>NC_134396.1:67754667-68064555 GCF_035582795.1 Mycteria americana
TTTCTGCTCTTTTAGGGGTTCAGTGGCTTGTTTTCTTGTCAGCACATCCCGCAAACCCTGGTCACTGCAGAATCATAATGCTCTGTGGTTTGAGACCTTTATGTAGCTGCAAACAAGACCAAATATTTTTTCTTAAATTTTTTTTGTGTACAAGTGTAGCTACACTACTGCAGCACTTGAGTTTGGATTCTGTATGGCAGTAATGGTTCTTAAATCCTATAGCTCATTACTGGAGAAAAATCACAATAAGGTACAGATCTGTACGGTAGTTAAAAACTAATTCAAGTGTACCTCTTTTACCTAAGCTCATTTTGTGGAGTCTTGAAGAGAACCTTTAACAAGACTTTATCTTCACATGTCTGGACTTTGCCAGGAAGGAACCAGAGCTGCTTTAGGGCAGAAACTTTCTTAGAGGAGCACTTTAAGGGGCTTCAGGAATAAGATTAATAGGATGGGTTGGTAGGCACTGCATGTTCTGGGTATTGGCTAAGTAATTCTAAAGGGTTTAGAGTTGTGGTTGCATATTACAGTTAGCAGCTTGGGGGAGGGTAAGGGAAGAAATACATGGAGAAAGCTTACAGTCTAATATGTGTGTGTATATATTCTAAAAACACTTTATTCTGGAAAAGAGTAGGAAAATGAAAAATCTTTTTTGCAGTTCGTGTGCTAATATTTGTCACTGCTCCAAAATCCTGCATCTGTCTGGTTATTCAAGTCAGCAGATTGTCAGAAGCCTCAGTAAAGTCTTCATCCAAAACAAGTTAGTAATCTGGAAAATTTAACTGAGGTGGTCACTGACTGTAACTTCATGCTAACAGTATTTGAGTTGGGCTAAACTTGTGGTAGTGGTGCACTTTCTGAACTGAACTATTTATGGTTGTGGATACTACACAAGAACATCTATTTCGTATTCACTGTGTCAGGTGTAATAAGGTGCCACAGCTCTGTCAGTGGTGATACTTTAACTTTGCATGAGGTTCTGTACAGTGCAAGGGATGTGGCAGGAATATACCAAGTTTCCTTAAGATTAAAGGGTGGAAAAGTCTGAAGACTGAACACTTTGCTAAATGTTTTGCAGGTTGGACAATCTGCTCAACATGGCTTATGGAGTAAAGAGGTAATAAAGGACTATTAGGTTCATAATAACCAAATTATTGTTAAGTATTTTGCATACTTTTACTTTTTCAGTAAGACTTATGTTGGATTTTTGCATGTTGAGACTTCAGCTGAAATTGTTCACTTTGGTGCATTGTGCATGAAAGACAAACCTTTTGTAGCAGTTCCATGGAATTCCTGTTTCAAATGACTTACTAACCCTTACTGGTTTTATAGCATGCTTTTCTTTTGTTTTTTGATGTTACTTCATTTCAGACAGACCTAGCACTGTTCCCCCTACTTGTGTATAGTATTGTACATAGTATTTGTGCACTTGGTGGGGGGGGGGGGAAGTACTCGTGATGGTACCTTATTAGTCTGGCCAACATGTTCATGCTGTGAAAAGCCCTGTATCATTTTTATTTTGAAATTTCTTTGCTGGGATTTTCTGTGAACACCTCCTTTATGATTCTGTTTTGTTTCCCTCATTCTTTAGTAGGTTTCCTCCAATGACCATTGATGGAATGACCAGTTTGGCTGGAATTAATATCCCTGGGCATGCAGGAACTGGATGGTGCATTTTTGTGTACAACTTGGCCCCTGATGCTGATGAGAGTATCCTCTGGCAAATGTTTGGACCCTTCGGAGCAGTAACCAATGTGAAGGTCATCCGTGACTTTAACACCAACAAGTGCAAAGGTTTTGGATTTGTGACTATGACAAACTATGATGAGGCAGCTATGGCAATAGCCAGCCTGAATGGATACCGCCTCGGGGACAGAGTATTGCAGGTCTCCTTCAAAACAAACAAAACGCACAAAGCCTAAAAAGTTATTCTCAGTGCATTAATACATGAAAACTATACAACAAAGGCAATTTACAAGAAGCTTTATGCGTTAGTAAATGCCTTTGTTGTATGCCAGTGTGGAAATGGGGATAAAATGACTACTTAGCATCCTAAGAATATGTGAGATTTTTTATTGCTAATATTTGAATTAAAACTTCTTAAATATCTTTTGTGTTTGAATATTGACAAGAGGTACAGGGTTTTTACCTGTCACAATGCATATTCTATTGCCTTCTTTGAAGAAGGTGGACCTTTTAAAATGTTTCAGCTAAGGGAAGAAGTTTTTTCTTATTTTACATGACTGCCTTTAACCTATAAGTAAATATTGAGGCTTTGTGTTACATGCTTTCAGTTGGTTTTTTGTTATTTCTTGATTTGCCTTGTGTTTAATTTACACTTTAGTGCATTGCTGTTTTGTTGTTCAAGAAAAGTATTTGAAGTTTACATTTTATTTATAAAGTTATAAGCAGTATTTATTCTGTAATTATCATTTGGGTTGGGGAATGGGAACACATTATAAAAGCTTATTGTAAGAATACTGGAGAACTTTTCGTAAAGCAGTACCTTGCCAAAGAGATAAGAGCCTCTTTGATGTGGGTTTAAAAAGCATCTATTTTTATAAAAAAAAAAAAAATTTGGAGAAACTTTTTACTGGTCCTGGAACAAATATTTTGACTTGAATACTTTGAGAAATCTCTTCATATGACACCTAGTGAGCTTTTAAAACTTACCAGGAAATTTGCAATTGTTGGGGAAAATTTAGAAAGATTTATGATGTAGAAATACTTTTGAGACCTTTGTATTAAGAAGTAGAGTCAATGGGATGCACTGTTGGTTTCATTTTTGTAATCATCAGTGGAATCTTTGATCATCCTGGTTATTAAGTGATAGGTGGCTCACATTAATTTGTGATTTTGGAACTAATGAAAAATTAAAAAATGAATATAAGAGCAAGCAGGAAACTTAAAATACTGAGAGATGGGGGAAAAAAATCTGTTCTTCCTAAAGAATTCCCTTCAGATAGAGCTCATGGTGTTTAGTGATGTACTTGCTATTGTTTGAAGAATTGTTTTGTCTTAAGAAAAGACATTTAGCATGGTTTGTGCAGTAGCAAATCAGCAGAAGTGGCCTGAGTTGGGTATATTTGGAGGTATTTTGAAAGTTATGTTCAAGGCTAACACCTGAGCTTTGTGTAATGTAAATAAGACCTTGAGTTATGAACCTTTCAGCTAATTTTGATTTTAGTTTATTTTTTAAGTTACATGCCAAGTGATGTTCAACTTTGAATGTTTTTGTATGAGTTTTTTCTTTGTAAATGGCATTATCATTGTTACTTGAGGTCTGCTTATTCATTTTTGTTGTCCTGAGGACTTGAATTTACAGTGCATCAGATCTGTTGCTATTTTTGTCTGTAGATAGTCTAGCTTCAGCTGTTTATGGTGATGCTACATTTTTGTTTATAAATATGTTTGTGGTAAAAAATGAGTATAATCATAGGTTTTGAACAAATTTCCTTACATTTTTCATACAAAAACCATAAATACCTGTATGCTATTGAAATTTAACTTTGTATGATGCTTAAATCACTATTTGGGGAAATAGAAAAAGTCTTTACCATGTATTGAAGAAATTTAAGAAAGAAATACAGAATATTTTCTGATTAGCATCTAGCTTATAATTAAATTTTTAAAAAAAGCTGAGGGTTTGATGCCTTCACCAGGATGCACTGACAACTATGTAGTTACGTCCTGCTTTTTGTATAAACTGAGATGCTCATATGCTTCCCCTTAGAAAAAGCAATGTTCTATGCATAACATAGTTGTACACTATCTTTGCAGTTGCTTTTGGTTCTTATTCTTTTAAATTGTAGTTATAAATTTTTCAGTATAGTACAGTACATATACTGTGAAGCGCGTGCTAAAGTGAATAAGCGAGTTTTCATGCTGACCCACTCAATGCTATTGAAAAATCAATTGGCTTCCTGAGCACTTCCTCATTCTTAGGTGCATTTAGATTGTTAAAGCTAATCCTCTGCATTAAAAATTGTATATACTATAGAAATCACAAACTTTCCAATGTGGGAAAAACAGTAGCTACATGCTTCTTTCCTATACTACTGTAGCAACTAACGGCATTGATGAGAAGGCATGTAAATTGGGCTTCACTTTACAGTGTTTATCAGAGCACTTAGTAAAATATAAGGCTGGTATTTATTTGAAGTTGTATAGTATGACTTAATTCACATCTGTTGGAATAGAAAATATATTCTGTTGAGTATTTAAGAGGTTGTACATGTTTTCTTTTGTGTTTGGATCCTTTGTACTTTTTCATGTTCAGTACATCAATAAACAAAGTTGAAGGGAAAAAAGTGTCATGAGCGCGTCCTTTACCATATTGTCCTCTGCTTTATCGGGTAAGCAATCCGAGTGAAAGCTTTCCACAAAGCTCTCAAGCTCCTTTTAACTTAGCTTAGGATCCTAGTTACCAACAAAGAGGTAAGACAGTGGTGCTGTGTACCAGTTCTGTTATATTAGAATTAGTGTCAAATCTTTTCACTTTGGTTTTATATGAACCATTCAATACTTAGGCTGATACAACAAATGAGGGTCAATAAACACATTCAGTAAAAATTAATTTGCTGTCTAGCAGACTGCTATTCAGTGTAGCTAAGTTAACGCCCTAGTGTGTTAGGATAAATACAGAGGAGAGGGAAGGATTTACTCTTTATTGCAATGTCCATTTGGTGTTTAATTACTGCATTAATTTCTGGGCTCCATTAATCGAGTGAATATTCAGTTAACCTTGGTTTGCTGTTCTTTTCCCTTCCCAGCTCTTTAAGAAATTCTTTAAAAATTAGTGAACTGTCTCTTGCCCTTTTGAAGTACATATACTCCTTAATTCATTTGCTTTGGTCAATTGAAGAGAGTGAATTTCCACCAGTGAGAATACAATTCCGAAAGTGGCTTATGCAGTATAGCTTTTATTTTTAACTGGTTTTTTTCACCTTCTCTTTCACATCTTTACTGTGAGATTTTTTTGATACAAAACCTTGTAGCATGTGTTGTGCTGTAGAGCATCTCCCATCACTACAGTGTGATAGCGTCAAGTTTACTTGGATGATGGGATCATCAACACACATAGATAATGGTACCTCAAGATGTCAGTCATAACCAGTGTTAACAAACTGACTCTTTATGTTTACTTATAGAAATAGTGTGTACTGATGACTTTTTATGCAGTTATGTTCTTTATTGGCTGGAGTAGTGAAAGGATGCAAGACACTGCTTGGCAGCAAATGAGGAGCTATATTTGGAGTTCGTATTCCAGCAGGGACATCTGTGTGTTCAGCTTGCACTCTTTCACAGAAGGATAGTTTTAGTTCTCAACACCACACCAGTTTGAGTACAGTGTAACTAGCCATGGTTGAATTATTTTGTTATATGGAAATGAGGACAAAATGTGTTTATGTAATTGCCTTCAGTTTAAAATCAAAACTGCTTATATTTCGAAGGTTAGCTGCAGATAAGCAGGCAGTCAAGGAGTAACACTAAAAATTATCAGTTATAAGTGCAGATGCCCAGAGGAAAGGTCAGTGCTGAAAAGTACAGATTTGATTATATGTAGCTGAGCACCTCTGGGTGGTTGGAGCTCATGAGTAAGGGAACCTGATGCAAATTTATACAGAAGTAGTACTTTTCTTACTATATTGAAGTTTTACAATAAAGCTAAGGAAGAAAATGTGAAACTGCTTCATGTGATGTGGTGGAGGAGGACTAGTTCCTTTTGTAACTAAATAATAAGAGTTTCAGGAGTGTCTATAAACATCTGTTTGGGACTAACAGTGTTAGATAAGACAAGCTGGAAGCATGACCCCTGCGGAGGGTGAGCTGTAACTGGGGAGCATGAGAGCGGGGGCACTTGGGGAAAGGCTTTGTTACTGCAGATACATGCTTGAGGCTTGTGTAGCCTCTTCTGCAAAAGATGTATGCAATGAAATCAACTGCGACAGGTGAACTTCCCACCTGCTTCTAGAAGAAAGCCTTCCTTTGGCAAGAGAGCATTTTCTCAGTGTGAATGAAAAAGGTGCATTTTTTTAAAGCAGACAGCTCTCCGTTAGGGTTGTACATGGTGTGCATTACATTCATTGCATTACACCCAGGGGTCATCAAGGACTAGTAAGTCTAGGATACTCTGTACTGCTGAGCAGGCCTGACTGTTTAAAATTTATTTCCATTTTTATTGTCACTTCAAACACACTGCATGAAGGTGACTAAATGTATAGGAATGGTGACTTAAGTTCAATTTGAAAAGCAGCAACTAGTTAGGGCTTACCATCAAAAAATTTATAGCTTTATGACTAGCAGAGAGTATCTCAAGTTTTTTTACTGTAACAGTTTGAGAAGTTAACACAATTTGAGATACACTCCATCATGGGTAAAATAATAGCCTGGGATTGTGCTATTTCAATGCTGTCAACACTCTTGATCCAATTGTGCTTGCACCTTCTTTAACTTTGGTCTTTGACTGCCCAGTTATGGCATTTGGACTACAACATTTCAATGTATGCATCTCAAAACCAAGAAGAATGCACCTATTTTTACACTGAAATTTTCCTAATTAAACTTCACTGGAGAGGCACCTGTCTACAAAACTACTGCTGCAATGACTAATGCTTTGGGCCAGGAGATGTGCTAGCATATCAGAGGTCATCTGGGCCAAGCAGCTTAAAACAAAGCTGGGGGAGAGACTGGGTCTTTTGGTGGGAGGAGGTGGAACAGGTACGCTGTGATAACGTGTGGGAAGTCTGCTGTTGGGGTAAAGAGTAGTTTTAATCTGAAAAGCTTGACTTGTTGCCCACACTTTTAGTAACTATGACAAAATTGAGGAAGCAATGTAAACTTTTGGGTACCTTCAAACCAACGAGTGACTTCAGTGGGTTAAGAGGTTGCCTAACTTTCTGCTATCAGGTCTGATGCATTACTGTCTTATCTTGTAATTACTCTCCTATTTTCTGGTTTTGACCAACATTCTCCTCTGAGACATAGATGGGAACAAGGAAAAAATTTTTTATACTTGTAAGGCTACTCTAAAAAACAAGTATAACTGCAGAAAGTTGATAAAACATCTGATTTCTTATTTTATGTACTACATCATGTGACCCCTATACATAAGGGAATTTAAGTCAACATGACATTTTTAGTGACCCTGTAATACTGTAAGGAAAGTTGCTACAACTGCTGGTGGAGTATTGATTATAAACACTGCATGCTTTACAAAAACATAAGAGCTGAATTTTAATTTGAAGCAACTCTTAATAAATTATTCTCATTTATGCAGTAAGACCCTTGCTTAGTACAGCACATGTATTTCTGTTGCTTTGAGTGCAAGGGTGTTCTTAGTTTCAAGTGTTAACATGAATGTTCTGCTGATAAAAGCTTCTGCAGGTCACCCAGCTGCTGATACAAGAGGACTGTTTGCCAATACTTATGAAAGACAATATTCTCTAATAAAAAAATTAAATATCCCTGAAAGCTAGTCCACCAATTCTTGATGTCTACCTGCCTCAAAAGTTTGCTATTAACTTTTAGAAATGCAAAGTATTCTGTAGCAGCCTGTTCTGTCAGAGGAAGGTGGATAGGTTAAAGTGAAACACTTCTTTCCTACTACTGTCTGTGCTTTGTGCCATCATACAAAATACAATAAGCAAAAACCTGGTGGTAGACTTTATTTCTTCTGTTCTTGATTAATGTTGGCAGTATTCTGGTGGATCCAAACAGTTCAGTGGTACCCTTCACTTGAAGCTGCCTGTCTTCCCTGTTCAACAGTTCATGTGTTCTGAGAAGTTACGACTCCAGAAACTTTCTGGTTGAATTACTTTTCTTGAAATGGTGTGTTGCATATTCATTGCAAACAGCTGCAGTATCCATTTTTATTGCTACAAACTCATGTATCTTATAAATCTGAATTTTGAAAGTAACTGTAGTGCTTGCTGTAAAATGATACCCACTGATGGTGGGCTTTTTTGGTATAGGCAAAATATTTAGTAAAGTGAGTTTAGGCTTCCTCAGATTCCTGTTTGTTGTGCTAACACTCAACAGCTACACAACATGTGTGTTGTGGCCCATCCCACCTCCTATCTGTTATTAACCAAACCATTCATTGCACATCTAAGCTGTGCAAATAGATTTGTGCAAGTAACGGAGGAAAAGCTTAAGAACAAGAACGTAGGCTACCTGTTTTACAGACTTCAGGGAAGACCAGAAAGGGCAGCATAAATCTTCAGATTAGTGCCATTAGGTTGCCTATACAGGACTTATATAAACTGATCCAGAGCTGATGAACAACTTACTTCCTAGTGAGAACTCGTTCCTGGATGCTACTGCTTATTTTCCTGATTGAAAACAGGTCTTCCACATTCTGGATAGCTTAACAATATTTACCATAACCCTGAAGCTGATGCTTTAGAAATGTATATGGCCATCCCTCAGAACAATTGGGGGAAGAGAGGAGGGAACCCCAAAAGGGTCAAGTCTGGACCAGAAAGGAAAGTTTAAAAAGTTGTTGAAAATTCAGGTTATGTCTGAAGCTCATCAAGACTTCTTTTGTTTCAGATTACCCTCTTTAGTCCTTTGGCTTGTTATTGCTTTCTCTGGGAAAATGGATATTTCATTTTCTGCTACCAAGATATCTTCTCGAGAAAAGCAGAAGCAAAGCAAAAAAGGATGTGAAAAAAAAACTAACAGCAAAGGCAGCTTTGAAAAGGAGCTTTCAAATTGTGATACCAAATTTCAATAGTTTTATCAGTTGATAGTGGGCTTCTTTGAAATCTCTGCAAAGCATGGAAAGCAGAAAAAATAAATTAAGAGTAAACCAAAAAATTAGAAGTGAATTTCTAATAAAATAAAATTCTAAAGAAAATAAATTAGAGTGAACTTCCTCTTTGGTTGACTGCATTGCCACCTGTGAAATGGTGTATATTTCTTGAGGACTTCACCTGGTCATGGTAAATCTTTGAAGAGCCTTTGACAGCCCTTGCTTTAGGTATTTGTTCACAATAAAATTCTGTAGCTATTACCTAGAAAAGGAAGAGTTGACCAATTTCCTTCCTCATGATGGAATTTGAAGTAATAATTAGATGTATCAAAATAGCTTACTTTGTTCTCTCTTCCACACAGACACTTTTCCTTAGCAGCAGCTCTAGATGAGGATTTCTGTAGGACAGTGAAGGAATTGGTCCATACCAGGCACTTAAAGGCAAACTCAGTTTTCTTGGAAAAAGGTGATACTTCTCCAACTGTGTAAAGTTCCTGAAGATGCTGCCTCCAAGTCTTTCTTTCTGTTCTTGTCTCTGAGAACTAGCAGGTACTTTCTTCCATTGATGAAGATCAATCTTGTAAAATATTCCAGGTGGGAATGTTTTTGTTTTACTTCAGGGTACTAAGGCTGAGATCATCTTACAGCATTGTCTAGTTCTTAATCTTTTACTTTTATAAACTTTGAACTCTAAACAAATGTTACAAGGTCTAATGCAGGGAATACATGGTGTATGATTTCACGGAGTCTTGTCAAGACATTATGTGACCATGTTTGCTGCTATTTGACAGCGTTTTCTTCTTAGATGATTCCTAAGCATGAAAGGTCCTTCAGTAGTATGGCAGTATTGTGACAGATGTCACAAAATATTCCTCCTCAAAGTCTGATCTTTAGCTTTTTCCAAATACCCTGTTTACAAAACAACCCTGTATTCTGGTGAGTCTACCCTGTGTCAAGTATCCCTTCAGCAGAAGGGGCTTTGAAGACTTGGGTAAACTTGCAAATTCAAAGCTATTTGGTAGAATCTAGCAGTAGTCACGGTCACTGGTACCAGCAGGTTTTTGGACTGGAAGGTCATTTGGGGTTTTGTGGGGTTTTGGGCAAAGCAGTCTTCTCCAACTGTCCACACATTGGGAGAAAGCAGTGTCAGGCTCTGGAGGATACCCTGTTTCTATCATAATCTGGTTTAGCTTAGGCACCAAGACAGGTGGAAAATTAAGAGTTGAGACTTTAGGTTCAGAAAGTTGCTTTGAACTTCTTTAGCGTTTGTCTATGAATGCAGAGTGGAAGTCACCAAAGTGACAGTAACAAATGGGATGAAGTGAGCAGCTCTGTGCTTGGTTATAGGAGCCTATTTAGCCAGAAGAGATGCACTTCAGCTTCTTAAACAGCTTAGCCTGGCTGTGGAGGAGAGGAGATGGAGACTGTTGGAGGCATCCAATGTGAATCTTCCATCAGACTTGGTGACATGGTGTTCTTTACCTAAATGAACCTGCATGCACACCAGAGCTTTGGGAAGATAGCTACATTTTTCTTTATGTTGTTACTGTCATCTCTCCACTTTGAGTAACTCCAGCCTGCCATAGAAATATCATCTGGGATCTACCTAGTTTAATTCTTGCTGTCTGTTCAGGCTTCTTTGCCTATAGATGAGCAGGTGTGTCATGTTCACGGTGGATGGCACTTCACTTCGAAGGCCTTGGAGTTTTTCTTTCTCGTTAGGTCCCCTTAAATGTCTTTGGATATTGGCAACCCTTATGGATTCTGAACTGTTCTTTCTAAATCCAGACAGCTGCTCACCAGCTGAGCTCTATCAAGCCTCTTAAGAATCTGATTTTCTTAGTAAATGAAGCCAAGCTGGTTTGGGGGAGGGGTTTTTTTTTTTCCATCTCTCAGCCTTAGCTGCCCATGTATTGTCACTTCCAGTTTTGGCCTTATATTTTGTGCATAATGCTTTATGGAAGGAATGTTACTTCACATTCAGATTTATTAATATTAGTGTATCAGTATTGCCAGTATAATGTTTTCAGACTCTAGAGAAAAGAGGAGAGCAGAAGGATATGAGTGTATCATTTCATTTTGAACACTGGTGTGTTTTTCTCTCCTTTTGGCTAATAACATGAGCTTGGAACCTAAGCATTTTTCACCAAGGCTGTGCTCTTTCCTACTGTGTGGACTGAAATGCAGCATTCAGCTCAAACAAGTCTGTATTCTTAATTCTTTTCTGTCCTAAAATTACAGCAGCGCCCTACTGCACATATTACTGATGCAGTCAGAAGATCATAAATTCCCGCTACTACAAATTAAGTTAAGAAAGAAATTGGATGCTCTGGAACTACTGTGGCTTCAGTAGGTATGCAAAATAAAAATAAATCTCCCTCAAACATGAGGGAGCAATTCATGGGGGAAGTTTTAGGAGGGAATGAGAGTTACCTTGACGTATAAAAACTAACTTTTTTTTTTCCTTTACTTTAGACTGCACATGCTTTTTCTATTGCTGCAAGATGTATGGGTCCAGTTGATAAGATGCATCTGTTCAAGATGCTGGTAGGAAGCAGGCCCAAAGAAAGAAGATCCAACCACCTCGTTGACTGGGAAGGGTGGAAATATACTTTCTTAAGCAATTGGAAGCTCATCTGGATTCCTCTGCCAGCAGAGGTCTTTACAGGTAAGAAAAGATTGCATTGTTCACGACTTCAGTGTAATCTTTTTCTTTCTGTGCATTTAAGCACAATCTGTTCACTACTCCAGAGTTGAAAGGAAGATTTGGGAGGAGTGTAGGACCAACAACCTAAGTGATTTTAAATATCGAACATAGCACTGACGCTTCTGCATGTTTAGCTTACGGAGGCAGAGATCCCTTATAAGGCAGGCAAATCCGCCGTGTACTTTTGCATGTGTGAACAGCACTTACATTCCCATGTAAGGGTGGCATTTTTCATGCTGCTTTTCCCCAAAAACGTATTTCTGGCATGTGTGCTCTTGTAAATAACATAGTGAATTTTTAACAGGAGTAGGTTCCAAACATGCTAAATTGTTCACAGCTATAACAGCTCCTTAAAAGCACACATCAGGAAATCATAAACTGTTGTACAGTGCTAAAGATACACAAGAATAGCTACATGGGAATAGTGGAACAGGGCTGCTCTTCTTTGCGTATGAGAGGTAGGATGTTGTGTTGGTTATCTCCTGTGCCAGGTCTGGCAGACTTGTTTAAGGAACCTGTCACACCTTGACCCCACCTTTCCTCAGAGCTGAAGTGGAGGCAAGACAAAACCTGATCTCAGATGTAGCATGGGAGCATGGGCATCTTGGGCTGATGGTCCAGAGTTTGCTTGATCTCTTCAGCCCAAGGACTGCATGTACAGCATCAACTGGTGTTGGAGGACGCTGTGTGTCCTGGTATGGCTTCTCTCTGGCCACAGGGCTATTGCACTTGGTAGTTTGCTATCCGGTGCATCTCTTGGCAATAAGGCAGGCCTAGCCTTAAATGTTTATAGACAGCTACTCCTTCAGAAATCTGTTAAAGGTTTTTTGGGAAACTGATGTTTAAATAGATGATAAATGTTAACACAACTTACTGGGATAGTCTTTTTTTTTTTTTTTTTTTTTAGGAGCCTTTGTCCTAGGCAATTTCAGAAATTCACTGTGAAAAGTAGAAAATTATACGATAATGATGAGTTCAAAAGAGAAAAATGGCACTGCGATAGAATTGCTTTATTTCTTCTAGAACAGAAATAATTCTAATAATGGTCATTTTTCACTGTGATCTTGTTAACCCTTTTTTCTGTAGCTATTCATACTCCTCTCTACATTTCAAATTGAGTTTGTAAATATATTGAAATTTTTGGAAGCTGCTAGGTGATTATTTTTCCTGAAAGTAGACCACTTACTGTGTTTCAGTGAAGATGTTAGAAATTGTATCTGAAGGGTTAAGGTAAAATCTCTGATTAATGAAACTACTAGCCTGTGTGGTGGTGTGTTCTCTTGGTGTTCAAGATTTTTCTAAGAGGTTAATGAAGCATAGAACCCATTGTGAAATCAAGAAACTGACTGTCACAAAAAAATGTATATAGAAAAATGCTCAACGTTAAACTAGTCTTTAAAGGCCTGTATCTATGAAAATGCTTTCTCTTTCCCCAAGACCCTGGCTCAAGTGGAGCTGCATTTGTTAAGTATTAGGTATTTGGAAATACTAATAATTCATTGCCGTTCAATAAGAATGGTTATTAATTGTTCTGTTCAGTAGAGGTAAGAGGATTCCCTTTTTCCCAGCATAGTCAAGGGGAAAAATATTTTGACCCTGTCTAGTGCAGGAAAATAAACTGTGCAGAAACAAGCCACCATTTAGTTTGAGCTCTGTTATGTAAATTCCACTGTGAATGATTTCTTTATTGCACGTTGTCACTGCAGAGAGGAAAACCAGACTTCACACTGATTTCTGCTGTACCACTGGCAGGTGAATCTATATGCAGTTTCACTGGAATTGCAAGATCAAAGGCAAAATGAGCCTTCCAGTTCTATGCTGTCAAAGCAGTAGTTCTGTGCATAGCAAGAGATGTTACATGATGAGCTGGGTAATCAGCTGAGACAATCAGTTGAGTCTGATGCTACATTCTGTAGTCTGGGAACACTGCAGTAAATATCCTTTGTAAAAACAACAGGAGGGAGAAGAAAAGAAACAAAGAGGTTAAGAAAATGAAATCTTTATCCAGGTATATGCTATTCCAAACAGATTTGTTCTTTCCAAGATTCACTGGAAAATGGACCTATTGCATGAAACAGAGGCAGATTGGTAAAAGCAACTAGAGGCCTACCCATTAGCAGAAATGATGCTTGAAAACAAATGGATTTTCCAGGTTTTTGAAAAACTTTGTTTTCAGAAAGCCATCTGTCTCCATTTCCTGATCAAGACCAAGAAGACATCCAGGCTTTAAAGTGTAACACTGATCAGCCTTGGTAGTTCAGATAATGCCACAGCACAGCACTGACTCCAGTGGCGTCCCATGGACATGGTCACAAACAAAGGCTCCATGCATGTGAGAGTGGATTCCTCCTGCCCTTTTTTTTTTTTTTTGGTAGGGTTGAGTTATGAAGTCCTTGCATATGTGCAGAACAGGAATGAGCCCCTGAAATGCTGAGCCTTGTAATCACTCCTCTCCAGCAGAAGAGCTGATTTCCCCTGACCTTCATGTTTATTAATCACTGGAGGATCTTACTACAACCAAAGTACACTTGCCATACCAAGACTGTGCTGGGTCCATCGCATTTTATCATTGATTCAGCTGTAAGTGCTGCTGCTTTGAAAAGGTGCTTTAAAACAGTTCTTAAGTGAAGAGTGTTTGGTTCAATTTGAACTTAATCAGTACTATAGTAAATGTTCGTCAAAAGGAAAATGCTTTTGAAGAATTTTCTTCTGTCGGTGGGAATAATGCCTACTTAAAAAGCTCTTAATGTTAGAACTGATTCATTGAAGTGGCATGAAAAATCTAGGAGTACTGCCTTAAACTTGCTTCAGATACTTTGTCCAGTCTATGAACAAAGGCCTGGCTATGGTGATTTCATATTTGCTTCACTGCTGGGCTGCAGTCCTGTATTCACTTAGCTGGAGATATACAATAATGTATAATTTTGCACATAATTGTGTGCTATTCTTCATAGCTTATGCTGCTAAAACTGCAGGGAGCATCGTTGCTAGTGCCTTGAGATTGCTATACCAGTTTGTGTGATGCTAGATGCCTCTGTTTTGAAATGCCTAATCAGTGACTGCTAAAGAGCAAATCTGTACTGAAAAATCGCTAAAGCAGCTGCATTCATCTGCGATGAGGCACACCATGATGTCGTGGAAAATGTGCTCACAAGCTCAGTGAAGAGCAATTCCTAAGAAGTTATAGTTATGAACAGACTTCTATAGGAAGCAACAGAATGCAAATTTTAACCATATTTAGGGTATGCTGTAAATATTTCTATGAACAGGTGGTCTACAAAACTAAATAGGTAAGCAATACTCCCTGAAACAGGAAAAACATAAAGCTGTTTTCTACAATGAACTCCGACTGAAAAAGTAAGTGCTGAAGTTTTCCTGAAATCTTTTCTAGACCATGCTACCCTTTTTGCTAATCTGCAAAAGGAGGTAGAGGAACAGCAACTTACAGAAGGAGTTTTGCCTTTGAGAAAACTTGAACCAAGATTCAGGGCAAGCAGCAGCTGCCTAAAAATGCATTAATATTTCACTGGCACAGAGCCTTCTTCCTGTAGTGATTGTTTATTCTTTTTGTTGCTGGGAGTAATTAGCTAGAGCAGTCACTTGCAGCTGTTAGATACTCAGAGTTCCAGCGGAGATCATCAAGGCTTTGTGTGCGTTTAGGTTCTGTTTGGAAACCAGTGAGTCTCCGGAGTAGTTTACATCAGGGAGTGCTTTTGGCAATTGGTGGGTCCACTGAAAGAAATGAGATAAACTTATGCTTTTAATTTTCAGTTGAGCAGCTGAGGTCTTACTGTATAATCCAATTTGGTGTGTGTAAAAAAAAAAAAAAAAAAACCAGATTGACCTTTGTGAATTTCCTAGGTTTTATTGTCTGTACATCTGCAGGACGTACAGTTTTGACAGAAAAACCCCTAAATGCCCACCAGGCCAGGTGAATGGTTGTATCACAGCATCCTCTTTTTCCCTTGTGTGTATAGAAAGACATTTGTATATAAAACTGTTTTCTGCAGTGATAGATGTGCCTATTTCTCACCTGGAATGAGACAAACATGAGCATCAATTGGTGGGTTTTTTTCCTTCCTGCAGGGTTGGAAAACAGAGCTAATAGAAAACCACAGTTTAGTTTTAGTCTCCTGACCTCTGGTGTCAGTGTGCATACATCTGATTCAGAAAACAGGAGAACTTACTGTTCATAACCCTATACTTTTCAGCAGCTAACTCCAACAAGACACCATGTATGAAACTGAGTTTCCCTTGCAGGTTATTCACACAAGCAACACACAAGTTCTACCTTGAAGTTCTATAGTTTGCTTCATATTGAGTTATCTTTGAGGAAATATCTTATTGTGTGAATCCATAATAACTTCTTTAGCTATTCAGATTTAGTGTAACTGCCAGCTCCTTTCCAAAGTGGAAGAACACCAAAGCTGAGAAGTCTTCATGCTCCTCAAGTATTTGAAAAGAACTGGTGGCATTGCAACTTTGATTCTTTTAGTACTTTAATTTTTACCCCTGCCTGGGAAAGGAACCTCATTAACTCACTAGCAAACCAGCAAAATTTAAACATTTTCTTGAAACATGACTAGTTTCATTTGTTTTTTTAAATAAGGCAGTTACAGTAGCTTTCCTACCCTGACATCTGGTCAAAGAACTTAAAATTCTAAAATATTTGTCTTGATGGAGACAATGTGCTAAATCTTACCAGTATGGAAGTTCTTTAAAGCATAATGTTCTAAATTTTGTAAGAGAAGGGTTTTCCTGGAAAAGCTCTCATTTGTGTTTCTGTTGACATAAAATAATTTCAAAAGGAAGACAGACAATGTATGTGGAATGATCTTGGAGAAAATATTAACCTTTTGGGGTTTGAGACTGAAGAATACTAAGGAGAAAGTACAGAGGAGTTCACAAAATTATTAACTTCTGGTGTCCTGGATTAAAATGCATAATAATTTATATAGAAATGGGAAGCTAGTAGGTGATTTTTCTTCTGGCTTTTAAAAAGTTTGTTGGTTACAAAACCATGGCTATGCTCAATCATTGCATGCACAGTAATGTGTTGTAATTCATCTCTCCTTTCTGCCTTGAAATGGTGACAGTTGTAATAGCTAAATGTTTAAAAATTTAGAAGGTGTAGTTTTAATAAGCTCTGTATACTTTAAAAAGGTCTGCAATCTCAGCAAGAAGTGGTTTGTCTTCATTAAAGAAACATTTGGAAGATGATGCATAAAGAGCAGAAACTATCTGCTCACTCAGTCTATAATTGTTTATACATATCTGTTTGCTGTACATAACAAAAATAACTACGGAGAGTACAATGTAAATGAAAGTATGGATTGTCCTTGAAAGTGGTATTACCATATGTCAGTATATTGTGTTACTCTAAAATACAAAGCAAACTTTATTGTGCTGTAAAATAGAACATTTTATACAGGTTCCAGTTTTTGGAAGAAGTGACTTTTTCTTGTCAAGATGAGGAAAGCAATGTCACTTGTTTGAGGTCTGTACAAGCATTTCACAATACACAAGAAAAAGGTACTACAGCTAATTACTTCAAAATTTATTGCATTTTAATTTTGCCTGCTATGACCTTTTCTTTCAAGATACATACTGATCAGTAACACTGAAAGGGATCATCATTCTAGAGCTTCCATTTCTCTTCTAATCACAGCAGTTTGCATTCCCAGTCACTTATCCGGAGTGTGTGTAGGAACTAATGAGCACAGGAGAATAAATGCCAAAAAGTCCTCTCCTGATGAGCCACAGGTATGGCTTCTACTTCCCATTTCATGTACAGTTAGTTACTCAGGACATCTCCTATATGACCGCATTCACTAGTAATAGCAAGTAAGCATCTGAGTTGTTGAAGATTGCAGAAAAATCTGCTTTTGAGAACAAAAGGCCAAGAAATTTTGTCTTTTTGTTCAATGAGCATAGTTTGGACAAGACACTGGTCCAAGCTAAAGATTTGTTTTAGTAGTAGTCTTTGCTGCTGGCAAGTGAATTACCACTTCAAGGTGTGTATCTCATATTCCCCTAGGGTTTTCCACAAGCTGTCCCTGGACTTCCAGGATATCTCTTCCCCTATTTTGCTCATGCAAAATGCTGTATGGATTTTTGTTGGGGGATTGATATTTTTTCCTTATTTTGTGTCTCTGTTCTGCACTTCCTCTTCTTAAATGTAACTCTTCAGTGCTTTTGATTTTTATTTTTAATGTTAAATCTTCTAATGAAAATCCATGAGGGAGACATTGTTAATTTTATGGAGAACGAAAAAAAGAAAGTTTCATTTATCTCAAATTGCCTTTTTGAGGCTTCTGAGGCCAAAGTAATTTCAAGTCCACCAGTACTGTGTGGTTAATTGAAGTTCCCTACATCTGATATTTTTCCAAAGAATAAGCTGTATTCAAACAGCACTAGTGCTAATCTAGTTTCATATATTCTGTATTAGACATTTCTAGAATAGAGACAGTTAGTGGCTATGAAATATTTTTCTCCCTGTGTGAGAAATAAATAAAAAATATAAATCCTGTCAGTATCAGGATTGTACATGGTATGTACATGGTATGTTTGAAGATCTATCCAACAAAGCATGATTGAAGATTTTTAATTGCTGAGCAATTATTATAATCTTGATGTAAATTAAATATAATCAGTAGTAGAGTGTTGTCCCCTTTAAAGCTAAATATTTTCTTTAACACTGGGGTAAATATGCTCATTACAAAACCAAAGTCAAATGTGACCTGCTCACATCAATTTTACATTTTCAAGCTTTTGTAACTGCAATACAAAGTTAAGTGCTCAAAAGTTAAGTGTTCAGGCCTCCAGGATTCCTCGCATCTATGTAGCGCTGCATCATTAACTATGCTGGTTTGTAAAAATGTGTCTTATGCCAGCCAAAATTGTCACTGCAGGGACCTTAGGGGGTAGGGGAAAAGTAGGGAGGGAGACTGTGGGTGTTTTGTGAACCCTTCAGTGACCCCTTTGGTCAACTTGACTTGACCTCTTATGTCCTAGTGCTCTTTTTCCTGTAGTTTTCTTTTTTCTCCCCTTGGGAGGTTTAATTTATCAGAAGCTGCATCTACCCCTTCTGTAAACAGGAGCTTCTTTCCTTGGATCACAGCACAACCTACAATAAGCTGTCAGAGA
The DNA here is from genome assembly GCF_035582795.1 of Mycteria americana. Taxonomy (NCBI): domain Eukaryota; kingdom Metazoa; phylum Chordata; class Aves; order Ciconiiformes; family Ciconiidae; genus Mycteria; species Mycteria americana. The sequence continues at coordinate 67,773,276 of NC_134396.1, forward strand.
TACCTGACCACCACTTGTAGCAATACAGTCTCTCCCCCTGCATGCACACAGGCCGCTGTTGGTTGTCGTAGGGGGGAGGGAGGGGACCTTTTCAGAAGAACAGCACCAAATCCAGATCCATAACAAAGCTGGGGTCCTTCCTTTTTTCCTCCTATGCAGAAACTTGTCTCTTACAGTATAGCATGAAACTTAATGGTAATGTGTTGTGACTGATCCCTGTTGCAAGTGTGAGCTGTGGCTACTTGCCATGAGTAGGCAAGCGAGTCTGCGTTGTTTATGAAGACAAGAGGTGATACTGCAACGAGACAGGGAGGTGTGACAGCAATTTGCACCTCTACTTCATTTGCCCAAAGGATCTGTGTTTTCTTTCTTGGTATTTCAGAAAAGTGACAAGTGGACACTAGCCAAATGCACTGTTAACAGATGTAGCAGTGGCACTCAGAGTCAGACACAGAGTCTATCATTCATGCTTAAAGCTTTCTTCTTAAACACATGCATTGCAGGGGACCCACTACCAGCAGAAAGTATTTGCTAATTGTCAGCCAAATGCTGAGTTGTTTCACTTGCTGTAGCACTTTTAAATCAGAGCTGCTGTGCTATGGAGGGAAGGGTTAGCATTTATCCTCAACCATCTTCTGCCAGGAATCCTGGGTGCCAACGTGCGCACTTCTAACGCAAATAGGGTGATACCATAAGCCCTTGCTGAACAGCAGATCTAATTTTGCTAATGAGTCTCTCTCATTAATACATCAGTCAGCTTTTGTTAAACTGACATCATAGCCTCTGCCACTGTGAGGGCCTATGTTTAACAGAGAGATTTAAGCAGGAGCCTATTAATGGCATTGTCCTTATTCATCACCGTAACTGTCAGTTTCGTTCACATAAAGGCAATCAGTTTAAACAAGGAAAACGGGCTGTGGCTGAAGTGAGGGACTGATCTGTGGCCCCAGTTTGCTGTATTCTGCTGTGATGGAGCAGATGCAGAGAGGGATATTCTGGCTGCCGGCACTCTTTGGTGATAGGCGTTATTAGGGTGCCTAACAATCTGGCTTCTTCTGCACTTAAATACTTCACAAACATCCATGCCTCTACGGACATTGTCTCTGGCTTGCCAGCTGGACTCAAACTGGGGCAGTCCCCCTGGTTTTTGTGGCTGCCATGCAGGTGGCTGTCCTGGGGGGTAGGCAGCTCCCGTATGACATCTGGGTGTCCCTGGTCGAGCTGTGAGCTGGAGCAGAGCAGACCTGCTTCATCAGTGGTTCAGTTTGAGGAAGAAGGATTCTGGTTTGTTTCTTAAAAGGAATCTCTGATCTTTTACATAATTCAAAGTTACTCTGGTGTGGATTGTTAAGATTTTTCCAGCTGGTACTGTATAATGGGAGAAGTCCTGATGGAAGGAGGTAATCTGGTAAAGTGGTGTTCTCTGTTTAACAAGTATCCCAGAGGCTGTAGCCACTTGTCTCCCTAGCAGCCTGTGTGCTGATCGGCATGCATGTAAGCATGTACGTAAGCTGTACAAAGTGCTGTTTTTCACAGGCTTGTCCAGCTGTGCAAAGTACGTAAATTATTCAGACTCGCTCCTGGAGGGGGAAAAAAAGCCTGTTTCTTAATACAGCCAATATATCACACACATGCTGTTGCAGAAGACATGCTAACCAAAATATTTTTTACAGCTGGTGTATGCACATGTGTGCATATGAAGTTTCATGTCAACCAAATGTTTTGACCTTGTTGTATTAAAGCTAAGTAGCCAACTGGTATCTGAAAATTGGGAATACCTCTGGCATTTCTCAGGTCAGAAGCATACACTATTCTAAAGGGCAATCAAACTCAGTCCTGTCCATTCTCCTTCAACATGTCTATTCTGGTTGTGTATCTTGTGGAAGTTTGCCTTTGCATGATCATTTGAAGACAATTTTTGTAATTGTACTGAACACATCTTTAAATCCATAATACCAAAGGTTTTCTTTATGAACAGCTGAATAATTTATTGTGCAAAACTTTAGCAGTAAATGATGAGAAATTCGTTTGCTGTGGGATCATATCTGACCTCTGTAATGCAAGAGTATGGTACTGTCTACCAATACAGCTTTTTTCTGCTGTCCTGAAATGCCAGTGCTTCCTTTTGCATTCTGGTATCTAAGAAGATACCTAAATCCAGGGCCTCTACTTCTCACGTAATTAGTTAACGTGTATGTTTGGTTGAGGGTGGGAGAAGTGGGAGAAGGAATACTTACTCCCATAGTTATATGTAAATGAGACCAACAAATCATGTCTGAAACACTCCCTTAAATTGAAGTCTATAAATTCACAAAGAAGAGGTTTTGCTATACAGAAATAAGGCTGAAGGGAATGCTGTGTACCTATGTATGTACCTACATATCCTGTTGTAGGTTCTCCAAATTTTTGTATTACTTTCTGTAGGAATAATTTGGACGTTTTGTGTATATGGTGGGTAAAGTGTCATTTGAATCTATTGAAACTCTTCAGATAATCTCAGTGAAGCTACTCCAAGAATAAGAATGACCAAAAAATCCACCACTTCTTTGGCTAATAAAATTTTTATTAGCAATATTAGGTGTAGCCAGTGTTGGTATTTCTGGAGACAACAGGCTTGACTTTAATAAGTGTTATCCTGTGCCTGCCATTGCACGAATGAAAGAACGTAGTATTTGTCTTGGCCTGTCAGTCCTTTTGTCAAGGGAATCCAACTGTCCAAAAGCAGGTCATGATGGGTTTCAGTGTTTAGTACAGAAAATTTCTGCTTTGGCTTTTCTGTTAATTGTTTAGTCTTACCAATAGAAATACAAGGGACCAAGCAGGATTCCCACAGATAACAGCCTTTAAGCAAAGTTAGTTTTCAGGAAAAATTACTAAGTGGACTGATACAAATTGCCTAGTCCTGGCATTTCATACATTGACCAGTTTGAGAAAACCTAGACATCTTTTCGTAAATCAGAGCACTGTAATATTCTGCATCCTCTGGTTTACATCTATTTAGTCAGAAAACAGTCATTATTTGAGCACTTCCTGCATTTGCCATGGTTGTCTGTGCAGATTAGAGTGTCTAGGCCAACTTCCAAAACCTTAGATTTATTGAAATATGTTTTCAAACATGAAATGTTGCTTTATTTCAATATTTGAAGAAGATATACTTAAAATGATGTAGCCGTAAAAGCTTGTTTTGGTTCAAGAAACAATTGTGGGTATTTTAGGAAAAGAGTAGATCTGGTGCTTTGTCTTAAAATAAGAAAGTCTTTCCATACAAGAGCAATTTACAGAATCACAGAATCGTATAGGTTGGAAAAGACCTTTAAGATCATCGAGTCCAACCGTAAACCTAACACTAACAAGACCACCACTACACCATGTCCCTAAGCACCTCATCCAAACGTCTTTTAAATACCTCCAGGGATGGCGACTCAACCACTTCCCTGGGCAGCCTGTTCCAATGCTTGATAACCCTCTCGGTGAAGAAAAATTTCCTAATATCCAGTCTAAACCTCCCCTGGTGCAACTTGAGGCCATTTCCTCTCGTCCTATCACTTGTTACCTGGGAGAAGAGACCGACCCCCACCTCTCTACAACCTCCTTTCAGGTAGCTGTAGAGAGCAAGAAGGTCTCCCCTCAGCCTCCGCTTCCCCAGACTAAACAACCCCAGTTCCCTCAGCCGCTCCTCATCAGACTTGTGCTCCAGACCCTTCACCAGCTTCGTTGCCCTTCTCTGGACACGCTCCAGTACCTCAATGTCTCTCTTGGAGTGGGGGGCCCAAAACTGAACACAGTATTCGAGGTGCGGCCTCACCAGTGCTGAGTACAGGGGCACGATCACTTCCCTAGTCCTGCTGGCCACACTATACCTGATACAAGCCAGGATGCCATTGGCTTTCTTGGCCACCTGGGCACACTGCTGGCTCATATTCAGGCGGCTGTCAACCAACACCCCCAGGTCCTTCTCTGCTGGGCAGCTTTCCAGCCACTCTTCCCCAAGCCTGTAGCGTTGCATGGGGTTGCTGTGGCCCAAGTGCAGGACCTTGCACTTGGCCTTGTGAAACCTCATACAATTGACCTGGGCCCATCCATCCAGCCTGTCCAGGTCCCTCTGTAGAGCCTTCCTACCCTACACTCCCACCCATCTTGGTGTCATCTGCAAACTTAGTGAGGGTGCACTCGATCCCCTCATCCACATCATTGATAAAGATATTAAACAGAACTGGCCCCAACACAGAGACCTGGGGAACACCACTTGTGACCGGCCGCCAACTGGAGTAAACTCCCTTCACCACCACTCTTTGGGCCCGGCCATCCAGCCAGTTCTTTACCCAGCAAAGAGTACACCCGTCCAAGCCATGAGCAGCCAGTTTCTCCAGGAGAATGCTGTGGGAAACCGTGTCAAAGGCTTTACTGAAGTCTAGATAGACAACATCCACAGCCTTCCCCTCATCCACTAGGCGGGTCACCTTGTCCTAGACGGAGATCAGGTTGGTCAAGCAGGACCTGCCTTTCCTGAACCCATGCTGGCTGGGCTTGATCCCTTGGTTATTCTCTACATGCCGTGTGATGGCACTCAAGATGATCTGCTCCATCAGCTTCCCCGGTACCGAGGTCAGGCTGACAGGCCTGTAGTTCCCCGGGTCCTCCTTCCGGCCCTTCTTGAAGATGGGTGTCACATTAGCTAATCTCCAGTCAGCTGGGACCTCCCCAGTTAGCCAGGACTGCTGGTAAATGATGGAAAGGGGCTTGGTGAGCACTTCTGCCAGCTCCTTCAGTACTCTCAGGTGGATCTCATCAGGCCCCATAGACTTGTGAGTGTCTAAGTGGTGCAGCAGGTCACTCACCATTTCCCCCTGGATTATGGGGGTGATTGTGGGAGCGATAATTTAGATACCTTTAAAATAATTCAGCTAAAAATATAACATTTGTCGAGAAGCAAATCAGTTGTTGCAGTTGCTACTTAAAGAAAAAAGATGTTTTGGTGAATATCATACTGTATGTACTGTAGTACATACTACCTTTTTTGAAGCTTTGGTTTGTTTCAGCCATTGAGTGGCTTGAAATGGAATATACATTAATGTTTTTATGTAGGAAATGTATGAACCTAAGCGAACTACTTCTTGAAGATCAGTGCCCTCTAGATACAAAGTTTTTAGAAAGTCATGAGGTATGGGCTACATTCCAGTTTTCTTACTACAGTGTTTACAAAGTGATTGCCATTCTGTTGCCAGGGGCTTTGTTTTCCCTTGTGCAGTCAAAACAAGAAACCTTGCTAGCACTTGTTAAAGGCTCACCTACAAAAAGTGACAGAGGGAAGAAAATGTATAAATGAATGCCTTAGCCAAGCTCATACTTCTACTGTCTTTGTCTGTGGAAAGTCCATTTTAATGTAGGAATATGTCTGAAAAAGTGACTTTAAAAGATGATGAGGAAACAAAAAAACCCAAACCCTGAATCTGACTTTTTTCAGTATTGTACTTTCTACCTTCTGTGCTGGAATCCCAGAGACACAGCCCATGACCCCTTTAGAGGCTTGTAACCCTGCTTATGATCTGTGGCTCTTAAACATCTGTCTGCAGTGGCTTTCTGCTGTTTCTCTGGTTGTTCTGTGCAAATAAAACTTGTAATGTTAAGGTGGGAATCCTTGGCTTCTATTTCAGGAATCGCTCCACTCCGGAAACTATGATGTTGCCTGATTTCTACTCCTTCCCTGGACAGGCTGTTTGGGAACCAAGAAAACACGCCAGTGTTAATGGCACAGTCTTCTTCTCAGCTGTCAACTAGAAAAGTTGAATTGTTGTGGTGCTCCATAATTGGCATCTGAAGACATGTTTTGAGGGTCTGGGATGGGTGTGGTAGGACCTGTGAGGGCCTTGTGGAGAGCAGCTCCATCCATGGAGGGCTGCCGGCAACACAGTGGCATCACACACCTATTCTTAGCGTGTACTCCAGTTGCCAAAATATTCCCATAGGGGAAAAAAAAAAGAAGTGCTTTTGACCGTGAACAGTTGCCAACTTTTCTAAATTAAACCATTACTGCAACTTATTTCACACATTACTGAAATAAGCCTTTTGAAATGTTATAGATAGTTTGCAACTTATTCAAGAAACTTGAGCCATTTTGTCTTCCTGCATCCCGTTGGTCTCTGTATGGTTTGAAATGTAACTTACTGATGTCTCTGAACTCTTGCCTTTCTGGTGACTCTCAAATATGAATTCCAAGGGAGGCTAATTTCCCGTGTATGGCAATGAGCATGTGTGACACAAAGATGAATTGTGTTTACATTTAGATAGGAAAGAGAAGAGAACAGGAGATGGCATCAGCTCTTTTTTCAAGATTTTGTGAAATGACTTTTGGCCCTCTGATCAGCTTATGTTAAAGCAGACTTTAGGGCACAGGACTACAGAAATGCTTTATTTTTATCTGAAGTGGAACTTATTGATTTGTTTGCATGTGTGCTCCTGTGTTACAAGCAATGCAGCCTTTACAAAAAATGAAACAATGAGGTTATCATAGTTTTTGTGGTTTTTTCCTGTTGTCAACAGGGGCTAACTATATGGAGGAAAATTGAAAGGTTCCTTAAGGGATATATATGCAAGCTATATTGTTAGAAACTTTTTGTGTCTTTATATGTTAGTAGAAAGTAATTCAAGATGAGCTAAAATTGTTTATAGAATTTAAAGCTCTTGAAACTAAAATTGGTATTAAAATTCACTGAAATGATATACACATGGTGTACATATAAAACAAAGTTTGAGCAGTGTTGGGACTCTTAATGGTATTTAGAATGTAAAAGTATCAGTTCAGCCTAAGTACAAAATCAAAACAACCTGTTTGACCAACTTTTGCTGATTTTATTTTTATTTTTCCCCCTTACACTATTTGTGCAAGCTGGCTAACACTTGAGGGCCAAGGGCACAAGCATCTAACTTACTAGCTCAAGTAGATGTTTTAAAGCAGTGTACAGTAGTCAGTCACATATGCTGAAATTAGTCATGTGAGTGCTTATTTTGCATTGACTTAAAGCCACTCTTTAAGAACAAATAGACAATATAGTATATATTCAGGTGAAGAAGCTGTTTCAGAAAAGATTGCATATGCAGTTGTTAATTGGCAGTAAGTCGTCAGCAGTAGGTGGTATAGGAGGTTTAGGAAGGACCTAACTTGTATACTCTGTTCTATACCTAGATCTGGCTTTAAGCTTGGGGGCTTCTGAGGAGGAAATCAGCATTACTGCTGGAACAGGCTTAGGATGCAAATACAAAATGTCTTTGCCTAACAGTGTTTGAAAGGTGCCTCATTTTATCAACAAAATCAGCCAAGTAGGCCATTTATTTTGTTAAGCATTAAAGGTGGCAGGGACTACACTAAGAAAAGGCATAGACCAGAATATATGACTACTGTCACTTGTGTTCAAGGCATACTTTCCATTCAGTGTCTCAGCTCAGCTTGTATAACTTTTTGTTCATTCTGTCTTCTCTGTGTGGTGGGAAACTGAGGCACAGATGAGGTGTAAGCAGTCGTCCAAGGTCATGCAGGGAAACAAACCATCTGAAAATCTTCTTATTCCAGTGCTCTAGCCATTGGAATGGCTGAGAACACTCCAAGAAGACAAATTGTGCTTAAAGTGGCAATTTAAAACCATTTCTGTCTACTCCATTGCTCTGCTTTACAGACCAATTTGTTACTTCTTCACTGTAAGAATGTAAATTGGGAAGAAGTTTGCAGATGAAAATTTCTTCACAGTGACATTTCAATTGCCTTGTTGGTGTAAGGCTGTTGATCCTTATAATTTAATCGGTAAATGTTCCCTGCAAATCTGTGAGGTAAACCGGTAAATTAGCAGTGCATGATATTTTTGCTTTTAATCTCTAGGAAAGTGGTCATGTTTGTACTTTTGCTGCAATATCTTTCCTTAAATGCTTTCCAAGTCTCAGCTGCTGCTTTGATTTTTTTTTTTTTTTTTTTTGTAAAAGCAGCTGTTGTAGAACATTTCCATACAGATGATGGACAGCTTTATATCTGCATTCATAGACTGATGAAGAGGCCATACCAGAAATACAGATCAGGGAGTGAGTAATGCTTTTCGTTAACAATGGTGTAGGATTAGATGCAAGAAATCTTTAAAGCTGCATTCCTGTTCTGTTTCCAAATGGACTTGAAACTGTTTACAGGTTTTTATGGATAAATCATGCAGCCCACAGGTTCCATTACTTGTCTTACTGTGCTTTGTAATAGCAGAGGCAGTTCTATTGATAGCCATACCTATAATTATTTATACACCAAGATATTTAATGCTCTTTTTCCAGTACCTAGGGGATAAATAAGAATATTCCCCTTAAAAGGGGATGTATATGGATGCATTTTACTCCAAAATAAGTAAATAACATACCAATTTGTTTAATTCTTTAAAATTCTTTGGAGTTGGTTTTATCCAGCTTGGAAGGAATAGCTGGATGTTGAAGACAGACTTAGTCTTTGCACCTAGGATATATTTATTCTGTATTTGGATTGAATATGCTGAGAAGAGACTCCAGCTCAGTATTGGCTAAAAGACCATGAGGATTCAAGCGTAGGTAATGTGGATTTTCGCTTGAATAAGAGGAGGGAGATCATTGCAGATCTTGCAGTAGTTTAACATTTAGTCATTATATCATTTCCCATTGCTGACATTCATGCAATCAGTCTTGTCCTCTCAGTGCTCTCGAGATTATTTGTACCATGTTCTTGAGGAAAATATGGGGTGGCGTTTTGCATTGAGTGAGATATTTAAATAATCTTTTTCCAAGTTATGTTGGTACAGTAGGATATGGAAGAGGCAGCAGTTGTGGTATAAAGCTGTAAATAATCAAAGCTGTCTGGCAGCAATTTGAAAAATAAAGTAACATTTGGATCATTGCATCTCATCCTCTGTAATCAAAAAGCATCTGTAAACCAGAAGGATTTACAAAATTTGTGTTTGTGGAGCAGAGACAAAAAAGTGCTTCCTATTGCATCCGGATTGTGAAATACTACAAACCTATCACAAGAACAAAACAGGAGACATCAAGAGTATTGCCAGTGTCCTAAAATCGGTGTCATTGCAAGGACTTTATAAAATATTCTGGAAGTTGTGTTTAGGTGGTCTGCAAGCAACTTTGTGAACCGCTATAGAGTAGCATGCAAGAAACAGGCACTGGCAGACCAGTCTCAGATTTGAAGCCTACAACAGAATTCCCTTATATATGCCTTTTAACTGTTCAGAATGCAATAGCTTCTTATACGATTACACAGTTTTCCTAGATTGTAGAAATGTGTTGAATCAACTTGCATGTTTTATACATCTGTTGCTAAAATTAATTGCGGTGTCAGTCAGTCTACAATCAATCAGAAAGATAACATGCAAGTTGAGTGGTTGTGTGTGTTCATATGTACTATATATTTATATCCTTCTATATTTTTCACTCTTAATTTTCAGCTTGGATGGAATTCGAGTTTCTTCCTGTCTGAGTAGTAAGCCTGATGAGAGGATTTTAAGGATTTCAACATGTGTTTGCACATGAGTTTCAAACAGAAATCCTGTCACTTGACCTTAAAGTTCCTGTGGCCATTCAAGTATGGTCATGCATGACCGTATGAATGGACACAGTTTCTTGGGGACCCTCCTCCAAGAATGAAGACTGCTTGACAGAGATGAGATACATCTGACAATGTGGGGCAGGAGCCTCTTTAGAAAGAGGCTTGCTAATTTTGTGAAGAGACCTTCAAACTAAGGGAGGTTTCCCATAACCTGAAGCAAGTGAGGGCTCCATGGGCGGAACAGAGGTGTCCAGGGGACTGCAAGGCTGGGGGGAGTCGCAAATGCATAAAGGAAATGGAAGACAAGCTGGAAACAAGGAAGAGCCACCGGGAGGGTACCCGTTGCCTGAGTGTGGAGGGTGGGGTGAGGAAAGTCAGCACTCGGCTGCAGCTGAAACTGGTGAGGCAATGAAGGGCACAGAGAAGCTTTCCTGTTGCACACCAATGGTAATAGGAAAGGGTAAGGAAAATGTAGCCCTTCTGCTCTGTGGGGGCAGGAGACCTCATGACAAAGGAAGTGAAAAATGTCAAAGTGCTCAACTTTTTTTATTGTTGATGGTTTTGTTTGTTTTCACTGATAAGGCCTGCCCTTGGGTCCCTGAGCCTCCTAGCAGAGTCTGGGGGAATGACACGACCCACAGGAAAGAGGGATGGAGTGAAGGAGCATTTCACCCACTGGGACACAGACAAGTCTGTGGCACCTTGGGTTGACCCAGGGGTGCTGCGGGAGCTGACTCCGGTCACTGGAGGCAGCTCTGTACCGTCTTTGAAAGGTCATGGCACCTGGGGAGGTTCCTGATGAAGGGGAAAAAGGCAAATGTTGCACGCATCTTCAAGAAGGCCGAGGAGAGGATCCCGGGTAATGACAGGCTGGTCAGCCCCTCTGCACCCCTGGGAAGGCCATGGAGCAAATTCTTCTGGAAACCACTTCCAGCCACAGGAAAAAGGAGAAAGTGACTGGGAGCTGCCACCAGCTGCCAGCTGGTGGTAAACCAGACAGGTGTACCACCAGCAAATCCTGTGCAGCCCGTGTACCCAGCTTCTCCTGTGATGAGGTGACCGACACTGTGGATGCAGTGGGTGTTGTATACTTCGACTTTAGCAAGGCCCTTGTCACAGTCTTCCATAGTTTTCTTCTCACAAATTGGTGAGATAAGTGAATGTGAAAGTAGGTGGAAAGTTGGGTGGGACTGATGGGCTTAGAGAGAGGCGATGAGTGAAATTTTTCTGCGATGTCTTTACTTGGAGATAGTCAAACCTCAACTGGACAAGTTCCTGAGGAACCTGATCTAGATGAACCCAGTTTGAGCGGGGTGTTGAACCAGGTGATTTCCAGAGGTCACTGCTAACATATATGTTCCTATGTTTCCATGAAGTACCAGTAAAATTGTCTTTTTTTTACCTTGCCCTCAAAGTCAGAGGTGTTTGTAACCATCCAAGACTGATTTTTATCTGCCCAGATAAGATGAGGACTTCATTGCCACCATATATGCACAGCTGTGGATAGTATGTCGTTGCAGTTTCTGCTGCCCCAAGCTACCACTCCTACGTTTATAGTAGCTTCCACAGCAGTGAATTGTAGCTGGAAAAATCAGAGCAGTAGCACGGCTTGAAGGGCTTTTGCAGACCACTGTGTCATTAGTTTTTGCATACTTTGTAACAGGGACTATATTTGGACAAGGAAACTACCATTGTAGTCTGCTCCCAGCAGTCTTTCCATTGACCCTCCTGTGCCTTTTTCGGGTATACTCTTGTGTGTTACTGCATGCATACTGTCATGGTTGTAATAAAATTTATGTTGCCTACAAGCACCTGATGTCCATGTGTATTGTGCTTTAAGGCAGCACACCTGCAATAAATCAGTTAGCTGGGAGCCTCGTGTGTGTGCCACCTCATCTGTTAGGTGCTCAGAAAGGGTCTGTGGTGCACTGTACTGCTAACTCCGACAAACGAAAGTGATCTTCACAGTCAGAAAGGGGATTGTGTGGCTCTACACCATATGTCACAGAAGAAAGTCCTAGAAATTACGTGAGAAGAGGGATAATTTTGTGAAAATGGCTTTTGTCTTGCAGAAAACTGCTGATAATTTAACATGGATATCTAATCTTGCCATTAAAATGTTGTGTGGAAAGTGCCAATTGTAAGCTATTCTTATTTTTTTGGCACAAGTCTGCGTATCTGACATCAAGATGATTATACCCTTTTAAAAAATAAGCATGTGTCAATTACAGAATAGTAATTTAAATATCTTAAGTTAATTCTTCTTCCATGAGCAACTAAAAAGCCTCTTTCAACAATTTCATTTAATTATTTAAATCAATTTTACCCTAGTTATTTTGCTAATGCTAATCTAGGTTTTGACACACTTTGCACAGCAGTTCTGCTTGTGTAGGGAATGAGCCCCAAAAGGAGGTTTTGCCACAGAAAACTGCCTTGAACTTGTGTTCCAGCACTCCCTTCTGCAGCCCTTGTGGCAGGCCTCCAGATCTCCTCCACAAAACTAATCCTTTCCTTGATGTCATCAGTCTCCCATATCTCCATTAAACTTTTATGGGAGAGGTTGGTACACAGTCTATAATGGAAAAATGAGCTTACACTAGGGGTGCAGCAGATGACTTACTGTAGTGGAAAGTAGTAGCATGTTTCTTGCTTCTTCAGGGCTGGGGTGAGGGGAGACGGAGAAGGGAGAACAGGTATTTTATTAGGAAAAGGTGTAGGGACTTGCTAGTTTTTTAATTCCACCTGTGTTATAAACCATTGCGCGGGCTGTTGAAAGGTCTGGATTCAAAGGCAGCTGTTAAAAGAAATAACCTTTCTTTCTGAGTTTTGTAGAACCAGTAGACAATGGAGCTCTTAAATGGAATTAATTTTATTTACAAGTACAGCAATTCTTTTTCAATTGCTGGTGGTTTCCGCTGTGGGTGTCTTTACTCATCTCAAATTTGAATCAATAACAACATTAGGTGAAATGGCTCATTCTCTGTTGTCCTGACAGGTTGAAAGGTTTCTTATGTGTATGTGTGGTTTTTCTTTAGTCTGTTACTATCCCTTTGAAGAGAGAACGGCACGCAGATATGCTGGCAGTCACCGCTCTTAGTAGGATGCTTTTATAACAGTTACATATGTGACACCTGAAAGAAACACTGAGTTTATCTGTTTTCAGATAATTTGTTTAATGGCTGGAATATGAGGAAACTAGTTGTACTGTATGTAAGTTTGGGGTGACAAGAGGACATTTTGTATGTCTGCAACAGAAGAGGGGGTGAGTCTGAGTTAGTCTGGTAGATGACAGACTGCCAGGTAACAAAGCGAATGCTCCTTCTTCTTCTTTGTTGGCTTAAACATGTGGCAATCAGCTTGAATTTTATTTCCTTAAAGGGCTATAGTTTTTCCAGTTTCAGCTGCTTACTTGATATCTCTGTTTATATCCATGCTAAAGGGAGATACAATATTCAACCTCTTCTTGAACGTGCAGGTTATTACACAGATCTTAAAATTCTTAACAAATGTTCACACTTGCTTTGAGTGTTGTATCTGTGTTTTGGTAAGAAACCAAGTGCCTGTAGTTCCTTTTGAAAATGCTAAGTGCTTTATGTTTCTATATCTTTGCTAAGTGAAAACTGGGGTTTGTTTCATAAACAACACCTTGTTTATTTCCTCCAGCTCTAGTTGTGAGGCTTCCTTAGTGCCAAAGCACTCTGGTTTCGGATGGTAGACTATTTCAAGCAACTGAAAAGAGCTGGACGAGGTAGAAATTCCCATTTTAAAAGCAACATAAAACATGACATTTAAATTCTGTATTGTATATGCAGCTGAACTTTAAAAAAAAAATAGGATCAGATGCCACTGACTAGATTACTTCATAGTTCAGATGTGTTTGTGTATGGTCAAGGCTTGTTCTTATACTGAGTGAGTGAAACATTGCTGTAACCAGTCTGATCTCCGTGGGGCTGCTTCTGGCATAGAATAAAGGACACTTGCACTGTTGTCAGGTTGGTAGGGTATTGTTAAGAGATGGTGATAGCTATTTCTCATCTTAAAATAGTTGTAGAAAATAGATTAGTTCTGGTTATGGAAACTATCAGCTCCAACTTTTCACTGCCATCCTCCAGAAATACACAAGGTATACTTGGAAGTTTGGCTAGCCTTTACTATTTTTCAAAGGGTTTGTTTGTGAACACAGGGTAGAAAGGATCAGCACAACTGAAATAATTTACCAGCAGACACGGAAGACATCCTAGCCCTGAAAGAGCTGAGTTTCTTTGCGACAAGGTCTTGCTTAAGCAGGGCTCTCTAGCCTAGTTGCCGCCTCCTGCTATGTTCTGGAAAATAGGACGCAGTGCCTTCTTTGTGGCAAAACAGCTCTGTCAAAAGGCGTAGCCCCCATTGGTCTCCTGATCTAACAGGAGCAATCTGCAAGAGCCCCTGTTTTCGGCTATCCTGGGTTCAAAGGGTTGGCAGAACTTACAAACTTATCTATCTTGAAGATAGATAAGGTCTCTGTGACCTGCTATACACTTGTATCCTAAAAAAGATGAGCAGTGAGCTTCCCACAGCTACCTGAAAGCAGAATTATGTAATGCAACTATTTATGATACATGCTAAATATAGCCATAAGATAGCAGTCTTGTAAAACAGCCTCCCAAACTAGCAGAAAGGTATGATGCTCAAAAGCTATGGTTCTTGATGTTAAGACACTGGACCTAAATTAAATACTTCTGATTAAATTACATTGTGGGCAAATTCGGTGTTTGGTGTTGGGGACATCTTTTAAGAGTGTACTTTTTCAGCCACAGTGTTTTAAAAATTTGAGGAAGAATAACCTGTGTGGTTATTCTTTTACCTAAGTAAAGCGTTGTGCACAGCAATCTTACCCACATTATTTCTCCATGGATCGCCGTTTCTACCTTTTGAAGTTCCTGTGTTCCCACATCAAGTATAGTCTGGCCCCAACCTGACTTATGTGCACCTCAGATTAAATTAGGTGCTGTTTCTGCAGTCTGTACCATACCAAGAGTAGAATTAAGGAAGCATTAAAACCTGGAAATCATTGTCTGTAGGAAATAGCTTCTTTTAAAAAGGTAGCAATTAACATTTCCTCTTATTTGCATATAAACTTTTCAACCTTCAGAATTATTCATAAGTGTTTATGGTTTACAGTATTTATACTCTGATTTTTTTTTTTTAACTGATGTGTTGTAGCTGCATGTTAATGGTGAAAGATTTTCTGCCTCATGCAGATTACCAAGCAGTTTATAACGGGGAGGCTTGCTGTATATGATGTGTAAATCTCATATACAAGCCTCTCCTATACAAATATCTAAAAATGATGGTCAATACTGAAGCTTTTACATTAGATTAGTCCAACTTTGAGCCACATCTAGACTGGGATTTTCCAGTTCCTGTCTCCCACTAGTTCTTTGTTGCTCTTCTGAAGCTGCCTTCTTTAACAAAGATGTTCAAGTCAGATTCATCCTCAAAGTCATAACTGTCATAGAATCATAGAATGGTTTGGGTTGGAAGGGACCTTTAAAGGTCATCTGGTCCAACCCCCCTGCAATGAGCAGGGACATCTTCAACTACATCAGGTTGCTCAGAGCCCCATCCAGCCTGACCTTGAATGTTTCCAGGGATGGGGCATCTACCACCTCTCTGGGCAACCTCTTCCAGGGTTTCACCACCCTCATCATAAAAAATTTCTTCCTTATATCTAGTCTGAATCTACCCTCTTTTAGTTTAAAACCCTTACCCCTTGTCCTATTGCTACAGACCCTACTAAAAAGTCTGTCCCCATCTTTCTTATAAGCCCCCTTTAAGTATTGAACAGCTGCGATAAGGTCTCCCCAGAGCCTTCTCTTCTCCAGGCTGAACAACCCCAACTCTCTCAGCCTTTCCTCATAGGAGAGGTGCTCCAGCCCTCTGATCATTTTTGTGGCCCTCCTCTGGACCCACTCCAAAAGCTCC
This sequence comes from Mycteria americana, assembly GCF_035582795.1. NCBI lineage: Eukaryota > Metazoa > Chordata > Aves > Ciconiiformes > Ciconiidae > Mycteria > Mycteria americana. The sequence continues at coordinate 67,788,793 of NC_134396.1, forward strand.
ATGTCCTTCTTGTGCTGAGGTCTCCAGAGCTGGACGCAGTACTCCAGGTGGGGTCTCACCAGAGCAGAGTAGAGGGGCAGAATCACCTCCCTCGACCTGCTGGCCATGTTTCTGTTGATGCAGGCCAGGATACGGTTGGCTTTCTGGGCTGCGAGTGCACATTGCCGGCTCATGTCCAGCTTTTCATCCACCATTATCCCCAAGTCCTTCTCTGCAGGGCTGCTCTCAATCCCTTCATTCCCCAGCCTGTCTTGATACCAGGGGTTGCCCCGACCCAGGTGCACGACCTTGCACTTGGCCTTGTTGAACCTCATGATGTTCACATGGGCCCACTTCTCCAGCTTGTCCAGGTCCTTCTGGATGGCATCTCATCCCTCAGGCCTGTCAACCGCACTGCTCAGCTTGGTGTTGTCCGCAAATTTGCTGAGGGTGCACTCAATCCCACTATGTCATTGGTGAAGATATTAAACAGTACTAGTCCCAATACGGACTCCTGAGGGACACCACTCGTCACTGATCTCCATCCAGACATTGAGTCATTGACCACTGCTCTCTGGATGTGACCATCCAGCGAATTCCTTATTCACTGAGTATCATTGCTTTGATAATTCTAGGAGACCTCAAGGCGGGCGAATAGTATAGTTTAACAAATTTGTTGTTTTTCAGATGGTATGTTTTTAGAATATTTTTGGTATAGCCATATATATGGACTGAAGTTACAGTCAAAGCAGGAACGGTTTGAATAAAGGGACCTTATATAACTGTTGTAACCAAGTTTGCAGACAACTTTGTCAAATCCTACTTCTCAAAGAGCTACCAACAGTGTTGATGTTAACAATGTCCATACAGATTCACAAATTTAGTCTCTTTGTACCTGTGACTATGCATGGAAACTGGCTCACTTTTAGCATGAATATTTATGGTCTGCAATAATTTGATTAACCATAAAATTTAACAATATGTTAGCTCCATGACCTGATAATTCTTCATCCTTGCAGGGTCAATGATGCATTTTAATTGATATGAAATGATCAGAATTTATAGGAGGTTTTCCATGGTTGCTCCATGACAGAAATATAACTAGCTAAATATATTGTAATATGAAATATGTAAAGCAGTGGATTTATCTAGCCAGTGGTTTTCAGTTTTTTGATAATTTACAAAGGAAAGGTTGAAGCCTTCAGAAAGTACATCCTTGTGGATTGCTACATACCATATGCAAACTCATTTTTCTAAATCATGCCTCATTTGACACCCTTAAAATTGTATTATGAAACCTCCAGGATTCTGAAGGCTGCGAACTAAAACCACAGTCGTATTAGTCAATTGTTTGCATGGATAATTTTTTTCTTTTCCAAAGTTTCAGTTATCACTAACTGATTCTAGAGGGCGTAGATATTTCAGTTGTTTGTAAACAGGTATTCAGCACAGCCACCTGGCTACGTTATGAAGAGCACTGCATCTTGTCCAGTGGTGGTTGCAGTTGTCAGGGCACTGTCCTTTGGAGATGATTGTCTTCTGCTTCTGTTACACTTGGTGAATGGCATTACCGGCCTTGCACAGGGTCAGAAGATTTATATGAGCAGCTCTCAAGTTCAAGACAATAGAGGAAATATGCAGGAGCAAGAAAATTAATTTAAGTCAATCCAGATTTTCTTTAACAGAGGCAAATGAGTTTAGGAAGCCAAATAGTGATGGAGAAGCTTTTTTTCTAAATTTCAAAGAGAAGGGATGATTTTAAATAATCTGTAATATCTGTCATTCTCAGAGAATGAGCATGAAACAGTGTGACCAGAAAGTCTATTGTGTCACTTAAATTAAGAAACTTAGGAGATAATTGCACTTTCTATAATTATTTTGCTTTTAGTAATCAAAGTTGATAGCTTTAACCTTCTGTACTTTTTGGACCTTCACCATCAGGCACAGAACTTCCAGTAGTGCTTTTCTTTTAATGACTTTTTCCAAGCCATGATGAACAAACACTTTGTAAGCATTCCCTATAGTCTCCATTTGTGGAGTAGGGGGATTGCCAGATAGCCAGACTTGGAAAATTTCTTCAGAGGACTACAGTTATAAGCATAGTTTCAATTATACATCATAAGTAGGGCATTTACTGGTAGTTCTGTATTGTACAGCATGTATTATTACATCCAGATGAACTACAAAACTGACTTTTAATAATAACTAGGGGATCTATTGTTACTTTATTTTGCCTGTATAATGTGATTTAAATTTAAAGTTAAAAACTGAAAGTTCCCTCTTGATCTTTCTCAGTATGCTGGTAGAATTCCTGTGCAGCACACAAGATAGTGGTTCTTAAATTCACATTATTTTTTCTAAATATAAAAGAATAGCAACTTGCTAATACAGTAGTCATTGTGGCCCTTTATGGGGTCCCAGAAAAACAACCTGGGAAGAAATTCTTAGACTGTATTGAATACATAAAAACTCAGGAAATTTCAAATGTGCTGTGAACAGCAAAAACAAGTCACAGATCTGATGGATTCTAAATTTTCTTCAGAAGCAGTTTTTTATCAGCACAAGACCTTCATTAGAGACTAGTGCTTTATCTTGTTCCAATTGCTTGTGTTTTCATAAAAGATGTGTGGCACAGAAAAATGAATAAGCACAAATGAAGGTTTAAAGTGAGACACTAATGCCATTTTCCATTCGTTTATGAAGATGTGTGAAAGTCAGTGGGATTGCACACTTGCATGAGTTTAGCAACGTGAGCAAACCTCAGCTGGACGCAGCGTTGATGCTCTGCTAAGCAGGAATGTGGTCCTGGCTCTCCTAAGAACATGTTTCTTCCCAGATGAAGTGCTTTGAAAGGAGACAGGACTAGCAGTTCAAGTACTGCTTCACATGGACTCCACGTGCCATTTAAAACACCAAGAAAACTGAAAACAACTTTTCTTCTCCCCGAGTAGTGAGAGAGCACCTGTCTCTATTTGGATGCCTTTCTGTGATAAATTTTTTTAAGACTTGCTGGGACAAAATCAATGCCACTGTCAACAGATGCTCTGTGAGTAATACTAGGGGTTGTATTAGCGTGTAGCAGTTGTTGCTAACCTCTTACATGAGTGACCTCGCAGCTGCATGTGAGGAGGGAGTTTGAGGCCAAAGCTATCTGGAAAGGGCTGCACAGCCAGGAGGTGGCAGGCCGGGTTAATCTGCTGTGCGGTCCCCCCGCCTACGCCTAGGAAGTCTGAAGACTTTTTTATTTATGCATTTTTGAAGTTGAGTGAAAAGTGCAGTGAGAATTCACGAATCGGGAAGAACACGAAAAGCATAGCTTGTATTTGATCTGCAGCATCAAGCTTTTGCTTTTGCTCTCTCTGGAGATTGTGAAGAAGTACTGTGGTCCCACTTGGTCATGCCAGCAAGAAACCATTTTCTTCTTGCTAAATGGTTGTAAACTTTACAGGATTTTATGAACTTAGCCTAACAAAGGCAAGACAGTGGTTAGAAGTATAAGAACAAATTACTCAAGTCCTGGAAGGTAGTCTTCTAGGTCCCCACTGAAAAAAAATAAAATAAAAAAAAAGAACCAAAATTTAACATCTAGTTACCTAACATTTAGTGATCTAAATTAAGTTGGAAGGGAGAAAGACTCTGACAGAAGACAATATAAACTGTCTTAACTAAAAAGATAAAATTTTCTTTTTAAATGAGAATTCATTTGGCAAAAAGGAAGCTGTATCTTGTTGACTTTTTTTATTTTTGGACAACTAGTTGGAACTCTGTCACCTCCCAGGGGTTGATTCTTTAGGTTTAAAAAGTACATTTATTTAATAGCATTGTGATGTTTATTTAATAATGTTGAGTTGTTATTTATTAACTAGTGAGAGGACTTGAAAGAGGAACCTACTAATATGCAAGAGCAAATTTTGCTGTTAAAAAGCAGAATGTGAGTCTTCTTTCAAACAAAATCCATCTGTGTATGGTGTTCTGAAGTCAGTAACAAATATTCAAGCTATACTATAAGAGCACACAAGATAAATTCAAGGATAAAGAGGACTGCAAAAACTTTACAGTGCAACATAGGGTTGTTCCACACTGCATTTGACTTCATATCTAGATTTCTGTATTTTGTTTGACTACACAAGAAGCAAAAAAGCTACTGGATAAACCAGGTCTCTAAAGCTGATTTCAAATAGCAGGCATCCCACCTTATACTTCCATGCAGACTGAGTGCTATTAATGGAAAAAATGCGGCTGCATTAGCTCTGCATTACACCCATGCTAATTGCCAGCTTCTTAACAGAGGTGATTAACTGGGAATAGAAGCCTGTGTTAAAGTATGGTACTTGTCCTTAATCTAGCTTGCGTATCTCTACACAATTCATTGTGCTGCATAGGTATGTCCTTAATAATGTCATTATGTTCAAGTCTGTTATCTTTGACCTGTTCTGTGCCCTGTCAAGGAAGGTAAAAATCTCAACTTTACTGTGACCAAAGTCACTATTTTGGGCCCTGTAGAGGCAGTAAAAAATATTTTCTTTTAGATCAGTGTACACACAAGCAGAGAGAAGCTGTCACTTGCTTGTAATTACATGTGTTTTGTTCCTGGGTTAAGATATTTTTAAAAAAGGCATTTTCAGAGTTTGTGTCAAAGAAAATTGAAGAAACTATGTTCTTAATGACAGCTGTTCAGAGTGTTGGGAAGTTAAAGGTAAATGTGTGGTAACGGGATGTTGGGCTGCCTGCAGCTGGCCAGGATGCATTACCCATTCCTGCATTATAGGTGTGAAGGAGAACGTACAAGAAGACAAAGAAAATCATATTTTTTCATGTAGAAATGACAGCTGGTCTACAGAGGCCAACTTTAAACACCCAATTAAGAGTCTACCTTGACTATATAGTGACACAAACTAAGACAAAGGAAAGAACTGCTTCTCTAAAAATAGTATATCTTCTTAGTATTAACCTCTGCTCTCTTTGTAGCCTCCAAAACAAGCAATAAAAGGCAGATGGTGGCAAATGTTTTGCTCTCTATCTGCTAGTGTTATAAAACTTTATCAGATAAGCCAATTTTAAAACCTAATTGGAAATACCAGCTTCTGTATATAGAGCTAAGGTATACATGACAAACATGAAGGAGCCTGAATACTTGCTTAACTAACTTAATCCACTATTATTTTGATATGCTTAAAACACCTGCCTTGTAGACAAAGGCAGTATATCCTTCATGAGGCATTTCCTTGTTTGAGACAGTGGTATTTGGCTAAGGAAATGGAGACCTTTATTGATGCCAGTTTGACTGGCTTTGACTGACTCTGGTCGGTCTTTTGGCATTTTTATGCATCAGACTACTTTCCAGGGGAATTAGGAAGTTTGCAGACTGCTTTTGGATGTTCGGCTGAGTATGTAATAGTACAGCGATGAAAGACACTACTTATCTGAAATTATGGGCACATATAGGCAGTGAAGTGTATTCACAAACACAAGGTCATGCTGTTCTCTGGTATCACACTGTCTATAACAGTAACTTGTATACAGTGCCTTGACTCTCTCCTTAGAGAAGCCTGTGATCTGGTCTATAAATTCTTCAGGTTCAGATATCTCTTGTAGTATCTATAGCATTTAGTATAAGCAGGCCATTATCTCAATGCGTCTCTGTAACTACTGCTTTAAAACAAGCAATTAAGAATGAAATACCAGTTATAGAGTTACAAGGAAATTTATTATTAAATGTAGACTTGAATAGATAATTAGATAATAATGGAGCACAGTAGCTGGATTTAAAGGTAGAAACACTGTGAGTTGGTGTAGGATTCTTTAGTGATAAATGGAAGTTGGAGTTAACTTTCACAGGGATGGCTGGATTTGTGTTTTTGGTCAGGAATGCTACTTGTTCCACTTCCTCTGCAACAGATATTAAAAATATTCATTAAAATCTAGCATCAGTTAAGGGGTTCTGGGATAATGGATAAAATTGTGTACACTAAATAAAGTTTAAACACATTAATTTTAACAGTTTAACAAGCCCAGATGTGTCTACCTCCCTTCACAATATGCAATTTCCTTGAAGCCAGAGAGTGGGTATAATGGGTATTTAAGTTAGGCATGCCTCTTTGCCATTAAATTAGAATGAAATTGCCTCCTACAACTAAAATGCTACCCACGAGTGTAAAATAATATGATTTGTTTTGTAAACAGATCAAACGACCTTTATTAGATGACGGTGACTGTGGGAGAAGCAGCATTTTATTAACATTTGAGTGTGTATATCTTCCATTCATTATATTTAATCAAAGTATGCATTTGACAACAACCTAGGGACTAGAGTTAAACTTTTCTGCTTTCATGTGCATTAGACACTGCCAACTTTTAACTGCAAAAAATACCTTTTTGTCTTCCCGTTGCTGATATGTAATAGGAAGGAGCTAAAAGAATAAAAAAAGTGGAAGGGTGTGAAGATCAGGGGAGCTCAGCAGCTGTGTAGTCTCAGTAGGTAATTTCAGGCACTAACTGGCGCTAAGGATTTCCCTGAGGGAAAGCCTGTGAGGAAAGAGGAAGAGGAGCACTGCATGGGAGTGTGCTCTCAGGAGGAGCTGCTGTCTCCCAGAATTTCTGCAGCATTTCTTTAAGGGTTGCATATTGCGTTTGTGATTGTAAGGTTGTGTGTTTAAGAGCAGAAATTTCATTCCCACATGCATGCCAAATTCAGATAATACCATTCTGGCTCCAGTAAACTATACTAGACTTTTTTATTAGTTTTCCTTTCCAAACTCTTTGGAAAAATTATGCTGTGCCCTTACATGTGAGGCACCGGCCATGACTGTAATTGCAAATAGCCTAGCATTTTAATTCTGAGTAAGTCTGGTAACAACCCTTTGGGGTGCTCTCCAGTTGATATCTGAATTGCATATCTATACCCTAAACGTTCCTTGGACTGAGAATAGGAGTCAATTGTGACTAGGTTTTAGCCTCTTTGGCAGATGTCTCTCTGTTACTGTCTCCTAGTTGGCTCCATTAAGCCCCCTGGGTCAATGCTGAACTTTCAAGATACTCCACTAGCTTAAATACCACATTTCTTACTGTACCAGCCTTGAGGACATTTTGATGTTCAGGGACACATGCAAGTTGAAATAGGCAACATATCAGGTTTATAATGGCTTCATACAAATTTCCTCTAATTTCAAATGGGCAAAAGAGGTGGCTGGAGGTGAGAGCTAGATGAAACTGACTTTCCATGGCTGATTTCCTCACCCATCTGCAGGCTCTTTGGGGTGTGATCAGAGACTTTAGGAGTGTTGTGTCCTCTTTGTGGACTGTTACTGAATCTTAACACATTTGTGTGTGTTTCAGTCAGTTGCTATTCTTTTATCTTGGCTGATTCTGTAGCCAAATGAAGGTCATTTTTCTAGGACAGTAAGCCCATTTGTTTCTCTCTTCCCCAGGAGCTGCTTCTTCCATGAGTGCTTCTCGGTTCTCCAGTCCCTTCTGTCCTGAGCTTGGAGGGAATAATCCCATCCCTTCACACCTCTGCAGAAACAGTGGGGACATCCCTTGCTCAGCTTCCAGTTATTTCACTCTCTATGGCTTGGTTGCCTCTCAAATTACAGTGTAGTCATGGATAAAGACATCTGCTTCATACGCCCTTGACAGGCGTATGAGGCAGAGGGCAGAAAAAAGGTAGTCGTAAGGCATAGGGAGATGCAATTTCTCAAGTCGAGTTAATATTCTTAGCTTGAATATAAGTTCACAAGGTTTTCACAGCTCCTCAAACTGCAAAAAGGTCTTATCAGTTTAGCCAATTTGCATTTGGAAACTGGAATAAAATTTCCAAGGTTGCTATCAGCCCAGCACCCCTTACTTTCTTGTGAGGGAAAGGCAGATTGAGCCATATTGTTAACAACAACAACATCAAAATAGGGCATTGGAGGCAACTGTGTATAATTACAGAATAAATAGGAGGTTGTCATTCGGGTACTTCAATTTGCAATCTTCATGCTTTCTCAGAGTGAAGATTTACTTTTACTGAGTAACGTTACGGAGGTTGCTGCCTTCCAGTGGTGAATACACTGAGACAGGAATAAACATGGGGGCAACTGGTAGTGATCTCTCTATTTGTTTCCTGGCACACTGCATTATAAAAGCAAAGGAAATCTTGATTGAAATATATGTAGTGACTGCTTCATGAACACTTTTCTGAAATTCCATGGTGTGCAGGAAGAACGGCGGTGGAATAGAGAAGTGTCTTCTTAAGGTGTTTCTATCCCAGAGTTCAGTTTCACTGGCCTTTGAACACTTCAGAGGTGAGAAATGGTAACTTGTGCTTTCATTCTTCCTCCAAAGATCAGCAACATCTCAAAGCATCAGAGCATTTGAGTACTGAGACTGAGCTTGTGCCACCACCAATGCAGGCTCGGAGGTCCTGTGCTGCAAACACCTGGAGTCTTGCGGTGGCATTCAGGAGGCCCCAGGGACTCTGGGTTTCCAGACATTGCCAGGTCCAAGCAATCCAGTCCCTGTCTTGAGCTGCAACTGTTTTATTGCCAGGTTCAATATGTAGTGCTTGCTACAATCAATTATTTTTCCTTTCCATGAAAAGTATGTAGGGTACAGCACATATTTGAAAAAGAAATTTGAGGCTGCAAAATCCAGGTCATAATGGCGGGGAAACACATCCTTGTGGCTTTACTAGATCCTTTACATGCTCTTTAATTCCATTATCATGTTAAACTTACCCTGATAAGTACTCAGTCCCGTAGTAGTCAGAGGCACACAGGATCATAAACAATGTTAGATAAATGCTGTTTCCTGATTTTAAGTAAATTCTTCTGTATGGTTTTAAAATTTTAATATGTGGGTTTACTGTCCAGAAATATAATCTTTATATGCTAATATACAAAACACAAACATACTACTAAGTAGCCCTCACATTAGCACCCAAATTTCCTTGATCAGGCAATTAAAAATATGAAAAGTTTAGATATACCTAATTCTGTGGGGTTTATCTGCATGTTTTAATCCAGTGGTTCTGAGCTGCTTTCCGAAGTTCAGAGTATTAAAAAAAAAAAAAAACAAAAAAAACCCCACCACACTAAAATTAAGCTGTTATGCTTAATTTGGTAGATTTTTCTTGTCTGGGAGCATTACCTGTATATCTGGCCTGTACTGTTTTCCATCTCGCCTTAAAAAGATGTTTGTTTTGAACAGGAACAAAACTGTGCTTTAGTAGTAAATTGGAATTAGCTAATTAACTGAGTATTTATCAAAGGGATGTGCAAGGTGTTGTTTTTGCCTTCAGACTGGTGCATGAGTTGTACTGAATTTTTCTATTCCTTACACTAATGAGAATAGACTCAGACAAAAACAAAACCAAAACAAACACACTTTTTAATAAAAAGAACAGGATTGTGCCATGTGTGAGAGGGGCTTGTGCAGTTTGTGATGTTGAATCCTCCATGCACACAAACAAGCTAGGCAGCAAAGCTGGATGTGGTGTTTCCATGCAGGGAAGAGGCCGGACAAAGTGAGTCACTGATGCACTCTGCAAGTGCAGAGCCTACGGCGTATGTCATTTCATTTCCTCTCCTCCCCTGTGCTTCCAAACGTCTATACCCACCTTCACTTTGTTAATCGTTGCTTTATTTCAGCTCAATACTTACTGTAAATTGACCGCTGTAGGAGTAGAGATTTTTAGACAGTATTGAGCTAATCAGATTAGGGGCACAAATACTGCTGTGACCAACTATCGCGTGTGAAAAGACAAATGGGAAAATGCTACCTTAACAGTGCTCGTAACGAACTGTTGCAGTAAACGTTTGACTTGTCAAGACTCTGGCAAGAGATTGATCTTTATTTCTTGTCTCCAGCCACACACCGTGATTCAGGGTTACAAAAGGGTCCATCTATCATGTGGCAGGAACCACTGTTTTGGGGGTTACTAGTGCAGGTGTTTAAATAAGCAGATTTATACCTGGCCTCGTGTGGTGTTTTTGCTGCTGATGGCTCTTTGGTGGGAGACTTTTACTGGGAAGACTTTTAAGAAATTAGTATCTTTCAAAGGGCATCAGCAGACTAAAATACATTTAAAACCTATGCATGCTGTTCCTTGAAAATTCAATTAATTTAATGAAAGTGCCCCTGCAACTGTCAGTTACCTAAACTAGTTCATTTTGTAAAGTGGGCTTGTACAAGACTAATGAATTCGATTGGCTGGACTGTCAGGGAGCAGGTGAGAGAAACTGCAATTTCCTTGCCTGCAGTGGTCTGTTTTGTACAGGATGGTGTTGAAGACCATGTCAGCAGTTCAGGTTTTATCCTCCTGTGCTTCCTTGACTGCTTCAGATGTTGCTACCCTTAAACGCAAAAGTTTAAGTTGCTTTCTAGGACCTTAAACCTCATTTGAAACAGAATATGGATCCTTCCTGTCCTGACATTGCTGTAATTTGTAGTATTTAGCTTATTTAAAGGGTATTGCTGTCTGTGTGCAATGCAAGGGCAATGGTACCTCTTGTGCAAAACATTCCCTGTGATTATCTTGATCAGTCGTATCCTTCATGTGTTGACAGTATTACTGCTAATGATCTAGGAATTCAGAAAACACATATCAACAATAAACTAGTAGATTCTCTATATCACTGCTTGGTGTCCTGCCTTCTCAACAAAACTACTGTCCCAGTCTAAGCCAATTGCTTTTTCACTTCTTCCTTATTAAAAAAAAAAAGTTGTATGAGTGGAAGGAGGTAATGAATTTGTTTTCACAGACTGTGACATATTCCTTTCCAGTAGTGACTCTTTCAAACAACTGAAACCTGCAGACAAAAATAGAAAAAAAATCAAAATTTAATGTTAACCAACATTGTGATACAGTTCTAAGTTGTTAAATACTTCTGTCAAGCTGATTCAAGGACAACAATTCTTGAGACTTCAAGGTTAGCTTTTTAGTTATTAGGACTGTTTCCCACAATAGCCTGATAACAGACAAATTATGAAACACTGAATAACATCTTCTGTCTCTATTTTGGCCACCAGTCAAATAGCAGAGAATACAGAGGAGCTTTACAACTAGTCAGCTTATCCATGGTCTTCCAACCTGGAACTGGGAGAAGCAGTTAATACCGGAGCCAAGAAGATAAGTAAGATGAGAACACAGCTTCAGCATCCCCTTGCCTTCTACACTATATGTTGCCTGGGGTATGTTTTTGGGACGGTTTTGTGACTGCAAATACTGATATTTCCTGGAGAGGAAACAGCCTTGGCAGTAGGTAGCTCATGGGTTGTTTGGGGCTTACAGATCTAAAGCTCACCCCTTTTTCATAACTAAAGCTCATGAAAGACGAAGAGTTTTGTCCTTTCTGTGTGGAAGGGAAGGTTAAGCCTAAAATAATTTGACAAAAGATGCAAGAAAACTTGCATTATATCACTTTTGCAATGTTTTGCTGGAACCAACATGGTATCAACATGAGCAAACATAATCAGAAGCAAAATGGGAGCAATGGACAATATTAGAGCAGATGAGGTCTGTGCTTCAGTCTGGAAGCAAATGCTATGTTTAAGTTGATTCAGCAAATTAATTTGTTGTTGGAAATACTAGCACTAAAGTACTAGTACTTGAAGCTGGAAGCCACTGTACACCAGGAAAACTATGATATGGTTGCCATCACGAAAACGTGGTGGGATGACTCGCACAACTGGAGTGCAGCGATGGATGGCTATAAACTCTTCAGGAGGGACAGGCGAGGCAGGAGAGGTGGTGGGGTAGCCCTATACGTCAGGGAGTGTCTGGATAGTTTAGAGCTTAATGATGGTGACGATAGGGTGGAGTGTTTATGGGTAAGAATCAGGGGGAAGGCCAACAAGGCAGATATTGTGGTGGGAGTCTGTTACAGACCACCCAACCAGGATGAGGAGACAGATGAACTATTCTATAAGCAGCTGGGAGAAGCCTCACGATCTCTAGCCCTTGTTCTTGTGGGGGACTTCAACCTACCAGATGTCTGCTGGAAATACAATACAGCAGGGAAGAAACAGACTAGGAGGTTCCTGGAGTGTGTGGCAGATCACTTCCTGACACCGCTGGTGAGTGAGCCAACGAGGGAAGGTGCCCCGCTGGGCCTCTTGTTGACAAACAGAGAAGGACTTGAGCCATGTGATGGTTGGAGGCTGTCTTGGGCAGAGTGATCACGAAATGATAGAGTTTTGGATTCTTGGAGAAGTGAGGAGGGGGGTCAGCAGAGCTGCCACCTTAGACTTCTGGAGGGCAGGCTTTGGCCTGTTTAGGAGACTGGTTGAGAGAGTCCCCTGGGAGGCAGCCGTAAAGGGCAAAGGAGTCCAGGAAGGCTGGACATTCTTTAAGGAGGAAGCCCTAAAGGCACAAGAGCAGGCTGTCCCCAGGTGCCGAAAGACAAGCCAGTGGGGAAGAAGACCAGCCTAGCTGACTAGAGAGCTTTGGCTAGAACTCAGGAAAAAGAGGAGAGTCTACGACCTTCAGAAGAAGGGGCAGGCAAGTCAAGAGGACTACAAAGGTGTAGCAAGGTTGTGCAGGGAGAAAATTAGAAGGGCCAAAGCTGAGCTAGAGCTCAATGTGGCTATTGCCCTAAAAGACAAGAAAAAATACTTCTTCAAATACATTAGCAGCAAAAGGAGAGCTAAGGAGAATCTCCAGCCTCTATTAGACAGGGGAGGGAACACAGTGACCAAGGATGAGGAAAAGGCTGAGGTACTTAATGCCTTCTTTGCCTCAGTCTTTAATAGCAGGGCCGACTGTTCTCTGGGTACCCAGCCCCTGGAGTTGGAAGATAGGGATGGGGACCAGACTGGAGCCCCCATAATCCAGGGGGAAATGGTGAGTGACCTGCTGCACCACTTAGACACTCACAAGTCTATGGGCCCTGATGAGATCCACCTGAGAGTACTGAAGGAGCTGGCAGAAGTGCTCACCAAGCCCCTTTCCATCATTTACCAGCAGTCCTGGCTAACTGGGGAGGTCCCTGCTGACTGGAGATTAGCAAATGTGACACCCATCTACAAGAAGGGCCGGAAGGAGGACCCGGGGAACTACAGGCCTGTCAGCCTGACCTCGGTACCAGGGAAGCTGATGGAGCAGATCATCTTGAGTGCCATCACACGGCATGTAGAGGATAACCAAGGGATCAAGCCCAGCCAGCATGGATTTAGGAAAGGCAGGTCCTGCTTGACCAACCTGATCTCCTTCTAGGACAAGGTGACCTGCCTAGTGGATGAGGGAAAGGCTGTGGATGTTGTCTATCTAGACTACAGTAAAGCCTTTGACACGGTTTCCCACAGCATTCTCCTGGAGAAACTGGCTGCTCATGGCTTGGACGGGTGTACTCTTTGCTGGGTAAAGAACTGGCTGGATGGCCGGGCCCAAAGAGTGGTGGTGAAGGGAGTTTACTCCAGTTGGCGGCCGGTCACAAGTGGTGTTCCCCAGGTCTCTGTGTTGGGGCCAGTTCTGTTTAATATCTTTATCAATGATCTGGACAAAGGGATTGAGTGCACCCTCAGTAAGTTTGCAGACGACTCCCAAGTTGTGCGGGAGTGTTGATCTGCTGGAGGGTAGGCAGGCTCTGCAGAGGGACCTGGACAGGCTGGATGGATGGGCCGAGGTCAATTGTATGAGGTTTCACAAGGCCAAGTGCAAGGTCCTGCACTTGGGCCACAGCAACCCCATGCAATGCTACAGGCTTGGGGAAGAGTGGCTGGAAAGCTGCCCAGCAGAGAAGGACCTGGGGGTGTTGGTTGACAGCCGCCTGAATATGAGCCAGCAGTGTGCCCAGGCGGCCAAGAAAGCCAATGGCATCCTGGCTTGTATCAAAAATAGCGTGGCCAGCAGGACTAGGGAAGTGATCGTGCCCCTGTACTCGGCACTGGTGAGGCCGCACCTCGAATACTGTGTTCAGTTTTGGGCCCTACAAGAGAGACATTGAGGTGCTGGAGCGTGTCCAGAGAAGGGCAACGAAGCTGGTGAAGGGTCTGGAGCACAAGTCTGATGAGGAGCGGCTGAGGGAGCTGGGACTGTTTAGCCTGGAGAAAAGGAGGCTGAGGGGAGACCTTCTTGCTCTCTACAGCTACCTGAAAGGAGGTTGTAGAGAGGTGGGGGTCGGTCTCTTCTCCCAGGTAACAAGTGATAGGACAAGAGGAAATGGCCTCAAGTTGCGCCAGGGGAGGTTTAGACTGGATATTAGGAAATTTTTCTTCACGGAAAGGGTTATCAAGCATTGGAACAGGCTGCCCAGGGAAGTGGTTGAGTCGCCATCCCTGGAGGTATTTAAAGGACGTGTGGATGAGGTGCTTAGGGACATGGTGTAGTGGTGGTTTTGGCAGTGTTAGGTTTATGGTTGGACTCGATGATCTTAAAGGTCTTTTCCAACCTATACAATTCTGTGATTCTGTAACAGTAAGGTAAAATTTAGTAGTACATAAAGTAATTCATGGGTTTACTGAGGTAAGCTTATTCCTGCAAAGAATCTAGATCATCAGAATGTATAAAAATATGTCAAATAAGAGAAAAGCTATGGTTTGTAATACTGGCATTAAAAATACCCAGTACCAGTAAAAAAGTAAAATCTCTTGTCTTGTTGAAAGGGCTGATGAGTCCCCAGGAGGCACATGGCACCAAAGGGAAGACCTCTTTCAGAGAATATAGAAGCTGTTTTGGATAGTGCAGAGTTATAAATGCCAAGCTCTCCCAGAAATCTTACCTGTAGGAAGAGCCTGGAAGAGGTGTATGTTAGGCTAATTGCTTTCAGCATCAGAAGTGAAGTAGGAAGACATGGCAACAAGTCTTTGGCTGCACAAGGAGAAAAGATGAAACCTTTTTTCTATGTGTTTCCAAAATCACTAATAGAACATTGATCTCTGCTAAATGGAGGGGGACTCTGAAAGAGAAGAACTGGTGTTGAACAATTTTCTACTTGAATTGTCACTTGAGATTCTGGTAGGTGCCCTAGAAAATGTGCACATGTGAACAATCACACTTGGGAGAGAGCTTTCTTAGAAACATTGCGCCAGTGGCAACCTTGCCTGATGCATTGCAGCAGAAAATGGTGAATATTGTTTTGTGATAAGTTGTTCTGTTTATTTCTAGCCTCTGCTTATATGAGGGCCCCTGTCTTGGTGCTGACAGCAGTTTTGTTTAGAAAGCACCAGCCTGGTTCATGGACACTAGTGCAAAAAAATTGTTAAACATGTAATCATGTTTAACATCATTACATTAAACATGTAATGATGTAAACATGTAAACATCATTACATGTAAACAACATCATTACATGTAAACATCATTACATTACATGTAAACATCATTACATCATCATTACATGTAAACATCATTACATTAAACATGTAATCAGATACAGGAAGACTGCAAGGCAGCAATGTTTTATGTTGCCCTGAAATGGACAGTGACACTGAGGATGCTACTAGTGCTTGTCATGTATACCAAAAATTCAGACCAAATCAAGGAAAAGTGCCTATGCAGAAATTGCCAGACACTTTTCTCCTACTTGGAGAAAGCTGTGTACTTGTTAGAGACTATTAGAAGCTATTAGAGACTATTATTCTGCTTTCCCTCTGACAATCTTATAAACAAATTATTATGGTCAAAAAGGCAATATGAATGAGTGATCAGATGCCAGAGTTCAAGTGTTGATGAGTTCAAGTACCTTGCAGTGGAATGCACTTTTAGCTGCACAGTTGCCATCCCCTGTATGGGTCCCACAGAAGGGAGGAATGCTGTAATTTAGAGCTGTTAAACCTGCAGAAGGGCGCTGATGAGGCATGAGTCATTCAAACAGACATTGATGCCAGTAAACACACCTTGGAGAACATTTGTGGTAACTGAAATACAAAAGGACATGAATGCTGTACAAGCAAATGACAGAGATGGGGGGAGAGGGGGGAGAGGGGAAGACACCAGAATACCAATTACTGGTCTGGTCTGTCATCATTCATTTTGTTATGTACTTTCTTTTGTTCCTCCTACTCACGCATCACCTTGATGCTGCTACACAGAAAACTCTTGAGCTTTCTGTGCTATTAAAGTACCTTAGCTAAGGTGTTCTGGAATTCCAGGACTATATTTGAGCATATTCTACCTTGCATTTGTGTTTGTGGCCCTGTTTCTGCAAGCAAAAAGAGATCTAAGATGTACAAGCGTTCATCTGTTGACACAAAAAAATTGTTCATGTAGCTTATTTATTTGCTCACAATTTGGCAACAACAAACCAAGTTTGTGTAGAAATAAATCCCAGAGCATGGGCAATTATCTGGAGATTACATGTCTCTACAGGATTATTTGCTTTTGCAACATTTTTGCAGGGCATTTAATAAAAGCAGTAAGTAGATCTTATTCGGTGATTTTATCTTCCATCCTCATTTCACCCCAAAACTATTCGTGGCTGCCTCTCACTGTAAAAAATAAGAATGAAAAGTCTCACTTCAAATACTTCAAATATAATCTGTGGGTTTAGAACTCCTTGTTGAGGCAAAGGTAACTGATTTCCATTGCGGCATTGTTTTAAAGTAGTTAAGATTGTCATTTACATCCATTTCCTGGGCTTACATAAAATATTATGTATTAAAGTTTCCAAATATTATGATCCACTTAATTCTTTTGAGTGTATTGTTCTGCAATGGAAAGGAGATAGTTTCACTTGCTACCATCTTCTCTATGGGTCTTGTTTCTTTTCCTTCTGTTCCCAACTTTTTGCCACTTTTTTGATGGTATAGGTAGTAAACAGAGAAACTGAGCCTGTGTCCTGCAAGCCAAAAGTCTATTTAAAACATATGAAAAATTTTGGGGTTTTCTGATTTATTTTCTGCTAAATAGTATGTGAGATAAAACCTATAAGCATAATAAACTGGTTCAGCTCTCTTTTGTTGGCTGGTGTTCTTATTGAAATAAAACTAGTAAGACGGAGTAGAAATCAGCTGTAACTGTAAGACTGAGGGTTGAGAAAAAAAATTTGATGGTCTTATTTTAAATGCTTGGATCACAACTTTTAGTGCTGGGAATTGCGTTCAGTTGTCCATTAAAGTCTATCTTATTGATTGTATGAGTATTAAAAAAAAAGTCTGTTCCTTTCTTACAGAAAAACTGAAGATAAACAGCATTCTCTGAGTACATTTTCTTTAATCCTTTTTTATTATTGAATCAAAAATTCTTGGTTTTGTTAAGCTTAACATCTTTCTTAGAAAGACAGGAACCACATGTCCTACCTTTACTGTTCCATTTTCTCTGCTATTGTATGTATGCCTTTTATATCCTCTGGCTTTTTTTAATTAAAATAGAAAATTTTGATCTTATACACTGTTACATCAATTATCCCTCTGCAAATGAGCTTTTCATTACCTCTTTCACTGGCCAGTGTGTCCCTGGGCTCACTTTGTGTGACCTCTTGGGTTTTTGATCTCATTATACTCTTTGAACAGTTTCTTGATATCTGCTGTCTCTGTAACATGAGGAATGAACACTTTCTATTTATCAACATTTTCTAATATCCTCCTTTTTTATACTAGATCTTGCAGGTATCCTGCTGGATACCTTTCAAAAGATGCCAGGGTCCCCACATCTGCTAGTAAACTTGGGAAAGATGGTGGTCGAGCTGTAGTAGGGATAAACAATATATGTTTCTTTTTCTTCTTTCAGATTGTAGGTGCATAAAGAATATTCTTAATGTGTAAAACTAAGCCAAATTTTCCTGGCTTCAGGTTTTGTAACAAATTGACATTGGCTTTTTTAACAGTTGCTGGAACACAAGTCAATTTTGTATGCATGTAGGTAGGTTGGTATTTTAAAGACGTGCAAAGTTAAATGTTTCTTTGTTACCCAGGCTTGTCTAAAGCATACCTGTGTTTTCAGATGCAGATTCCACAGTCTTGCAGTGATGTGTATTTACCATGTTTTTAAGTCTCTCTCACCACTAGGTACAAGTGAATCAAGTGCTTTCAATAGGAATGTCTAACTAACTGTGTAGGAAAGAAGGGGTCCCCTTTTCTTGGGAACAGAGAAGTTTCTACATACCAATATTTTTTGCTCTGGATGTACCAAACTATTGCCATGGTGTGAGAGGAGGTGATGTTGGACATTGGTGGCTCCAGTTAAGTAAAGTGGTGGAGAGCCCACCTACATACACCTACACTGGTCTAGTCCTCTCTGGGATGTGGCAACTTCATCTCTGACCTGTTTGGTTTTGAATAGGAACACAGGTAAATATGTGTTATGCTCCAGCAAGCAACCCATAAATTGTGGTTATTAGTACTTTCACCTTTGCAAATATATGTTCTATAATACCCTGCTGAATTGAGATTTAGACAGGTTTAGAAAAGTTTGCTTCTTGCGAACATTACAGCTTGGATGCTGTAGCACATCAAGGTTTATCCCACTGAATACACCTTTTGATCTCTCTTAGAAAGTCTAATAAATACAAATCAAATGGTAGTCCAGCTCTGGTAATCATGCACCACTTTTCAGTTAGAAGGTAGTTTGAGACACATTAGAGAGGTAAAATATACAAATTAGGATAGCTGTTGACCTGGCAAGATCCTTACATAGACTTAATGTCACGTCTTACTTGTTGCATTAACTGACTGTAACTTTTAAGTCTCCCTTTAATTGGTGATATCTTAGCCGTACAAATACTAGCTATGCCCCAATAGCTAGTATTTGATTTTGAAACAGGAATTATGTTTATGATTAAGCACCAAATTCTGGCATTTAAAAAGCCAGGACTATGTTGTTAGCTGAAGTGCAGGTTTAAAATCCTGTATCTTATCCCTGCAAGTGCTTGCAGTCTGCTGATTTCAGTTAGCTGTGGTTCTGTACCTAAAGCTGTGTAACAAGGAGAACTGGTATGCTAGCAAATTCTGTCATTGTGATTTTTCTTTGGCTGCTTCGGTGACTGCTACTGCCTTCAACCAATTACATACACCAAAAAAAATCCTATTTTTAACTCCAAAAGAAAGGAGAAATAATAACTTGTCTTACAATTCGTCTTTCTACTCAGCATTAAAAAGTCAACTTCTTGTAGCAGAAAGTTGTCAGGTACTTAATATAAAGTATTGGAGGTAAATCAACACACAACGCAAAGGTGTTAAGTTTATTACAAGCAGCTGAATGATTACATCTGTAACTTTGAATAAGTATTTCTTTACTTAATGGCAGACAAATGTGTTACAACTTATGTTAGGTTCTCCCATATAAAAAGGGCATTTTATTTTCCCTTAATTTGAAAACATGTGTCTTTAGACTGTATTTACATAATTATTTATCTATATTTAATATGCATTTGTCATATACTTATGCAAGTAAAAGCTTCTGCTCCAAAACAGTATGTTTGGTAGCAATGACTAATTGCATTGGAGCTGAACATAAACTGGCAGCTCTCTTTCAGAAAGCAGGTCAATAGAAATATTTTAAAAATGCATTTAAAGGAATCAAAACCTTTTTTCTAAAACCTGGTGTATTTTTACTGAAAAAAAGCACCAGATCTTCTTTAGAGATGTTTTTAAAGCTGCATGTTTATTTTGCAATTTAAAATTTCCAGATTAATTTGTCCACAATGATTGATTTTACTTTTTGTCTATTATGTCTAGTTATAGTCTTTCTTTTTAAATGCATACTACATATGTTATCTCAGATTTCCTGAAGCGCAATACCCTGTAGTTATTGCAAGTCACCAAACTAAAACAAGGATACCTCAGCCCAAGAGGAGATGGAGTAGGCAGATGCTGAAAGCAGACCTAGGAAGAGGTTCTCTGTTTCCTCCATTTGGGAGACAGGAAAATTATTAAATGCATTTTGGAATTAAAGCCTATGTGTGAACCCGGGAAACATTCCGGACCTCTTCTGACTATATTATTTGAAAGACAATGTTTTTGGGAAAGTCAGTATAGTGTGTTTGTGTAGTCTTACCCTTTCTATAACACCTTGATGACGTAATGCAGTTACAGTCTATTTGTACCTTTGTGAAACTAGTTCTATTTCTTTCTTTGATCACTGCAGGATTGTTGTTTCATCCACCTTTTTGGGCATCCATTTGTCTTTAGTTTTCTTAATCCTTATCTCTTTTTTTTCTGTATCATATGAAAGAGTGTAGCTTCTGTGCCCTGGATTTTTTCAATGGGTTAACTTACCTTCATCTCTCCAAATCTCTGTCAATTGTGACTTGGTAAAAAGTGTACTTACTGAGGAGCATTCTCATTTTTTTAAGGAAAATATATTTAAGGCAGCTTATTTTAGGAGAAAAAGCTTTATATTTTCTGATTCTGATCATCCTGAAAGTGTCATATTCGTATTTACTAAATGCATTCTGGGAAAATTAATTAGGTAGCCCTCACCAGAACAAATTATGGTGTTTCTGTAGGTTTTGCTTCATTCTTAGCAAACACATTTATTCTTGTGCAAATGCTCCTACTTGTTTCTGGAAGTGAAGGGCTGTGAAACATGCAGATACAGAAATAGAAAAGTGGAGGAGAGCTCACTGCACATCGTGTTGCTGTAAACTCTGCTCTGCCTACTACAGAATGGGATGAACTGGGCAAAGCTAGTCTGAAGGATATCTGGGTGCTGCCTCCACCTTTTTCAGTCCAATGATCTTCATGATGCCAAGTTAATGTTGATGACAGCCTGAATTAATGCCCCACCTTTGCTGTATTGCTGTTTCCTGAAGATTTAGTAATTCTGTGATTAATATCTCTGGATTATTTTTAATGTTACGTATTCTTTGCTGTTGAAGAATGAAGTTTCATATGTGTACAGTGAAAGGCGCAAGTCCTCAAAGAGCTCTGCCATTGCTTTCTTGGGACAAACATGTTTTGTCCAATAAAACTAAAAGGAAAACATATATATATATATATATATCTACGTATTTAATCAGCTGTGCAAGGGCTTGAGGATTCTTTGTTAGGAATAACACATTGGGATGGTTGCAGCTACTCTGTTATATTCCTTGAGGTCTCATAAACACAGTACATACTTTTTTTCTCTGTGTCATTTCTTCTCAATGATCTGATTATAAAACTACAACATTTTTGAAAGAAAAAAACCCGAATATTTGATACTAGGATAGAATATGTAATTACCATATTAATAGGATATGGGTGGATGAAAAGTGTGAAAGTTACTCTGAGATGCAAGCAGTATTCCTCAAGTAAATCTCTGGAAAAATAATGATACTGTCACAAAAGAAGCATAGGTGAGGATCTTGCAAAACAAAGTAGTATGCTATGTATGGAAACATAACAGATTCAGTGTGTATTTTAATACTTCTTTCCAGCTTGATAATCTGTATTTTGAACACAAGGATAGATTCTTCTGTGTAGATACTGCAGTAGTAAATGTGAGAATGGGGATGGACCAGAAAAAGTAGTAGCTCTGTGTTGTCTCATGTTCTTATGGTGCAAGATCTACAGGTAAACAAAACTAAGATTATTCTGTGGAAACAAGAAAGGCTTAAGACATCTTCTGGAAGATTATTTTACAATTTCCATTCTTAATAATTAGTTGATCAGTTGTCTGCTGGACTTGACAACACAGATTTTAAACCAGCATCAGATGATCCGGGGCTGGGAAATTGGTCCCACTGAGCCTTCTTAAGATTATGGGCTAAATTGGCCCAGCTAAACGTAAAGAATTTAGGTAAGGAATTTACAGGTTCCAGCTTAATCTTCTCAACCCATTTGCCACTGTTTGCTCCTGAAGCTGCCCTACCTACCTTGTCCCACAATTAACACATCTTGCCCTCTTCCCCTAGGACACTGTGTCCCAACATCTGGAAACAGTGGCTCCCAGGTACATGACGCAGTGGAGCAGTGTTTCAGTGGAGCAAAGGCCAACTCTCACAATGCACAACATGTCTCGTAAGCTAGTCATTGTCCATTTGTAGAACATAATTGGTGCATGAAGGAAGTCAGCAGAAATCTACCTCTAGGGTAATTTCCACCTGCCTTCTGTAAATGGCAATGCTTTTCCTTTCTGCTTGCCAAATCCACGTGTCTCAGAACCATTTGTTTCCAAACATTGTCTTTGATAATAGGACAAAGTCTTCAAGTTCACTTGGTAATAGGAACTTCAAAAACTTTTTTCATTTTTATGCATGAGCTGGGAGCTAAATTCTGTTTGAGCACTTTGTATATATCAGATTAACTTCACAGTGCTCAGTGAAGCTTCATTAGATTTATGGCATCATAACTGAAAGATAATTTGGTCTCTCGCCACCAAGAATGCAATGTATCATGAAACAAAGCCAGTAGGGAGATTGCCTAGAATCCATCTCTGGTTGAAGCAGAAATTCATGTAGAAGGAGGCAAATGCCAAGTGAAGTTTAGGGTCTTTCTGAAATATTTTGTCTTTGGGTCATGTTTATATTCTTAATTTCCAAGTAGTACATTTATTGAGAAAATAATATGCACAGTTATTTACAAATAAATTGTTCTGTTCTTTCTATGTGCTTAATGCTTTAAAGACAGCTGCTATACAAAGTATCCTGGCTTTCTAGTGATGTTAACCACAAGAACAATACAACACTCTGTTCTCTGTTCCCAGGTAGATCCTGTTCTATCAATGTGGAAATACTTATTGTACTGAAGTAGATCTACTACTGCACAGAATAATTGGTAACATCACCCTCTATTTCATTATAATTATGCCATGTTTAGGGCATTTTGCTTATTGGTAGAAAAGCACAATTAGAACTCTAAATTAAATAATTACTTGCATCCTGGTATAACTTCCAAATGTAGATGAAGCCTTGAAAGTTTAGGAGGCTTGTTCACTGTAATTTCCATGTCATTGTAAACAAACATGTAAGGCAAAGTCAACTATTTGCTTTTTCAGTCTTTATTGCACCAGCTAAATTAAGTAACATATGAGTTTTTTGAGTGAATATTTTTCATTTGAAGAACTTTGCATACCATACTCTGGTTACTGGTTAATGAACGGGAAATAGCAAATCAGCAGATTTTTTCCTTATTCAGTACCTTTGAAGTACATGAATAGTCAGGAGGTTTCTGAAACAAAAATTTCCAGTAGATTCCATTTCAAAAGTGCACATTGTCATCTTTTAGTCAATACCCAAAATTTTTCCTGTCTCTTTTTTTTTGTTAAATAGTCTGAACCAACAAAGTAGATGACATTCTAACTTAATAGTCTGAAGGTCTGGTTTTATTTTTCCTGCAGATGTGAAAGAAAATGTTGTAAAATAATGAACTTCCACAATGCAGTATTGCACTGTTTATTGAAGTTTCAGTGCTCTGTGCCAAAGCTCCACTGGCTGTAAGGCTGCATACAGAACTTTGAGCTATCACACCGTATGGAATTGCAATTCTGTTCTCAAGAAAAGGGACTGCATGTTAAGTGGGTGGGAAGTATGCACTCTGTATCCATTTTCTGGAGAGTGAATACCCATTTTAGGAGACACCTGGATGACATCTTCAAGCAGGTTGCTGAACTGGAAAAAGATAGACAAGGTGTCAGCTGAGGATAGTGGTATCTTCTTTTGTCAAGTTTATAACTCTGAAAGCCATTTAGAATATCTCCTACTTTGCTTTTTGTAATAGAAATAAAAAGTTACAGGGTGGATCTGTGGCTGATTTTCCTGTAGTCTAGCCTGGCTAGTGAATTTTCTCAGAGTCTGCAGACTGGTTCCCTTATCTTTATGAATCTGGGCCTAGAAGAAAGTATATCACTGCCTTGTGTCCTGTCAAATGTTTATGTAAAGCCTGTGTAAACTTCCTTCTGAAGCAGTGTTAGCATATGTAAGCATACATCCACAAAAACAAAAAGCCATACATGCAATCTCTACATCTCTCTGAGTGATGTTTCTTTTATGACATTTTTCTTCAGTGACCTGCTGCTGCCACCTGCCTCTGAAGGATTTCCATAAAATCTGCAACTGAAGAATGAAGCTCAGAAGACTACCCTACAGTGTGCGCAGAGATGGCACTGGAGATTTGCTGGTCAATCTTTTAAGCTTTGTGCAATAGAAGAATAAATGTTGCACCTGTAGAGTACAGAACTTCTACCTGTATTAGAGATGAAATGCTAATTATGATGTGATAGAATGACTACACAATATGGGTTTGAGTTTTGCATGGCTATTTTTCTGTGAATTTGTGTAAGCTGTGAGCATGCAGCTGTGGAAGAAGATAACTCAACAGATATTAGTGTTTAAAAGTTGAAGTTAATGTTTCCATTGTAATGGAGGCTGCATTATATATGGAAAGCTGATCGATCGAGACTGTCATGTGTAGCAGGTGTGAAGTACTTCTAGTCTAACCTTGCATTTCATACAGGCAGAAATAATTGTGCAGAAGTGGTGAAGGAGCAAAGCAGTGGAGAATTAGCACAGGGCAGTGTGCCATCTGTCTACTTCAGGTATTTAAGACCCCTGCACTGTAGTAGCCAATGTTTTCTTTGTCACTTAATAATCTGCCCTTGCAACACTTACTCTGGGCTTGACTGTGCAAAGAAATGATACATGTAAGATTCATTATGGGTATAATTGCAGTTACAGGCACAGTAGTTCAGCAATAAGACTGTTCCTACAAAGATTTAGTGCATTTGAATTCCTCTGTGATAGGCAGAGGTGTAGGGACAACAGAGATGATCCAAAGAGGTTTTTGTAGTTACATCAAAAAATGTCCCAGTACAGGAACACTGCAAGTCAGTGCTTCTCAAGTGATGAGATGGTAAGAATGAGCAATGTGGTATAAAATAGATGTGTGCACACACACAGATCACATGCAGCTCTCGAGGATGGTTTGTTAACCTATCGATGGGTTAACATGCCTGAGAGGTGCTGCCACAACTTCTTCAAGGTCAAGTGGCTGCACTGGATAGAAATGCAACATATAGACTGAAAATTCAGGTCTTGCAATCTTGGTTTAGTGGCAGGATCACTAGATTTCAGAAAACATTTGAGTGCATAGATAGATCTTTTACCAAGCCCTGAACACATTTTGCGTCAGGCATCCTAAATAACATACCTACGAGTTTTCTGGAAGTAATTTGATGATGAATTATCTTCCTTCTGCTCTGTACAACACCTGGATGAACTTGTCTACATTCTCCTTTTTTTTTTTTTTTTTTTTGTTGTTGCTGGGCACACTATTTAGCAGCAAGTAATAAGGTTTTGTAGTTTGATATTTTGGATGACTTATAATTATAACATGAACACTTAATGCCTGTCTGTAACCTGGGGTGGATGAATGTAAGTTCATATAACTATGATATATTAATATGTGTGAGGCATATATAGATGGCCCTGGAAAAGTGCCTGTAAAATTTGTTTGTATGAGATTGCAGGACAGACTAGTAAAAAAACAAATGACACAGTATTTTATATGAATGCAGAGCATCACAGTAATGACAAACAAAAATGGCTTTCTCTTGAATGATGCAATCCCTGCCTCAGCGTAAGTTCTAGCTATTGCGTGATTATCAAAATTTACCACATGACTTTTCAAAAAGATACTTTCCCATCGTTGCTTTTATATTTTCACATGGCTGAGAAGACTATCTGCCTGAATCGGTTAACACACAGTTAAAAGTGCACATTTCAACTCACAGTTGTGTCTTCTTCTGAGTTTCATCAAAGAATGTATAAATGCCTTAAATAAGTGTCACCTACTGTGGCAAGAAGCTGTGATGAAATCATAAGGGAGCCCCGTGACCAGCTTAGCAATTTTGTCATAGCAAGACCCGTACCCTCCAGATGATACCATGGCATAGCCCATAGCTGCAAGATCTGCTGTTGCATAGCCAAATGCGCCTTTCAGTATAGTGTACATTTTGCTCTTTCTGTCACTGTGATGAAGGCCCATCGTTGGTGAGCCTATGCACTGAATTTTTGTCTCCCCACAGTAACTTTATGGAGGTTTGCCTTCCATTTTCTGATCACAGTGTAAACATTTTCTTTCCATGCCTTTCTCATCTCAGTTACTGACACAGCTTCCTGTCCTACCTCCTCCACTCCCACCACCTCTAACACCTCTTTAGACTGAAGTGTCTGCAATCATCTTTACCCATTGCCCTACTTGTTTTGACTCCTCCTGTGTGAGGTTCATTATTTCTCCTCTTCTCTCACGGTGTTGTTTAGGTGGTTGCTCCCAGCTCTTGCTCCTTTCACATCTTTGCCTCCTCTTTCCTTTGCCTTACCATGTTTCTCCCCACCTGACAAATCTGCTGCTGCAGGATGACCCCTAACTTATCAGCCTGCAAACCAGTTTCTTGCTCAGACATCTCTCTCCTGCATCTTATAATGACTTCTTCAATGACTAAAAAGTCTTCTTCTGCAGAATGACCAGCCATTCCAGGTATTTTGGGGTGAAGGGAAAATCGTACAGTCACATGTGCTGCAAGAGCAACTAGCCTGAACGTTGCCGCAGTATGGTGGTTTTGGAGGCCTCTGTCATAGACAGACCATTTATTGCTGGGTGCAGGGCTTGTCACAAGTGTGGCAACATGAGAAAATTAAAGGAAAGAGTGGCAGATGCTGTACATGGCCCACTTTTTAGCAGCTGCTGCTTCAGATAGAACAGGCAGGTGCTGAAATGTTTTCATATGAGGACAACAGAGGGTTGACTAAGTCTAGCTTTTGCCCAGCCCAGGCCATCAAGTTCATATATTTGCCAGCACTCGGTCTGTTAACAAGTTCTTCTGGATTTGAAGAAATCCATGCGATAATCTTTGCAGATCAATGTGTAACTACTTTTTCCCCCCTTTGGAAGAGAGTAAATTCCTTCAATAAATTCCCTCAGTGTGCTGTTCTTCTGCTGATGCCTACAAAGAGATCCATTTGGCAGTTGGCCTACAGAATGCTGATTCTTTATTGAAAAAGGGGAAGATCAGGAACACAGTAACTTATTTCCCTTTATTCCTCTCCCTGTCTATGTGTTGCTTTACTTTTTGAGCTGTATGTTAGTGGGGAGGCGGGGAGAAAGGAAGAATGTGAATTCTAGCTTTTTTGGATATCTATTGATCAAGGTGCACTTAGATTCTCACTAGAGACTCTCAATTCCATGGCCTTTGACTCTTGTCAGCTTTGACTTTCTAAGCTTCTCTTGTTTTCTTCAGTGACTAAACCACTGTACAAGTGTCAGTACGTCCTCCTACTTTTGCTTAAGAAAGTTCTACAAAATATTTTGTTACAAGTTAGATTGAGATGTTTTCCCTGGAGATGTTATTTATGTTTTATTACTGCGGTTTCAATCCATTCTGTTTAGTGGCCTAGCAATTTTTTTTTTTTTGGTGTGTTTTCTTATATCTCAAGAAAAAGCCCACATATTTAAATCTTGTGCAGAAAAGTAAGCTTTATCACTTTTATGCTCAAGAAAACAGTGACTCTTCAGAAGAGTTGAGAATAGGATGAAAATGGTGTCTTTCTACCTTTGTAGAAAATCCCTGTAAATATAAATACAAAGTGGTAGTTTCAGTGATTTTATATACAAGCTTTGGTAGCTTAATAGAAAGAAAAGTATCTCTTTCCCACTTAAAAACTGTGGAGGAAGGAGGCTTAAAAATACAAAGTGGGTTGTTCTCCATTTAAAATCTGTACTGCTCAAAAGGTAATTTCCAGACACTCCTTTTATTTTTGTTCACATTGAAATTCTACAGGGTTTTTGTCCTCTCTGCCAATAAAAGTCTGACTGCCAGTCCAGACCATGAAATAGTGAGGAAAGACAGGGATTTCCTAGAAAACCAACATGGAAGGGCTCTTTGTCTGCTGTGAGCATCCATTTGTATCAGTCATGCAGAGTGCTATTGAAACTGGTGGGATGAAAGCAAAGGTCTTGGCAAGGGAATATCTGAAGAATTTGTTTTTGTGGATGGCCTATTCCCACCAGATACTTTCCATTTAGCTGTAATGATATGAACATTGACAGCTCTTTGCCAGAAACCCACAAACCTCTGTCGTTTGACCTTCATTAACAGCATTAAATGTTTCCAAGACTGATACAGCCCCTTCTGGGCTATGTCACTGATTTTCTACATAGATAGCAGTCTGAACCAGTAGCAGCCACATACAGATAGTTAGAAGTCGGATTCTTTCCATCCCATTTTCTCCTCTTCCATCTGAGAGATGTGCCTAGGAACTTCTTAAAACCACAGGAGTGTCTTTCCTTAGGTCTCTGAACTGCACTCCAGGTTTGACATTGGGCTGATATTTTGCTACCCCCAGATAAGAAAAATTGATGTGGGGACGCAGTTTCCCTGTACTGCTCCTAGCCCTTGCTGTTAATGGGATTAATGTAAATTTTACTTTACACCTTCAGCCTTATTTTATCTTTGCAAAACAATACAACCTAGATAACAGCAATGTCAAAGCAAATTAATTCCCCAGATATTTTCTAATTCTGAACTTGCACAGAGTGCATTTGGTGAGAGAACATAAGTAGGGAGTGTACCAAGGACTAATACTTATGTCTGTACAGCAGGATGTGCGGTTGCCATAGCAGCAATCAATCCGCTAAATAGGGAGTAACATAAACTGATTCAAAGGCAAAGCCTGATTTAGGTCAGGGAATAACACTTAATAAAAAGAGAGACTTCTCTGTGACTTTTGATGGTTGTTTTGCTTTTGTGAATGCACTTGCAATGCATATTGAGAAAAAGCCCAACTGCCACAAGTGTGTTAGGACTCAAGAGCCCTTGAATACAGTGAAGAACCAACTCACTCACAGCACTCCTAGTGGCTCCAGTGTCAGCTGTAGAAAAGTGTAGATAAGGTGATGAGGTCTCGCTTGTTTTGTGTTATTTATGGGTTCCTTCCTTTCTAACTGATGAAAAAAACATTCCCAAGATGTTACATGAGTCCTGGCCTCTGCAAGAAGTTGGATGAGCTCACACTGAAATATTTGTCTGCCCTGGATTGTGGGAGTGCCTGCTTGCCTCTCGGAAATGTCAGTGGTATTTTTGGTAGGTATGCACATACAGATATGTGTGTGTGTATATATATACACATGTTTTTAAGGAGATAGTTTACTTCTGGAGAAATTAAGTTGAGTCACAGGGAAATCAAAGTGGCACTGATTAAATAAAAAAACCCATCTGTTTATGTAAGTCTAGGGATGTGAGTACTGAGGGGTTGTTGATTGCCTTTGATTTCACTGTGGTTTGGAGCGCGGGGGTTAGTTCTGGCTTCGCGCTACTAAGCACTTGTGAATGAGCAGGAGGATGTTCAGTAGAAAGGACTGCAGTTCCTGAGGATTCGGCCGTGATGTGACAGCCACCGCATCGTGACATGAAGTTCTGGTGCCCACAGTTCAAGGCAGAGGTCAATAAATGGGACTGCTGAATCCTCAGCAGTGACTTGTGAATGGTTAAGGAATTAGGTAACCTCCTTTACAGGGAAACAATAAAGCCAGTCCATTTAGATTATGAAAGGGAAGATTAACCAGTGTCTTGGTCACTCTTTTAATTTAGTATTTACATGGGGAACAGAAATTTAATTAGAAGGGCTCCTCACTGTAGTAACCAAAACTGTAGCAGTAATTGAGGGAAGTTGAAGCTAGACAAATTCTGATTAAAACAGGGCACACAGTTTGGGCAATGATGATAACTTATCACAGGAATAATTTGTAAATTCCTCCATGAGAGGAGGAATTTCCATCATTGGAAAGTTTTACATAGAGACTGTGGACTCCTCTAGAACACATACTTCAGATTAAGCCCTTGCTGCAGAAATCAAGGTGGTAGGACTCAAAACCATGGCATGCTGTCTACAGAGGTAAGGTTAGACTCTTCTCAGCCCATGTCCCCGAGATCTGCCTGTTCAAACTGCTCTACAAACTGCACATCCAGCAGCTTGCCTGGACACTCCTACTGTGGAGATGTTTCTGGGGTCTAGTTCAGCTTCTTTGCCAACTTAACCTCTGCTCAAGGTGAAAGGAAGGACACCCATTATGACGATGTTTTTCTTTTTTATTTAAGCTAAGAACATCTGCCCATTAGAGTTGAGGCTGCAGCTACTGACTTGGGTCACAATGACTCAAGACCAGCTGACAAACAGCAGTGACTTCAGGCCTGGTTGACCTGGTCTGGTATCAAACCACTGACCTAGTGTGCAAGCTTGCTGTCTATATCTTATTAACTGCCCCCACAGCCATGAGTGCCATATGTTGTTTTCTTTAGGAATTATCCCTCATTTCGTTTTCGTATCATGACATGACTGTGGTGCACCTTTCCATGTACACCCATAACAGCAATACAGCAAAATGAAGATTTATCTCCTAGGTAATATCTTTTCATACGAGCAGTATTATTTGGTACTATTCTTTATTGTTGCTGTGTCCCATATCCTGTGCTTCAAATATTTTCCTTGCCCTTGCCACCTCAAGTCACTCTCTCAAAACTGTTTATTATAGCTATTGATGAAAGAGGTGACACTGAGCTACTGGCTCAGTGAACAATAGAGACATCCTTTTTGGGGATGATTTTACTGACATTACATAGCCTACAAAGATCAAATATTGGTCGCTCTTGAGATTCACAAGCCATTTCGCTGTCATTGCGGTGTCTGTGGCATATGAACAACAATTTTTATGTTTACCTGGATCTGGTCAGTCCTTGTTTCTTTACCCTGCCATTTTGCTGATTACTTTTTCATTTGTTATGATAGATGACAGAAACATTGCAAAAAATTTGTTTCAGCTCCGTGATCAGAGTTCCCAGAAGGCATCAGATGTTTATCAGTTGATTACAGTCATCGTTCTGGTAATTGAAGAGCCATCCTTAATCCTGACAGTGAATAATTTTGGTCATCTTTTTTAACATGCTATTTGCTTACCTCTGTCCCTCCCCCATCTCTTGGGAAAAAAAAACATGCTTGACTGGCTGCCTATAGAGCAGGAAGAATCAATGGCAGTTTCCCAAAATTCCTGAAGAACTTGTAAGCAAAACCCCTCTAACAGCAAGTTTTCAGCCATGACCCTGGGTGGGGGTGAGGGGATGGGCTGGAAAGCTTCCAGGAACCTCTTGCAAACTGAGGGGAAAAAAACTTGTTTCTTCTAATATATAGGTAGGTCATCCAAGCATGAGATTTTCTCACTGTGGAGAAAATTACCTGTCCACAAAAGCAGTATTCTGATATTTGAAATTGAAGAATAGGCAGGGATTTAAACCTTTATCACTGGGATCATTTGCTCTGTGCTGTTAAGCTTGAAAGACTCTCAACATAACTTGAGTTTATATAGTACTTTTGAGCTGGGGATGTTTTAGGCAACCCCATCATTTGAATTCAGATGCAGATTGTACATTGTGTTATGCAAATTACATGTGTGTTATGCTGAGAGTTGGCACTCCATCCCATGTCCCATGTAGCTGCATCAATGATGTAAAACCACCCCCAGCTGAGAAACCTAAAAAAAGCAGTTTACGCTCTTGTGGGAACAACCCGTCCTGCAATATCAAGTCCTTTCTAAATTTGTGTAAAAATGGTACAGTGCCAAACCTATGATTGGTTTTTTTCCTTGCTTTCATGTTTTGGTGACTTGTTTTCCATATGATGATACCTACAAAGTTAAGGAGACCCATTAGTTAGAGTTTCCCAATATAGTAGGTTCCTGCAAGTGGATGTGCAGTTGAGCATAGACAAAATGTTCTACTAATATTAAGCAACATATCATTGTACTTACCTGCAGCAGTTTTAGCCTTTATTAAAATTTCTTATTGCATAAATGAAACATAGTGGGTTCAGTGCTAACTGAACTGATTGAACTAATTGAAAATTATTCCTGCAGATCCTTGTGCTATGGAGAAGGTGGGGCTTGATAGTGCTGACTTTTCCTAGTGGTAATGCTGCAAATTTAAGAGAAATAAGATTTCTAAATTTGAGGTGGTTGTTTTTGTTTCCTCTACCGCTATGAAAAATTATTTTCGTCATAACTTGGTATAGTTTAGTATAAATGGAATTAAAAACCATATAATGTTGGAAATTGTTGTTAACTTCTTTCCTGTTAAGCAACACAGCCAACAGTTTCAGTGTCATAGCTGTGAAGCTGTTTCATAGCTGGAAGTACGATTGGGTTTTCTGGGTGGTGTTTCGTGATTTCAGGTTTTGGCATTTGGGCAATCTGAGTTTAATCACTGCGTCTGACCTTGGACAAATCTGTACCCATGATAAAGACCTATGATCCTTAATGGGTTGAGAAATATTTTTTACTACAATCCAGGTCTTCAGTTTTGCATTTTGGATTTTTTGAAAACTTGTTTTTCCTGTGATACCAAAAGAAAGTTACATCTTTCTGGATTTCTGTGCTCCCACCAGGAGAATAGGGAGAACTCTCTATTTTGTAAAGACATCGTAAGGTTTGGGACCACCGGACCCGAGGACAATTCAAGCCAATGGGGACTTCAGGAAGCCTCCAGTCCAATCCCCTGCCCAGAGCAGGCTCAGCCATGGGGTCAGACCAGGTTGCTCAGAGCTTTATCCTGTGGGGGCTGGAAACCCTCCAAGGAGGGAGATGGCACCACCTCCCTGGGCTGGGACCCACTGGGGGAAAAAGGCTTTCCCTTAAACCCAGACTGAACCTCTCATGTTTCGGCTGATACGGCTGCTTCTCACCCTCCTGTCAGGCACCTCTGTGATGCGCCTGTCCCCATCCCCTTGATCTCCTCCCTGGAGGTACTGGGGTATCAGTCACTGCAGCAAAGCCATAGTTTTGTGGCTGCATGTGGAGCTCCAGTCCCTCCTGGCTCTTTCCCATCTGTGTGCATTTGTGTGCATACCCTGGGGTGGGACCCTTCCACCTGCGATACCCTTCCTGAGATCTCTCGTTCCTGCTGCCCTGCACCCTATGCCTTCCAAGCAAATTGCTCTGTGATCTTTCATGTGCTTCATGTCCAGACCTTCTCACATGCCAGTCGCTTCTCTAACCCTAGAACAGTTTTGCAGGGAGGCTCAGTTTGATTATCTGTATGTCAGCATTGTAGTGCTGGCTTGAGTATAGGAGAAAATATACCTGTGACTTGACTATTGGGCCTTTTGTTTTCTGTCAGTTGCTCATCCCTCTCAAGCATCCTCTGCCTAGCCCTGGAGAGCTTGCAGTTTCCTAAAATCACTGGTGCAGCCTGGCCATTCACGTTCACTCCTATGACATGGCCAACCGTGACACATGTTGTGACAAGTTTTGCAACAATGCTCTTCAGCAGACCAAGAAAAGGGATGAAGTCGATATGTCCATATATTACTTCAGAAGAGAGCAGTTTATCAGTGACACGGAGTCTTGAGGCTAAATAAACAAGGCTGAAGTGGAAGAGGTGAGTAACAGTGAAGTGACAGAATAAATCACAGACACGGCTCTCTGTGTAAATGCATCTCTTTTAAAGGAAAGAGATTGTGCCCTGGGGATTGCTTGGTGCCGGAGGAGCAGCTGATACCCTGCTGGCTGTCAGACACTGCTGCAGCACCGGAGACACCCAGCCTCCAGCTCACACCTCACGCTGGGGCTGCATCCCTGGCGCTTGGCAGTCCCGTGCACCACACAGCTATGCTAAATTGCTGTTCCTGTTTGGCAAAACCAGCTGCGTCAATTTCAGCTACTTTCAGAACACAAGCTATGAAAACCCCAAAACCCAGCACCTGAAGGAACAATGTGCTTAGGGGAAAAGAATATTTTCAGATTTCTGAAAGGATAACACAGACGATTGGAACTACAGAAATGTACATAAAAATAAAACAGCATAGTGTCTTCTAGTGGTTTGTTTGTTTCTTTGTTTTATAAAGCTACCAAAAAGGAGGGCTAACAAAGCTGATTTGCAATACTGATTTTTTAACCTGAAATGTAGTCTTTCCTTTTCCAATTCTGGTTTTGTGACTGTCACAAAGCAGAAAGAAACACTCTATTTGGTTGCTTTTCATCAGCGTGACTAAGTAAAGAATCATAAGAGAAACTAGTAAGACTGTTTGTGTGGGTGTAGGTGTACCAGCAAACACTTTTTATCCAGAAGAGGGGCCATTTAGAAAAAGGCTGTTGTGAATTGTATTTTGGTATCAAAGTTATTTCCCTATTTCAGGTAGAAGGAAAAATGTCTGGTATTTTGATACCATTGTATCAAAATGGTATTGAGAATTGCTATTTCTGATCAATGTTCTCTTTTTTACCTTATCTTTTTTATTATAGAAGTATGCAGTAGGCAACTTTTAAAATTCACTCCAAGCAGTGTAACCAAAAAAGACCTTTATTTCACTGGCTCATAATTCCATTATTATTGCAATGATGTGTTTGCACATTCACTTGATGGCAATGTACACAGCGCCAGAACAGTTTGAAGTCAAAGGCTGAATCTTGGAAAATCAGGACAGAGAGAATTCATGCCCCGTAAAGAAAATGGCCATTCTCACTGCTCTCATCCAGATAAAATAATGCAGCACCGTTGAGTAGAATGAAGTTGTTTCCATAGGTCTGGTTCAGTTCTCACAGTGGTAGAAGAAACAAAAGCAAACAAGAAATTATACTGTTTCCGCACACTGCTCTGTACCTGTGATTTGCTCACCAAGGACACTGTAAATCTCTAATTACTTTGTGTTCCCACTGATATGAAAAACGCAATAGAGGTCTGTCCTGGGAAAGAGAAATACCACTACAGGCAACTACAATGCAGTTATCCTGCAAGAAATGCAAAGAGTATTCGTTTGGCGTACTTCTGGATTCCTGGTAGTGATGTTAGTGTATACCAGTAGTACTACGAGGATCGCTGTGAATTACACCAACCTAGTTTTCTTTTAATATGAATTGGAAAAATACTGAATTAAATGAAAATCAGACACTCTTAGCATTTCAAAAGATTTCTCTTTAACTTGCCTGTGACTGAGGTAATGCTGCCAGTTGAGGTTTTCATTCCTTTTTTTTTTTCTTCTTCTGCTTTTTGATTGTGTTGCATCCTTTTCTGCAAAAGAGCCATATGGCTTGTTGAAAAGTGAAATTTTACACACTGTAAATGACCACAGTACACATGGAGGAGTTACTTATCCTGCGATGTCAGTTCAAAGTTAGTGCTCACAGCTTTCAGTAAATAATGCAGAGGCAGCAGCTATACTGAAAGCTGGACACTCCTGTTGAAATCCATATAATCCAAGCTACCTGCTCTCTATTACTTTAAAGCAAATAAACATGAGCTTATGCATTGTTTTTCTGATGCACACTCTTTGATGGCAGAGAGTGTCAGGTCTTGGTTCCAGTGAGTTCAAAGAGAGGTTTATCACATATTTATAATTCAATCAGACAGTGATAATTTATTCCTATGAAGTAGCTTTGTGGTTAGATGTTGGGGTGGGAATTTTATCTTTTAACAACATATTTCAGTTTGTCAGGGAAGTGATTTTTCTTCTTCTTGGTTCCTGCTAGCAGGTAATAAGATACCTGCTCTGCTTTTCAGGCCTATTCAGTTATTTTGCATCTCAGCATACCTGTCAAATGGCTCTTCCAGCACCTTTTCTGTTCTTCTGAGAAGAATAAATGTGATCTTCAGTTCTGTCAACAAATGAAAAGAAGTGTCTGGAGCTCTGTTGTACAGCTATTTTTTATACTTTTGCTCTAGCCCTGTATTTTTAATTTTCTCAGACGTATATCAGACTTCCACACTTTGCAGCCTGTATATTTGAGATCTGGGAAAAACAGTTCTTTAGAATATGTAATGAATGACAGGGTGACAACAAACTTTAGAAAGCTCCTACTTGTCCTTTCATTGTCTCATCTGTAATATGAGATATTAGTAGTTTGATTGTTATGAATCAGAAAAGATCACCAGGCAGAAAGAAAGGTGTAGAAGATTGCACAATATTTCTAGTAAAACATATTAAGATCAATCTGCAGAGCTTAGCTTTGATCCCATAGAGCTGGGTCTATTTTCCTCCTCCATGTGTACAATGAGTGCATTTGATGTCAGAAGTGGAGCCTACGTTCCACAGTAGATTCTGAATTATTATTAATTTGTAGAATGGTGGAAGCTGGTGATTGCTAAATCATGTTAGCCAGAATGATCACATATAGGGGTAGAAAGGGAGCGGTGTGAAAATCATGGACATGTTTTGATGACTGATATGCCATTTCTATTCTCATTCAAGATATGCAACTTTTTTCTTGTTTACAACTGATAGGACAATGTATCACTGCTGGTAAACTAAGCTTTCCTTTATCTGTGTTTTGACCCTAGAGAGGTTTTTTGTTGTTTATCTTTCATTATTATTTTGTAACCCTCTCTAGGATATCCAATGTTTCCTATCTCTGTTCACGGTATAGTATGCAATCTAATTAGCGAGCAATCATTAATTGTAATTCTTTGGTAATCTTACAATACATTGAGACCAATTTTCTTTCTTATTGGTCAAGGTTTTCAGTCATCAGCTGACCAGAATTTCTCTGGCCACCGAGCTCTGCAATCGTGTTCTTGGTCTTGCACTTAACACCATCTCCTTGTAAATGCTGCTTCTCCATTTGTCTTTGTTCTCTTGATCATTTTTCTTCCTTGTATTGATATTTTCCAGAAATGCTTCTTTAAACTACACTCAAGTATTTGGTAAAACACAGAATTACTACTTCTGTACATACAACACATTTTACATGTGTAAGGCAGGTAATAAGAGCTGAATCTGTAGCACAGTCTCAAGATATTGTGCTCATAAAGTTCATTGAAAATAAATTTGTTCTCTGCAGTGACATACAAAACTGGCTGTTGTTTTCTGTATTAATTGTTCTCTTCTGTTTCTGCTCATGAGTCTATTTTATTGGGCATCAG
Source organism: Mycteria americana (assembly GCF_035582795.1). Taxonomy (NCBI): domain Eukaryota; kingdom Metazoa; phylum Chordata; class Aves; order Ciconiiformes; family Ciconiidae; genus Mycteria; species Mycteria americana. The sequence goes on from NC_134396.1 coordinate 67,825,504, forward strand.
ATGGTGATGTTACCCAGCAGGAATCCGTACAAGCAACATAATGTTTCTGGATAATTTCATGTAAAAATATTTTCATTTTAATATGTTTTGTCTTTCTGCCTTAAAATTTTCCTCCATTGAATTTCATCAGAATTGTTTTTGACTGTTGAGTACATAGCAAACTGGATAAGTTTTTCAGTTTTTACTCTATAGATTTACTTATTTGCTTGGTTATCCTGTGCAGCTGTTGGTGATATTTTCCGAAGGGAATGTGGATGAAAAGGAATGGGAATTAATTTAAACTCACCCAAACACTTCTTGGCAATTATTTATCTGGCAAAAAAGAAGAAATTTTCATAAGCATTCTCCATCTGTGTCGGACTGGTCAAATAATTTGAACTGGGAAAAGTATTACAGGTCCATTCACCAGTTTTAACTGAGAGGCTCCTCTAGGATTTGGGAAAGCACTGACTTCAGTGCTCTGCATCTGAGAGAGTCTGAGGTACAATCCTTTTCTTTTGTGAGGAGAATTTAAGTCTGTGTCTCTCTATGAGACACTCTGAGAGAGATGTAGACACATAGTTTCCTCCCGTTTCAGAACAATTTCCTAGCTTCAGGCTGCAGGTAATTTTGATCTGGGGCTCCCAAAATCCTTGCTATTAAAACCTCTCACTCATAAGGCATACTGCAGTATCAAATGAATCAGGGAAAAATCCTGGGATTAGGTACTGGGGTTATAATCTATGTTCCACTAAATGTATGGTTATGTGCCTAAAAATAAATGCAACTGCTTTGATGAAAGAGAATAGGAGGTTTCTCTTCTGCTGTCTTCTTGCAGGGTGGTCAAGGCATAGTTCTGCAAGCTGAACAGCTCCATTCTTCTTATAAAGGAGATGTACGTTAACACCCCATATCTAGGCTGAGTATCTAACCATCAAGCAAATGGGCTTAAAGGGATACTGGTGTCTCAGCATAGGCTTATTTCTCTTCCCCATTCCATTTTTAACAAACATGTCAAAATATTTTGCTCTAAATTCTAAAGGAATATTGGTTCAATATGAAAAGGTTGTCTTCATTACAGTGAGAAAAAGTAAGCAGTCAGTTTGAACTGAATTCAGTGTTTATTCTGTCTGAGAGAGCAATCAAGATAAACATATTGTTCATATAGTCTTCAGGTCCTTCTCAGACAAAATAGTGAGGAGAAGGACTTAATACATTAAGCATTGATTTCACCTTGCCTGTGTTTGGCCCATTCATTTAAATATTTAATTTTCTGAAAGACCTTGGAACAGCTCTTTATCACATCTGCCGGACATTAGCCCTGTACACTCCTTCTGAGGATGTGGTAGCTCATACTTTACTTCATACCTAATACTTTCTATAGTACCCAATCTTTCATGTGTCAGTCTATAGCTCACAGAATTTTTTACCTTTTTGACTTAGTGCTAGTTAACTGACTTTTCTTGAGGACTAGAGCAATGATGTTAGCCACTTACTAGTGCATCTGTTGACAATTTTATCTCTATAGTGTCTTTTATCATTATCATCATTTAATAGAGAATTGTAGCTTGTATATGTGTCTCACAACACTATATTAGTAAGTTCACTGTACTATGATTCCAAGGCCAGAAAATTTGGAGCCACTCATTAACTTGTACAGCCTACAAAGACAATGCATAGTGGTAAGAAAATAGAAACCATTTTAAGCAATATAACTTGGTAGCTGGAATTACTTTCTAAACTTGTTTGATTTTGTTTATGACAATGCCTGTCGTATTTGCATGGTAAACAATCAAATATTTTTTTCAAAAAAGTATGATTTGGAGCCTTTTAATTTCTGATAGCTCAATAAGAAATTCTTCTTTTTGAAAAAAAAAAAAAAAAAACAAAAAAAAACCAAACCAAACAAACCCAAAACCAAAACAGTCAATGTAAAAATTAGCAAAATACTTGTGGAGTTTTCCTAAAATTGTAGAAGACCTTGACTACTTGTCATGTGATCAAAACTTCTTGGACATTCTCTATCCTTTTGCAATTCTCTGTGCTCTCACTTTACTTTTGTATTTATGTCTTAGAAAGGCATCCAGATAACTTTTGTATTTATGTCTTAGAAATAGCATCCAGATGACAACTAGACTAGCTGCTGAGCAAAGGTGACAGAACATTTTCTTTTTGACAAAGAGTGACTTTCTTTCCAACCAAAATGAATATTTTCATGAATGGATGAAAATGGAATGGAAGGGGTTTGGTTTCTAAAAGATGAATTAATGTGCCCAACTTGAAAGGGAAAAATTATGGCCTTTTTTTTTTTTTTTTTTACTTTTCTTTTAACCTTTTCCAAAGAAGAGAGAGAAGTAAAAATAAATAAATTATTAATTAAAGAAATGTTGTGTTTTATCCACAGTAATTTAATGTGGCAGGAAAGTGTAACAGGATGTGTGCAGTTGAGTCTCTCTGGCTGATGTTTTCAAAGCTATGCCGTGATTTGAATGTTCAATTCCCATCAGAATTTGATGGGAGTTTTGCTTCAGGCAGCTTTTGATATTCTCCCCTACTGGTGGCAAAAGCACGACTGTACACAAAATAAAAATCTCTTTGAAACCCTAATTTTTCACCCTGCCTCACCTCTTTAAAAGGTATCGTATCTGTAGGCTTTCCAAGAAAACCTGTACAGTTTTAAAGTTATATTTAACTTCTGCTAAGCAGATGCCCTGAAACCATGCAAAAACATTGTGAATACTACTGCAATAAGGCAGAGATGCATTTTAACACAGGCTTACCCTATATACAGACACTGATTCATGAGATGCATGTTCCAATTCTTTTCTTTAGTTCTCTGAGCTTTCTTTCCATATTTCCACTTTATATATGAGAAAACACCTTATCATTTTCTGTGTAGCCTCTCCAGACAAATAGTCTAGTCCAGGCTTTTCCTGTTGATGCATCTATGCAAGAGCTGGCCAAGGACCTTTACTGGATTTTCCTCAACTCCATCACTGACCGTGGCTCCTTTTCTAATTTGCTTAATTAGGGAAGTAGCAAATCAGCCGCCTACTCTATGCCCTCTGGCTGTGCCTTCCTCTGACTAAGGTATGCAACTTCCACACCACTCCTGTTGTGCATCCAGATTGCCAACACTGCTGTAGCCCCGCTGTTCCCCAACGGTACCTCCCCCTTGCAGAAGAACAGCAGCAGTCACCCTTCCTGCCTGCCGTCAGAGCTTCAAAGCAACCACCTGAGCTGTGTCAAGTGGGGATGGGTTGTTCCTGGGGCGATGCTTTATTAGAATAACAACCTCCAAAGTTTGTTCCCAATCACCCAGTTGCTCCCTTTTTTTTCCTCTGCCAGAGGTAGTATCAACAATCCCCCAAGTATTTTCCTGATTTCACCAGCTTGTCAGATCTCATCATGCCTGAATGACTAGCACACACAATTCAAATTTATCTGTGGATGTTTTACTTGACTCAATAAAATGCTGAGTTGCAAGTTTGGATTCAGATGAGAGTTTCTTGAACTTAAGGAATTTTAAAACTCATTTCTTCATGAAGGCGTTCCTTATTCTACCTGCGGAAGCATGAAAACAGCATTAAATGTCCAACTATTTGGGTGGACTGGTTTGGGTCCATGATAGAGATATTGATCACAACGGCTGAGTGGGGAGGAATTTAATTGCAGAAATTATACTGCAAAAGTTTGGCATTATGTTTCTCAGAACTCCTAGAACTGTTGAATCTTGGAAACTGTACAGGTTAAGGTCTAATGAACAGCGTTGTTCATGGCATTATGTAAACTGTGGGTCATACGCATGCAAAGTAGAGGCTAATTGTGCTTCAGCTAATATTCAGCATTTACAATGAATCACATTTGTATGGATTACAGTGGCCAGATTTTAAGTCTTAGATTTATAATACAAATTTGACCTTTTAAAAATTATATTACTATGGCTTATGTGGAATAGGCATGATTCACATACTTATATAAATATTGGTACGGTTATAAATATATACACGTTTAGTGCAGTTTTTCTGTACTGCTTCTGTACCACAGCAGCCCCAGCTTCTTAAACATCATCTTCTTTTCAGCAATCTATTTGGTTCCGTCACACCAGACTAGCCTACATACATTGTTAAAATTAGGGATATGATGCTGTCCAAGTGAGCACAGCTATCTCAGAAATGCAAGAAGATGCAGAATAGCGTGTATTTGGCTCAAGTGGGGTTCTTCTGTTTTCTCTTGTGCTTCACCTCAGCGTATTCCTACTAAACAAGATGGCTAAACCCACAAGGAAAAGAAGACAAGTTAGCGGCAGTTATGATCTCTTTCCCTGAAAAGTAAATAATCCCTTGCATTCTCAAAAGGAGATTAGGGGAAGATATTCCTGTAGAAATAGTCACCAGCCAGTCCCTTCCTCTTTTCCTTGCCTTCTCTGCCAGGTGCTGGATTTAGTCTTGTACTATGTTGTTCATCTTGCTCCCAAACATCTTTTGCCAAAAATCTCTGTAGAAGTTAATGGTATCTGAGGTGCACTAAGAATACAGGAACTACCTTTGTAGGACTCTAGCTTTAACTTATGTGTGGAATCTCCATTCCCCTCCCAGAGAATTCTGTAGCAAATCTCCAGCTGACCTCAATAGGAATGTGCTCTGTCCAATACAATTTACAGCCCAGTACCACCTTCAACATTATGTTAATACTTCTTATCGAAATCAGGAGTGTTAGATAAAAATAGATTTTTGCTAGACCTGTACATATATATTGTACATAATCTTTAAATACAGTTAACATACATTATTAAAAATGGGACAGATCTGGAAATGCAAATTAAGTGAGTTCTATTTATGGCCCTAGGACATTTAGCATCACCTATGCAATACACATGAAATGTGCTTGATAAGACAGTTCACTTTGAAGTTTGATAGGAAATTAATATATATTAAATAAAACATTAATATATTCAAATCCAGAAGACTTGAAAAATTGAAAAGGCAGGCTATTTACAGCTTGTGCTATAGTAATTGGTATCTGCTGTGTCTTCTTCTCCCTTTTTAGTCTAATTAATAATATATCAGAACACTAATGGCATCCTAAAACTGTTACATTAACTATGTGCTTTAAGAGCCATTTCCTGCTAGGCTTGAATCAAATCACATTGATTCCAGCAAGATTTGAGTGTACTTAGTCTTTCACAGTTCCTGCAATGGCTACCTTGCTATTTCCCTTATGATATAGGCATGGAGCCTGCCAAAGTGGATCTTTACTGATGCTTTGTCCTATTTAATCCTGTGTTGCCCTGGCCAAGGGCAAAACCTACCTGCAGTTGCTGGGCTTCACATAGAAATGAGGGGAGGATGCAGCGTTGGAGCCCTTCTTCCAGCTCCACATCTCTTCTGGGCATAAGTGGAACACGGGAAAAGTAGCGTGCCCTGTGCCAATGGATGCAGAAGATAACCTGGGCAACTACTGCACCCTGAGCAACTACAACAGCTGGAGTCAGGACCTAAAATAATTGCCCCTATTGCGAGAAGGTGACCAGATCCCTTATTACACATAAAATCTGCAAAGCCTGCTAGAAACCAGATTTCATTAATATTGCAGCTGCTGGGGAGAAGGTTGGAGAGATTTGTCCAGTGATCCACTCAAGACATCACTTTGTTTTCTTCAGTTTTGGTGACTGCACTTCTTCTCTTCCCCCTCCCTGCCACAATGTGGCTGGTGCAGCTGAGTCGCTTCCTCTCTGACAGCTGTCTAGAGCTCAAGTACCTTGAAGGTATCAGCCCCACACTAAGAATGACACGCGTGTTACTACCTTTTTTCTGCTTTAAGAGCTGTGTGTTAGGTAGAGCTGGAGGAAGGCAGGTGGGATTTTCAAAGGCAGGTCTGCAGTGCAAAATAAACATGCCCCTGGCTTGGTTGGTCTGGGTGGGACTGGACCCAGTGGACACCCACTGCAACTGCAGCAGGAAGGGGTGTTGTGCTGGTGACGGAGCTCTCTCCAGAGCCTACTCCAATTCCAGATAAAACGACTACTCTGGAGCAAACTCCATTTTTCCCTTCAGTTTTCAGGCTGCTCTTTAGGGACCCAGATTGACTGACAGAGAACTAAATACCACTGAAGATGTCTGAGACAGCCCCATTCATCTGCCTAAAGACTGAAGTGAACTCAGAATTGCCTGGAATCTCAGGAAAAAAAAATATGTTTTTCCAGTGTATTTCTGTTCAAACTAGGTTTTCCAATCTTTGTAATTTCTTGGTTTGGTTGGAAGTAGACATGCTTAGATGGTTGAAATTTTTGCTGTTTTTATAGCATGACATGAAGCAATACAGAAAACCTAATATTTCAGCATCTGCAGACCAAAGAAAAGCCATCAATCAATATATCAATCAATGATTTTTGGTCTCTTCCAGCAGGTGACATCTACAAGAAAGTTGCCAGGCTCTACTTGCTTTTTCTCTGCAATCTGCTCAAGAGCTTGAAGGAGCACCTAATAGTTCCAGTAGGCTGATATTTTTTTTTGTCCCTACATTTGCATTTAGAGTGTTGCAAGTTGTTTGTTGCAGGGCTGCAAGACTATTGCTTCATATTTTAAGTAATGCAGCATGTATACGCCAAAAATATTGTGAGTTGCACTAGAAGATTATTCATTTTTTTTTTTCTGATTTATTTTAACATGCCTAATGAGGAGCTTTTTGTTTTCTAGACAGGTACCAACTGTAACTGAATTTTTTGGTGTCAGGGCACCCTTCCTTCATCTCTCTTTCTTATGCTTTAAAAGATGTTTCTAGAGACTGATAGATGTGTCCCCATTTTCTCAGAAACTGCCTGATTGCTGATGATTGTTTAACAGAACAGACTTGTGCTTCTCCGAATTTTGCAAGCACAGTAAATACCACTGCACCACTGGAAGCCTAATGGAATAATGGCAGCTTGCAGCACAAAACCTATGAAGAAGGGGTTAATATTAACTCTGTGTGATATGCTACTCAATGGGATGCTGTGAAGTCCTCAGCCAGCTGAAATTCAAGGCAAATCTACAATAGCTTTTAATTGCACCAAAATTTCACCTTTGGATTTACTTTTACCTACTCAGGGGTAGATATAGATGTGAAAATGTATATTCACAGTAAAGCACTCAAAGTTTAAGAGCTAATTCTTGACACATAATGGCAGATACAGTGACAGCTGAGCAATTTTAATTTGGTCCTGTGTCTGTTTTGCACACAGACACAATGGCTGTCTTTAATCACACAGTTTTGCAAAGGTCTCAGAAAGCTTTTTCAATCCATAGGTTGAGCCTGGGGATTGGCTCTTCTGTCCTTAATCAGACCAAAATTTAGCCTTATTTTCCTGGTCCAGCTTCTTCCTCACTCCTACTGCTCTACCCTCTTCTCCCCAGCCATTTATCTCAATTTGTTCTTTTCGCCACTTTTGTGCAAGTCCAGGTATTATCCTCTAAATCAAAATTAAACTGTTCCTCGCTTAGATGGGTTGAGGCCTTCATGGTGGCAAGGTGGTCATTCAAAGCAATAAGATAAGTTCCCTGCTCTTGTGTTAGTTTTGAACATGGATCCAACGTGCCTCTGGAAGCATGGAGCTGTGATCATGAGGAAAGTGAAAAGACTGGAGCATTCATTGATTAGGCAGCTACACTCGCTGCTGGGCATGTCTCTGCTGAACAACTGGAAACTGCTATTTTACAAAGCTATGGTGGCAATAAAGACCACATTCTTGTCAAAAAGTTAAGCCCTTGCAAGTAGTGGGTCCTTGCTCCAAAGCATGAGAGGATGATGTTCTCTGTTGAAAGATAAGTTGTAGAGAGATTTTCTTTTTTTTTTTTTTTTTAATTGGCTGAAGCACTTATTTTTTCCTTTTCCTCTTTGTCAGAAGCAGCTGAAACATTTGAACTTTCCAAAACCATTCAGCCTGAGAGAAATCCCCCAGCATGGAATACTTCAGTCCAAGATCTAAGCAATAGAAAACAATCTTAAAATGAGAATTTCTGGGGTCATGTGTGTGTATTTGTGACCAATACGCCAATTCATCAAGAGAACTACATATACTTATGTGATTAAAGGAAGCATGTATGTACATATATATGCATATATATTTGCTCAAGACCAGAAATTCTTATTACAAACAGTAATTTTTAGGTCTATCACATGCACGTATTTCAGAAAGATACAACCCACAGATTCATATTCTTGTGAGGAAACTTACAGAGATAAGGTGGGAATCGGAGTTTAAGTGTCTAGCCAAATAAGGAACACAAGAAAAATCGTTTCTGCAGGTCTAATCTCTGTTAATTTGTCAATATGGATGCTCCTAACACATATTCTTATTTGTGTTACCTATCAAAAGGAGAATTGTATTGACAGAAAATACTATTACAACTCTTGTTAAAAATAATGACACTTTTGTAAGAACCTCCCTTACTGTTAATTGCTATTACCATTTTTCCCTAGACTATTCTCACTCACAGCCCACGTACAATGTCTGAACATAATTTGAAATTAAATTATGATAGTTGAAAATTTAAAACACTTGAAAGAAAAAGAAAAATGAAATACAGTTCGACAATACTAGAAGTGTTGGTTGGAAATCTGCCAGAGAGAAACTAAGGAGGGGCAGTGAGAAACTAAGGAGAGGCAGTGAGAAACTGCTTTTAGGGCTCTGAAGTGTACCAAGGGTACGTTATGGAGGCTTCCTCTGCATACAGCGATTTTTCTCTTCTTAATTGCCCAATGAGGAGTCAACACTGTACGGGAAGCTTAAGTCACATTTTTCAAGTTCATCATCGCCCACAGTGCATTCTTAACCTTTATCAAGGCAATCCCAAAGAGATCCCACCCAGTCATATTTCGAAGTATAGAGGCTTGCTGGTACTTCATACCTAGAACTGAGGGATTATCCTCTCTCCTCTCCTTCCATTTGCATTTTTGTAATGCGTCTTTTCCTTTTCACGTACTCCTCTTCATTTTGCTCAGTATAGAGTTGGTCATTACTTCTAACATCCTGAAAAAGTTTTATGTAGGTCCTGGTTGCATGAGTAAGAGTCGCACAATTTGTTCTACACCATTCAGCCAAATGAGTTGCTATTACAGCAGGAATTTCTATGAAGAGTTTGAAACCTCTCCGCACCAGATACTCACAAGAGAAATATCAATGTCTTTATAGACATGAAGATAGGATCCCCAGCGCAATTACTTGGGGGGAGAAATACAAAATAAATGACGGGTGAGTGAAATTTGCAATACAGCTGAGTTTGGAAGGGATGAGGCATGAACAGGACACCGGAAGATTTGCTGCACCTTACAATGTTACAACACTTTACCTGAATGATGGCTATGGGTGACCACAATAGAATTGCTCCCATTAAGTAGAATCATAGAATCGTAGAAACATTTGGGTTGGAAAGACCTTTAAGATCATCAGGTCCAACTGTTAACCTAGCACTGCCAAGTCTACCATATCCACGGGGCAACTTGAGGCCACGTCCTCTTGTCCTATGGCTTGTTATTTGGGAGACAAGACCAACGCCCACCTCTCTACAACCTCCTTTCAGGTAGCTGTAGAGAGCGATAAGGTCTCCCCTCAGCCTCCTCTTCTCCAGGCTAAACAACCCCAGCTCCCTCAGCCGCTCCCCATCAGCCTTGTGCTCCAGACCCTTCAGCAGCTTCGTTGCCCTTCTCTGGACACGCTCCAGCCCCTCAATGTCTCTCTTGTAGTGGGGGGCCCAAAACTGAACACAGTATTTGAGGTGTGGCCTCACCAGTGCCCAGTACAGGGGCACGATCACTGCCCTAGTCCTGCTGGCCACGCTATTTTTGATACAAGCCAGGATGCCATTGGCTTTCTTGGCCACCTGGGCACACTGCTGGCTCATATTCAGGCGGCTGTCAACCAACACCCCCAGGTCCTTCTCTGCTGGGCAGCTTTCCAGCCACTCTTCCCCAAGCCTGCAGCGTTGCATGGGGTTGCTGTGGCCCAAGTGCAGGACCTTGCACTTGGCCTTGTGAAACCTCATACAATTGACCTCGGCCCATCCATCCAGTCTGTCCAGGTCCCTCTGCAGAGCCTTCCTACCCTCAAGCAGATCAACACTCCCACCCATCTTGGTGTTGTCTGCAAACTTACTGAGGGTGCACTCAATCCCCTCATCCGAATCATTGGTAAAGATGTTAAACAGAACCGGCCCCAGTTCTGAGCCCTGGGGAACACCGCTTGTGACCGCCCACCAACTGGTACTTAAATAGGAAGTCACTTTTTTTCAGAGAAGTAGAAACATGGATGTTAGTACAAACCCTAAGGTGTACCAAACTCTGGATAATGTAAAGGAGGAGAGAAATTAGGAGGAAAATGCATGTAATCGAACGTTTAGCTTCTGCACCTCTGTCATGGGAGAAATCAGACCATAGCTCTCCCTCAGGTTTTGGGCTGACCAAGCATCATTCAGCCTGGGACTTTATTTTGTTATCTCTTCCCTCTTCCTGGCACTGGACAGACCTCTCTAGCTGTTCAGCTCTGTTTGCACTCTTATAGTCTGAACCATAAAGGATATACTATTTATCTGCCCTGGACGTAGCTGAAGAAAAGAATGCTCCTTCCTCTCCCTGGTCTGATGCCTCAGAAGTACTTTGTTGCCTGATGGCCTCTCAGCTGTACATCTAATTTCTGTAGCACTTTGGGTGATGAAGTGAGAAATCTTATTTGCAGAGTGCTCATTGCAGGTGGGAGGTAGTGTCTTGGCTGAGGAGTGGTGTGGTGGTGGTGGGGTTTCATCCTATGTCTCATGTCTAAGTGGCACGTGACTCTTACAAAACTACAGCTGCCAAACCTATTTGTCGTTCACGGCACTAACTGTTGTGTGTAATGTTTTGCCAAGATTGTGCTTTTATTGTCAACAAGATCAGTCAGATCAAAATGGTCTTGGTAGACAGGAGCTGCTAATACATAACGAGTAACTTATTCAACTGTTATGCTGCTTTGTACTTCAGAGGCATTATCTACAAGACCATTCTGTTTTCTTTTTCTCAAAAATTCCTTCCGGGACAATTCTTTGAAGGCAGTCTGTGAAGGCTCAGGTAGTGTATGGCACACCTGGAGCTGGTGAAAGGCAAATTGCCTCAGTTGGGCATTAGTCCCATGGGATGACCCATCCCATACCAAGTGGGCTTTGGGTGTAAAGCACTTACTGTTCTGGTTGCATTACAGAGCAGAAGAAGTAGCGTTTCAGAATGATGTTGTTTAATGAAAACAGGAAAAATCAGCAGCTTGCTTTTAGGACTGATCACTGGGAGAGGAAGGAAAAGAGAGCAATCTTCTACAGTGCAAGAACTGAGCAGTTTCTGTTCCGCCGGTGAAACAAGAGGAGGGTGGCAGCACACAGTGGGAATTGGTGGGCTGGGAGGGGAGCGCGTGTATTTTAGTAGGGACTGAATAAAGTAAAGAGAAAAAAATCTGACATCAAATTTTTGTAACATGAGAGCTCCAGGGGAGCTGGTTTTCTCAAAAGTATTTTAATGATAACTTCTTGTCAAAAAGGTTTTCACGGGAATATAATTTTAAAATGAAATGTTGTGGATTTTGTTTTTCAGAAAAAAATGAATTTTTATCAAATGCAGCTTTCAGGGCAGATAATTTTTTTGCCAGCTTGCCTTTATTTTTCTCTTTTTTAACCCTGCCAAACAAAAAGAGCATTCAGGGAAATGTTTGTTTAAATCTCAATGTGGTATGAAAAATTTTACTCCATATCAATGCAGGGAAAAATAAGCTATCAAAGAAAAAGAGAGATGAACTTCAAACAGCATGATGTAGAGCTGATGATTATCAATGAAGATGCCATGCTTTGAGTTCAACATGTACTTATTTTTTCAGGAACAGGAAGCCTTTGCTGAATTGAAATCTGAAAGTTGAATTTTTTTCTTTTTCAGTTTAGTTATTTCCTAGCAACACTTCCTAGCTCTGAATGAAGCCTCTAATGAGTTGAGCCCTTAAGCTCACATGAGATGTAAAATTTGTATATTGTGACATTAACGAGAACGGTTTTGGAGGAATTTTTTTTTTTCTCAGTGACCAGTTATGCCAGTTGTGGAACTTTGCATAAATACTGGATACCTTTTAGCCAATAGAAGGCAAGCTCTTCATTGCAAAAAGTGTCAAATAGCAGAGTAATGGTTCTGCCTAAGAAAAGATAAGAACCAGGAGAATTTTGACCCACCGCACTCTGTTGCCAATGGGCGGATAAAGTTACTTGAAAGAGTGCAGCACCATCAGTGTGAAGATTCTTCCTTTTCTCAGGAACAGCATTTCACGTTCCTGGGTCGATGGCTTGCTTTTTTTGGTCAGAATAAAGCCATTAGAGGACATTTCAAAATTATTCTAAATCAAATTTCCACTGGTCAGAGGGAAGCTGTGAGTCTCAATTCTAGTCTGTCTTTGTCATCACTATGGGGAATGAAGATGTGCATGGAGCTAACATTGAGCTAAGCCCACTGGCAGGATGGGTGTTTGCATGGCATTTTGGCTGAACCACTTGAGACAAGCAGACGTGAGCATTTGAGGCTAAAAAAAGCAGCCCAGGAGGGACAGAGGTTCATGATACTCCAATTTTTATTGTTGGTCCTATCTCACATGCAATGTAAACACAATGCAGTGATTTGCTACATCCAGGGCTCTGCTATGTGTGTTTGTGTAATCAGAACTAAATGATATTAAATGAAGTTTTCTTGCCCTCCTGAGGACTCTGGATTCAACACTTCCAGCCGGCTCAGTGCTGGAGACAGAAGAAAGTGTAACCATAGTGATGGAATGGAAATGATTCCTTTGTTCCTAGGCTGCAGTATCCTACAGACACTGTCGTTTTCAAGGTCAAAAATATATTAGGAAGAGATAAAAATTAAAGAAAAATGTGCTGGCTTAGCTACAAAAGCTAATTTAGTTTATGCATTATAAATTATGTTAAAAATGACTAAAATGAGATTTCTCAGCAAGAACTAAATATGTGGTTTCACAAAACTAATTTCCAAAGATGAACACGATTACAGAATTTAGCTTTAAAAGCTTTTCAGGCCATCAGAGAAAACAGCAAAGCTATCAATTACCAGACTTTAGTGGTGCTTCTGTCAGAAATATAATGGTAATTTTAGCATTCTCCTCAGCATTTACTAAATTAAGAATGTCTGCAAACAGATCAATTAATTGGAACATTATTTAATTTAATGAAACATGTGATCTGTCAAGGAATGTTAATCAGGCTTTAAAACAAAACAATTCGGCATCTCTTTCCAAATGGCAGAAATAGTAGGGCCCTGACATGAAGAGGTAACAGTTGTAATTTTGAGGATTTGAGGGTAAGATTGGGCATTCTTCTGAAAAAGCAGAACCCCTTCTCGTCAAGGTATTGCCCAACATCGAGCTCTGACATGTAGTGTTGCTAAGCTCTCCCAAAGATGTCTTGTAGCTGGTAAGCCTGCCACACTTTCAATCAACCTGGTTTTTTGCTCTCTGCCTTTCCTTTTCCAAAGATGGATGAATGTGCACAGGATACTGTTCCAGTTATGATGCTCAACATCAGTGTGAAAAACTCTGAGGATCAGACGATTTATAAGACTGCAGATCTTCAGAGTCTCTCTACTCCATCCCGGGGAAGTATGCAAAGCTGGTTTTCCATTACTTGTGCTTTGTAGTACTGCAGTAGGCTTGGCAGAGGGCAGGACAGCATTTTTTGTGGAGGGAGCATCATATAAGGTGCCTCCTGGCAAGCTGGCCTCATGGTTTGAGGGAGTGTAGATGTGGCAGCTAAAATCAAACTGTCTCTTTGCAACTGAAGACTAAAAGGATTCTTCTACATGATTCACAGCTTTACCCAGAATGAGTCATTGCAGAAAGCCCATCCTCCTCCAGCTCCATAGTACAGACGTGGGCCAGAGCTGCTACGTCGGCTGTGGTGTGCCAAGAGACAGTCAAGTGGAAGGAGCAGAGGCAGCTTGCAGAAGGAGCAAGGAGATCCCAGAATAAGCAATCAACTAAATCATTTTTGTGAGTCTTTTCTGTCAAACGTGCCTTCTTTCTTTGAACTTTTCCCATTGCTGCCTTTGCAGCCTCATGGTGGGGAAAGCATCTTTGCACAAGCCAGGGTGAAATTACAGGAACAAGTCTAATCAAATAATCCAGCTCCCAAGCAAAAATGACAAACGGTAGGAGGCCGTGGTCACAGAGGCATTGAGGCTGTGTTCCCCATTGACAACCATTACTGAAACAGTGCTGTAGGCATCGACTTCTGGTCCTAAGCAGATGCAGGAGTCTGATGTGAGTACAAATGAGAAAGCTGAACTTGTGTTTTGGTAATTCAGGGATGTTAAAGATTCAGTCAAAGCATTGGGTGGCTTATTTTCTCCGTTACACTAACACAGCTCTAATGTGAACCTGCAGGACCCCTGATATACCTGTTAGGAGAGCGAAAAATGCTGTAAGATCTGCAGGGCTGAGGGTCTGGGTTTTTTATGACACTTTAACTGAAGAACAGTTTTCATGTTACCCAATTATTTAGTGACCTTGCTTCTTGGCAGGGAAAGGCATTTGTTATTTCATGGAGATGAGATATGACCAATAAGACCACACTTACCAAAAGACAATGAAAGTAGGAAGAGGGATGATGTGACTGAGGCAGGGAGGAAGGGACAACTAAGGGACAAAACAAGCAAAAGCAGCAGCCGATGCTTGTTCTTCCTGCCGTACTCAGGAGTGAGGGAGCTGGACTCCAGCCATAGGAGCTGCTGCCAGGGATGGTACTGCCTCCGTGACTCTGGGAACAGAAACAAACTGATATATACTGAAAATGTCAGCCTTTCTCTTTGGGGTGAAGGTGATTTTTCATCTTCTGCAGCTCTGTCGAGGATATTTCAAGATCTCTGGAAACAGCTGTTTTTAAGTCGAAAGCACTCACCCTGAGTTGGGTAGCTGAGACATTATCTGCTTTCTGCAGAGAGTGTTAGCCAATGTCGCAACCTGCCTCCATGCTACTGTTTTTTGTGGCGGTTTTTGTGCTTCAATCTATGTCAAGCTTGCATCATCTCTTAATAAGCTTCCTTCTTCGAACTATTAATGCCTAATCACTTGTGAGGAGGAAAGGGTACAGAGGACTGAAATAGTTGTAATAACATTATCTACATCTGAAGCAGCTCCCCTTATTAAGCTCTAAATAGTCTGGGATGCAATCATATGATTTTGTGACCTTTTCCCACTCCCAGCTGTATCTTTTCTCTCTGTGATGTGTATTCACTGTGCTGCCAGGAAGACCTACTCAGGTACTTGGAAAAATCCCTGGTGCTTTGCTGATGTCTGCTACTTGCACAGGGTGTGGGAATGGCACTGGCAGAAACCTGGGGAACATCCAGTGCCCCAGCTGCCTCTGTAATTCACAAAAACATGTCCTTCTCAGGATCAGTTCCCTCATTCATAATGTGGCTGTATAAAACTGGTCAGCTGAACTGAGCTTCTGAAAAAACACTTCACACCACTGACCACGAAGAGCGTCTAAACATTGATCAAATGTAAACATTTACTGTCTAAAGGTTGGTGAGATGAATCCCTTTCCACTGACTGCCCTGCAGAGACAATCCAGGCTTAATTCCTCATGGCAGATTCAGATAACCACAGTTCAGTTCTGGAGAAGGGTTTAATTTGATTTTTTAGTACTGAAACTGCCACCTGATCCTCCATGGTATTGATTTCCTAAATCAAAGAGAGCTTTCCCCTTTCTGCATACTTCACTAAAATTCAACATGTTTTCTTTAAATAGTATTTTAGAAGTACAAGAAACAGATGTTTTAAGTCATACATATTTTCAGAAAATGTAGTAAATGGATTTTGAAATAGATATGACTCTCTTTGCACTCTAAACAGCTTTTACATTGGATAGGTTTGTTACATTGTGGATGCACATTTGCTTGGGAGACAAAGTGGGTGTGGAGGCTGGTGCTGGGCTGTGTAAGAGCAGCACAAGAGCAGACCAGCCAAGCGTCATCACAGTCTGACATTGATCAGATGTCAGAGATTGTCTGAAACCGACTGATGGTCTTTCTCTTACTAGCCAACCTGACATTTCAAAAGCAACTAATGGCCACTGGTGCCTCACATTTGTGGCTAGCCAATCTGAAACATCATAAAAGACCCCAAATGGTTTGGGGGCTGGATCACGGGAGGTATGAGGACAGGCTGAGAAACCTGGGTTGGTTGAGCTGTGCAGAAGTGAGGTGAAAGGGAGCCCAGCTGGTGTTTCTCACCATATTCATGGGCAAGAGGTTGATGATAACTGCTATTTGTAGCAAAGCTGCCCTGAACACAAACAGGCTGCATTTATCTCAGTGGACTGTGTGAGCTCCAAGGGTATCTGTGTGTGCAACCAGTCAGGACGATGCAGCCGCTACCTGGCTTTGTTTCTGCTTTTTCCCTGAAATTCATATACCTGTATTCATTTTAAGGTGCTGGACAGAAGTTGCCTGCATGCCTTTGTGGGTCTTAGCAGTGTTAATTGCCTGTTATTTTGCCAGATAAGAATTTGGATAATATTGTTGGGTTTAGTATGCTCTAAATACAACTCATTTTTATGTTAGAAACTTGGTTCTTTCTCTCCACAAAGATTTTGAAAATGTAAGTACATAATCCTTTCACTCCTTCGTTCAAATAATTTACCACCATTATAGTCAACTAATCCTAGGATGAATACAGAAACAGAGGGGCAACAATGTGATGAACTCCCTCTATGGCTGGGGTTCCCATTTCCACATCCTGGGGTTCCCCTCATGGCCCTCCATTGTGTGGAGACCTGCTTGGTGGCAGAAACAAAAAGCCTTGCTCTGCCTCAGGGAGACTGC
Organism: Mycteria americana; assembly: GCF_035582795.1. Classification (NCBI taxonomy): domain Eukaryota; kingdom Metazoa; phylum Chordata; class Aves; order Ciconiiformes; family Ciconiidae; genus Mycteria; species Mycteria americana. Next base: position 67,842,355 of record NC_134396.1, read on the forward strand.
CATCTGTCTGTGAGATGAGAGGGGATCATTCTGGCAGGAAGGGACGGGAAGAGGCAGCAATAGGATGAGATTTTTCTAAAACATCATAACGGAGGAGAGTTTTAGGGACAGATTCAGAAGCAACATGAAGTCTTTCTTCTCTTCATCAGCTATCAGGCAGTACTCGACAGTGCTGTTAGTTTCCCGGGCAAGCTGGTTGGTCCATTTACCACTTCAAAATAATGGCTCACCTTCTAAATGTGTTATAAAGACACTGGCAGTATCCTCAAAGAATAATTAATCTTAGATGGTGTTCAGAGAAATTGCTACTGGTGCTTCAACATCCAAGCGGTGTCAACAGATAGAGCGCTATGTTGTCAGTTGTGTTTATATGACCTGTGGGCCACTATGCTGCAAAACCACCTCCCCCGTGATGTGAGCTTCAGCAGCAAAGAGGAGTGTGCCAAGGCCAACAGCAATGGAGTGGAAAAAGTTTTAAAGAGTTCAGTTCAGCCACGTGAAGTTTAAGCTGATGGTGGGATATTAAGAAAGGTTTGTCGTGAAGAGATGATGGAGTGGGAATGTATAGAGATAAAGAAAGGTGGTACTTCTTCTCCTATGGCTTTTGGGGGTTTGTGCAGTCATTGTGAAGGATAGCTGTAAATGTCTGCAATGTATTCTCAGTCCATGAGAAAGTTCTAGAAGAGTGAGTTTAAAGTCAGCATTTCAGTTCAGATTCATTAAAGGCATCCAGGACAATGTCTGAAGTCTATGTCTCCAAAAGAAATCTGATGAGACTTCAAACCTCCAAGGTCAGCTTCTTTCTCCAGAATGAAAAGAAAAACAAACAAACAAACAAAAAAGCACAAAAAAAGAGGCTGAGAATCAAAGCAAGATCCTGGTCTGGCTGCAAGGTTAGGGTTTGTGAACAGCAGTAGTGCAGGCTTCCTCATGCCCAGTGGGACTCTTGGTGCTCCCAGCAGCCTGGCTGTAAAGCAAGGTGACAACAAGACTTGGACATAACTCAGGAAAAATAGAAGAAAAAAATAATGCAAATTAATCCTGCTAATGAATAAAACCATCCTCAAACATTTATTTTCCTTCTTATCATTGATTTAACAGGACTGGCTTATTAACTTCATTGCAAGTTACTATTAAAAATGAAATGCAGGTCAGGTGAACAAGCCTTATCAGGATTATAGTTGGTCAGATTCATTCAAAATCAGATGCTCTTCTAGTAAAGTTGAAGTGGATGGTCAATTATCCATTTATTTGAACTGTTAAATCACTTTTGAATGTGCTACGCACTTCTCTGCTCCCCCTGTCCCCTCACACACACACTTGCCCTCATGCTATGGACCATTCATAGCTAAAACAAAATGAGTCCATTTTGATATGATTCTAGATATCATTTGGCTATAGAAAGATTTTTTTTTTTTCCTGAGAACAGGCTAGTCAAGAAGACTCTGGCCTGTTTGACTGGCCATGACAGTTGATACATGTCTGGTTTTAGTTCTGCCTCAGGCTCATACAGTATGAGATTGTCTCTCCTTTTCTCCTATTTTTAGGTGCTTCCAGATAAAGACTGAGAGATTCTGTGCCATGGAAGTATTATTGACAGGTGTATAGACTGGCACAGGAAGGACCTAATTTTTAAGTAAGACTGAGAAGAGCTGAATTCATGAGGATGTTCGTGTTCCAGTAAGAACTCACAGATGCTGTACTGGCACATCTCAAATTTCTGCAAAGGGAGGATGATGATGGTGAAAACTAGTTCTTATGTTGCTGTGGAAATGGGAACTGTATTTCTGCATGCTTTGAGGATACAAAGAGTGCTTTTATAGAGGTTGAAGAAAGCTGATTCAGTTATTTTGGAAAAGAAGAGAAAAGAGTTCTGAAGTGGGGGATAACTATGCCATTACTTTACACGAAAAAATCCACAGATTTTCTTTTCAATGATGGTTATATTGCCCTGAATGCTACCTCTGTAAGACTAACAGAGAGAGAAACATTTTCACACTCATGCTGGGGCAAACAAGTCAGCCAACTCTCAATGCTGGATTTTCTACAAGGGTTTCTATCTATTCCCACATTCTTTGTTAGGTTTAAAGAATTGGCTTCGGGATTGAGAATGGATTTCTCTGAGCCAATGATGCAGTTCGTGAACACAAGCATATTTCTAACTAGCTTTCAAAATGGAAACACAAGTCACTTGGGATATACAAAGCAGCACTGAGTGATATTTTAAAGAACTATGTAGCAATGTGAAGAACTTGAAGAGGTTGGTGAGGACTGAAATTACAGATGTGGTAATGGCGTGTATTGACTTTTTCAGCTCTCATCTGAATGTAGCTGGTGTTTTGTGGGTGACTGTCTCAATATTGCTTGTCAGCCTTTCTAAAATGATCCTGTGGTATTAGATTGTATCTTCAAGTAGAACATCTGTCTTGAACAAATCACTTGGTTCCCAGGGTAGCTGTGCTTTGTTTTTGTTCTTGCTAGGCCTGCTTATTGGACCAGAGCTAAGCAAGACAGCAGGAGGATGGCATGAGGATTGAGGGTACAAGTGAACAATTGAACTGTACAAGATTCCCCTTATTATCTGCTCAGGTCCTACCACACCACATGAGATGTTTTTATGTTCATTTCCATTCATGACTTCATTCATAGGTTCAGCCATGTGCAGCAATGTGGCAGATTGCTTCATGCCACGGACACACAAGACAAGGCTGATTTTACACTTCTTTGCCTACATGTACTGTCTTCATGCCCACTTGAATTGAAATATTGGCACTGAAGTGTGGCCAACAACATCAGTTCACACAAGAACAGAACAGCATGTACTGGTACTGGCTGGGCTGAAAAGAGGCTGATGATAAAGGGGAACATTTGTTGAAAGATTTTAGCCTGTTTTAGTTATTCTTGAAGGAAGTGACTCTGCTATTCTTACTTATACGTGAGTTAATTCAACAAAACATAATCCTTTTTTCTGAAATATTTGTCAGGAAAAAACCCTCAAGCCTCGTCGACCTGAAAAAAGAATCCGTGAACAGCACCCAGTGCTGGAAGGAAAAGAAATTCTCTTAGGTTGTCCAAACAAGCTCAAAAAATGCAGAGAAGCAGTGTATAACCTGCACTGAAACTCCTAATACTCACAGTGTGGTACATCGTTTGCATTTTCATTACAGCTTTTTTTTTAATTTATGCCTTCCCACAGCGTGCTATTTCATAGACCAATAGATATTACTATCATTGTGATAATCAGCTTTCAATTTCCTTTCCCAAAATGTATTCTAGTTATAATTTCTTGTACATATTAAACAGTTCCTTGCTCTCAATGGAATTAAACATTCAGATACTTGTAGAGTATTAGTTAAGCAGATAAGAGAGAGAAAAAAAAAAGCAGAGGCCTTTATAGTTGTTTATTTATATCTTTAAGAAATTAAGTCCTGGCAATTGTGCTCACATCTGCAAATTTTCATCCCTGATACATTTGTTGTCTCTCTCCTCTCCCTCTCTCTTTCTTAAGGTACCTTTAACTTGCTGGTTAGAATGCCAAAAGACTTTGCAACAAGCATGCCAGCATCCCTTTGGTGATGATAGTTTTTTTTAAGAAAGGCTCCAATGGCTGGATGGTGTTAGGACTGGATAGCTCATTCATTCTCATTCCCTCCTTCCAGGGAGTATCAGCAGAAATTGAGAGAAAGATTGAAAGATCCTCAATGGGTGGAGAATTTGAAAGCTCTTCTTCCTGTATGTTTTCCTTGGCCATCCGTATTCGTAACACCTTATCTTGTCTTTAAGTGCTTTTCATAGTGGGAAAGTGTTGTAAATAATAGTGGCACTTTGTTTCCAGAAACTTTACTGAGTGGAGTCTTCCCTGCTGATAAGAAATTGCTGCAGCCAAGCAGCAGAGAAGCAGCATGAAAACCTGGGATAATCTGGGATAACCTGACCTTCATAAGTACCACTAAAGGAGAACAGTGCTATCTTAAAAATCAAACGTAGATGCAGATGGCAGGTGTGTTACATGCAGGTGCTGCACTGTGGTCTGCCAGGGAAAGCACCAGTGTCCCGCACAGGGCCGAGAGTCCCCAGGAGTGTGAGAGTCCATCCCAGCGGACTAGATGGCAGGACTGAGTTTCAGCTTTCAACCTAAGGCCCTGTAGTTTTGTTCTCAAAATTTTTCAGAACTTGTTAACTGACTTGTTCAACATTTGGAATAAGGTACTAGTCAGCACAAACAAAGATGTCAAGACAGGACCTTTAGGAAGCTTAACAAAGAACATTTCTCCTGTCCTGGCTTTAAGTGCTGGAAATGGGTCATCATGGGGCCATCAGAAGCTGTTCTCATCTTTGGCATCACGGTTCTGGTCCTGATTCCTCTACGAGGCCCTCACTGCCTTACAGACTCTCATGTCTGTCAGGCCTGAGGGTGTTAGGGGTCTTTTTGTGCTTCGAAAAATAACCCTGTTCATTTTTGCCACTCTAAAATGAAATAAAAAATGCCTTCCAAAACTTCTTGTGGAAACACAAAACATCCTATGCAATCAATTGAAACATTTGACTTATCTCAAAGTCCTACAAAGTAGTATTTAGAAGAAAAATAATACTACCTAGGACAGCAATTTGGAAATTAATTTTTTTTTAAAAGTGCCTTTGTCTTTTTGTTTCCACCACATGTCACAGACTCTGGGCATTAAAATCATTCCCTGGAGGCAGAACTTGCTGGGCATTTGCCCCAAATATGGTCCCTGAAGACTGGCTGCCTAGCCCTTCAGCAAAGACTGAATCCCTAGCAGGGTGGTACCTACTAACCCATCTGTAGAAGTTCATTTCTCCTAAAACAGCAACCTATCTGTCAGCTCTCTTTCCTTCAGACCAGATGGATGCTTTGCCACATCATATAATGCTTCAGAGAGGATGCTGTACCACAACAGCATAGCCATAAGAAAGGGAGATGCAAAATATGCTATGTAAAAAGAAACAAAGCTTTTATTTTGTTTTCCAGATTTAAAACCTCCCTTGCTCCATCTCTGCAATAAAATAGATCTGTTATAAGCAGACTTTTAAAGAGAAGTGAGTGAGTTCAGCTGTGCTCTATCAGGCGAAATTAAAGATTATCTGTAAGGAAAACGTACGTATTTACTCAGACATCAAGTTTTGCCTCTTACTTTCTGGAAAACAAATTAAAGCTGACAAGGAATTAGATTGGCTTGAATCATTTGGCTAAACAAGAAGAGTAACTCATCAGCATTTGTAGAAAACAGAAGGTATTTCTGTACTTCTTAGTAGTGCTCTTCATTTTATCTTTGAAACCAAAACAGAGCAAAAATTGTTTCATTCTTGTTTATACCAGGTTGAATGTTTACGTTGCATGTTAAGTAAATCTCTGTTTATTGCCTCCTGCTCCTGAATTATAAACCAGGCAGAATTACCAAAATATGTCTTTGGATATCTTCAGATATTTTCTTTGTCTCTGAAAAAGCAAGTTAATTTGCTTGGATTATAAGATACTTACTATACCTTTTTTAAACTCCAGTTTGAAAGGAAAAGTATCTGCTTTGTTGCACACTATTAAATCACTCTATGTGTTTATCTCATCAAGCTAATCTGTCAAGATGAAATCTGTCATTTTATGCATTTATAATGCATTTGTCGCCATGGTAGCTGGGAAGCGAGTACACAATTTAAATGAGAAAGACCCCAAAGCAGCTATGCTTCCCAGTCTTCATTGGGTTTGACTATTTATTTTTTTAAGATCAAGATTCTTCCTTGTTTCCTGGACAATTTATGGGATTTTTGGGGTTGCTTGTAGAGCAGGACTTTTACAACCAAACAGATTTTCATTGCAGTCTAACAGAAGCAAAGCCTGAGCATATCATTCTTATCTCTAGTGGTATATGAAGTATCTGCATTTCATCACAAGCTCTGCCATGCCTAATGTTTCACTAAATATGTTTGCTGTTAAGGAAAGGAATCTTTATGATTGACCTAAACCGTAAAGGAGGGTCTTGCAACAGAATCTACCCTGGGCTGGGAGTGGTTGGAAAGCTTTGTGTCAGGTGTGCACTCAGTACCAGGTGTGCATGCTTTAATTCAGAGGCGAGGGAGACATGGACAATGCTCATAACTAGACTAAAAGGGAACCTGCTGTACCTTAGTTGTCAGCAGTAAATTGTGAAGAAAATCAAGATGTTAATAACTGCTGTGCAAACAACAGCAGTGGAAATGAAAGCTAGAGTTGCCTCTGCCTTTCAAGTACTTTCCACTTTCTTTTGGCATCCTTTTTTTAAAATATAGGCTAGGATTGGAACTGACACAAGTGTCTTTAGTCAAAGCTGATGAAGCAGCTGCATTTTAAGGTCCATTTTCCAAGAGTTTTTCAATTTTCTGATTCTTTTCAACTGACATGAATTCAGGAATGGTTTCTTTCTGGAAGTCTTCAATGTGCATGTTTGTGAGAGTATGTTACATTCATAAAGCTGGAACAGTTTTAGTTCAGCCCATTGTGGTAAAGTAAAAGAAAACAGCTTTTTGCCAGCTCTTTTGTCCTAACAGGCTTGTATTTGATAATGCATTTTCAACTGTGGTATTTAAAACGCTTTCTGCTTTGATGGAATAAAAGCACGTCATGTATTCAAGGCGAATACATTTTAAGTAGCAGTAACACTTTCAAGCCTGGTCATCTGTGTGTTATGGACAAATGCCTCCACTGTGGTTTTGTGTCCATGTAAGATTTTGGTTTGTACCAACAATGTATTGATCCTTTATTAATGGTCAGTCTCACTCAGTGCTTGTCTTAAAAAATCACTGAGAATTTGAAGATCAAGGAATGAGAGGTAGGGTTTATGTTTATTAAGGCAGTTAGAGTTCAATTTTTTTTATTTTATTCTTATGTGTTGAGAAAGTAATTTTGTTTTCTTTTGGGGGGATGTGACAGTATTGTTGAAAATGTCAAATTTCCATTTTACTCTGGAAATTTACAAATTTCTGTTGTACTGATTTCTTGCTTCTGAAATGCCTTTCCCATCACGAAACCAAATGCAGGATTTGATCGAAATTTTTCAACATTTTTTAATAAATATAATTTTGGACAGTGAAATCTGATTTGTCTGGCAACCATGCATGTGAACAAAGTCTTCAATGAGCAAGGGAATATATTTCATTCAAACAGTGTAATCTGTTGTAAATATTATAACCTCTTCATTCTTATCATTCAGCTGCCAGCTTTCTTTTGCTTGTATTTTTAAATTCTTGTTAAACAATGTTTCAGTTTGCTCCGCTGGAATATTAGAACATGCCAGGTAGACTTGGCAGTGCAGGAAGTGTGTAGCTCCCAGAAGCGCCTTGTACATTTGCAAGAAGTGAAATGATTAATTAACTCTGTATTTATGTTTCTATTTGATTCACAAGCTTGATTGGTTCACTCTAGTGACTGATTTACATGAATGTTCCTGGGACTGCATTACTGTGTAATTAATCTTTATAGCCAAGTGGCCTTGTTTCCACATGGATGCTGCTTAGAAAATTACACTCAATTTCATCATGGGGGCATATGCAATGGGTGGAAAAGTTGAAAGGAGGTGTTTACCCTCTGCGCTGAATACAACCAGATCTGAGGTTAGTTTTCATCTGGAGCAGGAGGAGATGATCCAGAATATAGACGTGCAACTTTCTTGTGTGTAAAACACGTAGTCCTGTTTAGCTAGAATAGATGAGGTCAGAAATTTATTTAGCCCACAACTATCAATTACTTTCTCTTGAAGAAACCCCACCTAAACCACAGCTGTCATATCTCCACAAAAAAAGGATCTCTTAAGCTAATTCCTTTCCTTCATTTACTATGCATTTACATTGACCTCTTGCAAAAATTCTGTTGCAGAAAACAAGACAAATCCAGCTTCGTTTAAGTAAGGCCAGTTCTTAATTGTTCCCCAGCTTTCTCTGTTAGGTCAGTCTCTGCCAGCTCTCAGCTAAAGGGAATATTTGAATAGTTATATTTTAGATTCCAGGATCTCCTAAAAAAGCTGCTAGAGCAAACAATTGCCAGGCATATCTACTGATGAGGGTTGGGGAATTTTTACTTTTTTCCTTTCTTGTATGCTTCAAAACTTTCCACATTTGGCATTTTACTTATCCTTTTGCACTTGGGATCACACCTTTCAATTAGGAAAATCAGGCTTCATTTTCTACTTTAAAGTCTTTCAATAGTTTCCTAACTGTCTTGGGATATATTTATTCAAAATATCTCTACTTTTCCTAATTTGCTTTACTAAACTACCAGGACAGTAATTAAGAATTCCTGCCAGCTGAATGCGGCAACACTGAAAGTGGTAATCAGAGTGGGAGACTAGATTTGGCTAACAAGGAGCTGAATGAAGTCAAAGTCTTTTCCAGTATCAGCTTGCTGTGGTCTGCGTTTGCAGAATGGGCTGCCACACAGTAGACGTGAGGAATTTGAGTATGTACAGTCTCTTGCTGGGTGGTTCTTCAGCAGACTTCAGAGCTGTCTCTGCCTTTCACATCAATATGACCCAGAAAGGAAAGAAGGCCAAGTCAGCTCAGGTCATCATCAGAGCTGTAGCCTTCACTGAGATTTCCCGTTTCCCTAAGGTTGTCCTAAATATAAATTCCACTTTCTTGAGCAAAGTGCATCAAGCTTTATTTTCTTCATGTTTTGTCAAAACACATTATTGAAAACTTTGTCTACAGCAGTGTTGTGAAGTTCATAATGACGGAACGAGAAGAAACACAGCCTGGGATCAATTGAATGGAAGGACAGTCTTAATAAGCGCAGGAAAGTCGAGTCATTTTGATTGGTGGCTGCTGCAGAAGAGAATGAATATTTAAACTCTAAATCATTTCATAGAGGACAACAATTGTCAATTATTATTCTTTTCTGAAGACCATGCTATTTGCCAAATGTTTCTACTTAGTTCTTCCAGACTGACTATTGCTGTGAATAAAATATGGTCTGAAGTGTCCTGGAGCAGTTAGTACAATTTGCGCATTGCTTTACTAGCTAGTCTTGCTGGATGGGGGACAATCCCACTGTTGTGAAGAACTGGAGAGACAACACGAAGTCCTGTAAAGGAACTTCCTTACAGCTTCCTCTAACAGACTTTTTTAGTGTCTGATTTTAGAAAAATATTTCTCCTCCGTCATATTAGGTTAACATAGTTGTAGAAGACATTATGTAATATAACAAACAAGCTAAGTATTTAAATCATTCTTGCTGCTATGATGATTAGATTTGAGCAACATATTTTTTCCTTTTGCACCATACAGCCATGGAAGTATGTTCAGTATTAGTCTTACATCCTTTCCCTGCAGAATTTTAGCTGGAGTCTGCAATGGCTTGGCATCTCAATGTCTCTTGCAAAACAACAAACATTTATTACATTGTACCTTTCCTCTCCCTCAAAGATTGATGCTTACATTTCCCAGCTTTCCTAGCTGTTCTGTAGCATCCGCTGTATCTAGAGCTACTTTATTCCTAGTATTGTGGCTGATGTGCCTACAATAATAGAGTGTCTCTGACAGCAAAGTAATGAGAGCTGATGAGCTCCCAGGATCCCCATCACCATCAGTCTGGGAAGCAAATAAAGAGGAGATGATCTTTCTTTGTGCTTAATTTTATGGCTAATGTTTTTCAGAGAACTTTCAAAATTTTGCATAAACAGCTTGAGACATCACAAAGGCTTGTTTTCAGATTTGCTGAAAGTACCTTATGAAAACAAAGTCTCTTTAAAATGTCACAATTTTTGCCTGCTCAGAAATGACTCTTGAAAATCCCCCATCCAGAGATCTTTTGGAATCACCAATTAAAGTACAGTGCAGCTGTGTGTACAAAGTACTTACTTCTTCAGCATTTGGAGCCATTCCTTCTCCAAGAGCATGAGCTATAGGCAGTGCTGAGTTCTCAAATGGTTTGCTGGTAGAAACCACCTGTTCCATCTCTTCTATAGCTCACCTACCCCTGAGCTACCCTTGAAAGCTCATTACACGGTTTAAACGTGGATTCACTGACATAGTATTGTATATGCCAAAGTACCGAATCAATACTCCAGCGCAGACTTCATGTTCAGGCCCTTCTGGTAAACAATATAAAAGTTCATATCACAAAGAGTTTCTGGGGAGTGAGAGAAACAATCTAGGATTTTAAAAAACATTGCAAGGTGGAAGCAGGTACTTAACCATCCTGAGTGAACACAATGCCATGGAAGACAGTGGGGATGAAGACTTTTAACAGTACGTGAGAGGATCTAACTTGAATCTAACATCGAACATGCAGAAAATCAGTTTCCTATACAATTCTGCCAGCTCTAACTGAGTGTGAAAAATTGGTTTTGTGGATTAGCTGTTACATGGAAAGAGAGGAAATTTCTGTCCTTGTTACAGCTGAGAACAGAAGCAGGAAGAGGCTGCCTACTTTACTTCTCTGCTTATTTCAACTGTAAAACTGCTCAAAAGAGGCTGAAAATATGTTCTTTAATTGTTAGAAAGGGTTTGTTAAATAAAACAAGTTTCTAGATTAATTGTTTTTTATCTGGACTTGAAAAACACCCACATTCATATGGAGGGAAGACTGGACTCTTTCAGCCAAAACAAATCTGATGAGAGAGAGAGTCAGGAGATGGGATGTTCTGTGGTGTTTGTAATACTTTAGGATGGTATTTTGGTGCAACTGGATTAATTAAAGTGACCACGAGGGCAGGGAATAGGGTGCAGGGAAATGAATTGGTAAAAACACCACATAGAGATAGGTCAGTAAAAGCGGACAGAAGAAAAGAATAGGTAGACAAAAGAAGGATGTGCAGATTTGGATAGTCTTCATAAGTGGATGGGACCAAGGCACCAGCAGTATTGTTAGAAAAAAGTTTAATGATATCATTCCTAGCAGAAGACCCTCATTTCAAACAATTTGCCTGCTCCTATCTGCCTGCTCCTGCTGACTCAAGTCTCTTCCCTCTACCTTCCATTTAAACTCTCAAAGCACCTACTGCTGTGAAGCTGGCAAGGAAATTGTGGCTAGTTATTTTAATAACTGTATCTTCACTGTAATGTGCTGCCAGAAAGATCCTTCTGCATTGCTAGATTTCCTTTCTTTCTAAAGTGCATAATTATTAAAGAAATCTTTTTAGGTCTTTGTATGGTTTTGTTTGTGGCCACATTTCAATATTTCTACATACTCATTCCCAGGAGCTTCACCCTCTGAAATCCATTTACCGTTTGAGAAGAGGCAAAAAATGGAAAAATTTGAAGTGAAGTTGTTCTGTTGATCACCTTGAGGCAATTTTAATAATAAATGACTGAGAATGCTATGATTCAGATAGTAATTAGAATAAACAAACTAAGTTAATGAAAAGAATTTAGCTGTATAAACTCTCTGAAGTACTTAGGGTAATAGTAAACTGATTACATTTAAAAAAATCTTTCTTATGTATAGTACTAAATAAAGATAAGATGTATTTAAATGAAGAGATTCTTTGAATGTTAGTCAAGGTAGAAAAATCTAGATTTACAGCAGCAGATGTTTGGCAGTCCCAATGCCTATATAGCATCCTGAGGACTTGGAAGGAAGCCCAGGAGGAGGACAGTTACCCCTGCTGCGGCGAAAGCTGGGTGCTCTTTTTCTCTCTAAGGTCAGTTTAGGTAAAGGCTTCTATGTAAAATTTATTTGAGTCTCCAGCCTTGTGTCTTATGTGCATAGCCACTCTGTCTGCTAAAGATATTCTTGTTCTGAAAATTACTTTGTACAGATGAAAATTAAGCCAGGTGCAGGCCACTCCAGATGGTGTAGTGTGAGCATCACATCTAAGGATTACATTTGGCTTTTAGCGATACATTGACAGTATGCTAACTTTTACTTTTGTGGTTGTTTCTCTTTAGTCTTTATGTCAGTCGCAAACTGCACCTCATTTATTGATCCGTACTGCCAGCTGCCTGCACTGTGAGTTCCCTGACTTAGGCCAGCAATCCTTGGATATGGGGAGAGGTGACTCTGTGCACCAAGAATGAAGCATGAGCCGATTTCAACAGCAAGAGCGACTCTGACTGAGAGGTGTGTATGTATGTTGTGCAATACACATCCTTCTGTAGCGGAATAAACTGCTTCTGGCAAAGGAAAAAACATTTCTATAAAGAAATAAACAAGTAGACAGTTTTATAAAGTGCGCAGTAGTGACTCAAGTAAATTTGTAATGAGACATATTTTAAAACACGGCGTCTATCATGCAGATCAAACATTCCTTCAGTGTCTTCTTGGTAAACCTGTAATGGAAGCAATACAATTTCTAACCATTTTTCTGCAAAGGCTATGCCAGACAAATACTTCTTTCCTTAGGTTGTAGACATTTTTAATTATTTATTTTATTGTATAATCCCCTGAGTGATTATCAACTCATCTTGCCATCAATCATTAGTCAACTGTCACTCTCTTCTAGCTTCATGTTACTTGTCTTAAACTACACTTTTTTATTACTGAGGCCTCCAGCTTTTGGATTGTCATCTCTTTATCAGTGAGTTGGTTTTAATGAAAAACAAAAAAATAAAGTAGGTCTTTGTTCTTAATCCAAAATTTAAACAGAATTCATTTATTTTTCAAAAATTCAGATAGTTGAATAAATATTTATTCATTTAACTGTTACTAAACTTTCTGGTTTCTTCTGACATTGAAAGCAGAAGAATTGAGTGACATTAGAGAAAAATTCAGGTTTATTTCTGATTTGACTGAGAGCAGATGAAACTGAAAAAAACTTCATACTGTCACCAATAATTCCTGTTTTCTAACTTACTAGTCCTCTGACTTTCTCTCAGACAAATTTGTGAGCTATTCTATATCTTTTTTGAAGCATTGGGATTTAAGAAAGACTGGAGAGAAGAGAATGACAGGAATGATCATAGGTCTAGAAAGCATGACTTCTGAAAAAACAGTGAAATAACTGGTGTTGCATCACCTACAGAAATGAAAACTGGGCAGAGAAGGGGAAAACATGGCAATAGTCTTCAAATATGTACCTGGCTACAGCCAAGAAAAGGGATAATTTCATGATGACTGTGTTAGCTAGGAGAGAAATAATATGCTTACGTTTTTGTGAAAGCATTGAGGACTTGGTATCAGGTAAACCCTTCTAGTAGTACAGGGCTGCTAAGAGCAGCTGCATAATACCAGTTATTGCAGACTGGGAATGCAAAAAAATAAAGCAGGAACAACACTGGCACAGCTTTAGATATGTCTAGGGGGTTAGAAATGTAGTCAGGTGGTTACTTGTCCTTAGCCCAGATGTTCCTTTGTGGTTTTGTGAATTTAGGGAGATCAAATTCTCCCTAAAGCAATGCAAACTGACATTGGAGTTACTAGGATAATGCAGACATTCAGGATGTTCTCACAGCCTTACATCATGTCGAGATAACAAGTATCAAGGTATCGCATGCTGAAAGATAAAAGACTGACTACTCATAGTAGTTAAATAAGCAACAAGCAAGCTAGCTTTGATACTGGAAACAGCCTCATTTTCCATGGAATGGTGGTTTTGTTGCCAGACAGTAGCAGGTACTTGATCTACCGATTTCCTTCAGTTCTATGGCATTTCTACAGTAGAGCTGCACCTCACTAAGGCTAACTGACCTAGCTGAGATGGAGGCCTGTGTGTTTTGGCTGCTTTAGCTGCCTGGGTGAGCTCAGTAGCTCAGATAACTCCATGTAAGTGGTTTCTTTATCACTGAGGTGGAGGGGGTATACTGGATCTGTCTGGGGTGGAGTTCATTTTCTTCACAGGATCCAGTATAGTGCTGTATTTTGGATTTGTGACTAAAACATTGCGGATAACACACCAATGCTTTGGCTATTGCTGAACTGTAGTTGCACAGTGTCAAGGCTTTCTCTGTTTCTCGCTCTGGTCCTCCTGGCAAGTAAGCTATGGGTGGGCAAGTAGTTAGGAGCTGACACATCCTGACATCTGACCCAAATTGACCAAAGGTGTATTCCATGCCATATAACATCATGCACACCAATAAAAGCTGGGGCGGGGGGCAGATCTTTCCAAGGCTGCTGTTGCTCAGGGACTGGCTGGGCGTTGGTCTGCTTGTGGGACATGGTGAGGGATTGGCTTTGCATTACTTGTCTGGTTGGTTTTTTCCTCTTCCTTCACTTATTAAAATGTCTTGATCTCAAGCCACAATTTTTTCTCATTTTTCTATTCTGAGTGTCTTCCCCACCCTGCTGGGGGGAAAGGGGTGTAGGGGAGAGTGAATGAGTGTCTGGGTGGGTGCTTAGTTGCTGGCCAGGGTCAAGCCACCACAAGAGGTATGAGCACAGTCTGGCTCAGGGATGATGTGGACCCTGAGCTGGGCCAGTGATGTCTTTGAGGGATGTATGGTAGTGCAAAACATGGCTGATCTTCTCAGATGGAGCATTGGTGGAAAATGGTTTGGCTTCTGCTGCTTTGCACGGCAGCATGCAATGGGGATTAATCTTTGGACATGATTTGCTAGTCAAAGTCAAGAGAGAAAATTATTTCAAAACCCTTGATAATAGCTACTTTACTGTGGTAAAACAAGCAAGCAAACAGACAAACCACCTATCCCTCCCGCCAAAACCCAAACCTGTGTCGTATAATTCTGATACAAATTTTGAATACATATTTTGTTTGACTAGCCTGTCCAAACTAGAATTTATGTAAGACCCTCTGAGTCAGCTGAGCTATAGATAGAAGTGTTGCATCTTGGGGAAAAGACAATTTGTCTTCCTGTCTGAGAAGGGCCATGAACATCTGAGGGCTGAAAACATATTCCCAGGTATTATGAAACATTAATTGCTTGTCTAAGAAAAGCTGTTTTATTTCTGTGCCAGCTCTGCACAGCAGAGAGTGTTAGAGTGAACTGTGGAGCCATTCCACTAGGAGCTGTTGACTTGGGTTTGTTTTTCTATTTGAGAGCTTATACAATGTCAGAGTGACCCTGAACAGTGTGTACTAGCAGGTGTTTGTGTAAGATTGCATGAAATGAACATAAATGCTGTGAAATTTCTGAATAATTACTGCCTAAATGAGTAAAACTGCCTGCCTGAATTGCTTCTCACAGTTAGAATGGAAAGAAAACTTCAGGGAGCATCAGGAAAAAGAATGAAATCAGCTCTTAACATCACGAAATGTGCACATAAATCTTACTTGGATTTTCCAAATACGCAGCTGAGTCATTGGAGATACTGCTGTCTCCAAATTTCGCACAGTTTCCTGGATGCGAAGGGCCCCACCCTCAGTTTCTTCTAAGAAGGAGCTGGGCAGCCCAGCAGAGCGTGATCAATAATTCAGATGCGTGAGACTCTACCTGCTGCATGGACTTCCTCCAAAGAGGGATAAGTAATTATAAGAAGTTAATCATATCTTTTAAAGAGAAAGATCCTTCCCTCCTAAACAGAAAGAACAGAATTGCATACCAGATTGAAAGGTTAGGAGGGGAAATAACACTGTTCTATAATATCCGTGTTACACCTACACGTCTATGTAAAAGCATCAGTGTTCTCAGTTATTTTCATTCATTGTTTAAAAATTAGGATGTTCACAATTCCACAGAGCTAAGAGGCTTTTGTCATGTATGCTTGTTTCTGTTAATGTATAAAATTCCTCATAACCTGAGGCTCTGTCTTTGAAATTCCAGAAGAACTCAGCAATTTCCAGCAGTGAAATAAAAGCTAGCTGGTAGAATTTGTTCATCATACGTGGAGGGTGTGGAGCAATGACAGGTGAGGAACTGAAAATATCTTTGTTTTCCAAACAGATGGGGATAAAAATGTGTTTCCTGTAGTAAGGCCTCTGTTATCATGGAGCTCACACTTGTTGCCCCAAACTCACCAGGACCATATGCAGAAAAAAATTACGAAATTATTTATAGATAATGGTGATGACTGTTTTACTTGTTCAGCCTTTTTTCAGGTTATGGTGCCACTGAAGTGCGGGCAGGACCTGGCAGCCCGAGTCCATCCCACCACCCTCAGCCAGGGAGCAGGGCAGGCTGGAGGCAGAAGTTTTTCAGGATGTTTCTGTGAAGAAGGAAGGAAAAAAAAAAAGATTGATGTTGTGCGGAAGGAAAGGAGTGAAGCCGTGGGATGGAGGACTTGAGGGTGATCTGCATTCCCCATATTATAGATTTTTTTTCAACAACAAGATGGACAAGAGCTTGTGGGGTTTTGCATCTCGCAGGCATCTGCATCTGCAAAGACTACTGGATGTAAATTAGACTCCCCGATTTAGAGAACTGAGGAACAGAGAAAACATGTTTTCTCCTTTTTGCCTATCCGTACTGTTGCACAAACTGAAAACTTTCTTCCTCTTTACCCTCCCTTTGTATCTGGCAAAGTGTCTCTCAGTTGTGAAATTCCTTCTGGCAGTAGGAATTTTCTGAAAGGATACATGTTTTATCTACCAGCCTCTGTTCTGCTGTCACACAGCCTGCGCTCTGGGAAGAAAATGTGCCTTTCTTCTGCAGGCAGAACTGCAGGCACCTGTGATTTGGTGCTCACCTTGGTCAGTTTAAACGTGCAATTGTCAACAGAGAATGCAGGCTGCAAGATTCATGGTCCATCCACTTCGTGCTCTTCAACGTTGTTGAATAGTGCCTGCTTCTTAGCCAACATTGATACGGCTTTTTGCTGTTGTTGTTGTGTTAGAAAGATCTCCTGCTTTCTGTCTCTGTAATTGCTGTCTTCTAGCTAGCTGTGTCAATGAATATGTTCTTCGTTGGGGTCTCTCCCTTTCCTCAAGTGATGCTTGAAGCTGGGCCACCTGCTGGTGACATATATATGTTTCTTACTTCTGAAAAGTGCAAAGGGGGCACCTTGTCCCTGGTCTAATGTTAGCAACTAGACTTTGAATTACTGATCAAAAATATTTGCAGTGGGTACATGCAAGGTCTACTGATGGCATTAAAAGAACTTTCACACTACTTCCACTCACCTAACCAGGATGCAGTTCACTTTAATTGAATCTTGCACACAGCGATACTGAAGATGCAAGGATACAAGTTTTCTCCTTATCTCTTCCTTGTTTTCAGCTTTCTGTGGCTATTCTTCTCTTTTACTTTCTTTTCCTCCTCGCTGACTTAGTGTTTAGAACTTACTTTTCAGACACGTACTTACCCAAAGTTACACTGCAAAATATAATATCTCCTTACCTTCCTACAGTGCAGAGGTGGGGTTTTTATGAACACTTATAGGAAATCTAATACATTTTTATTCAAAAAGATGCTAAGTGGACTAGAGAGGCCATTAATTAAAAGAGCCTGCAATATGTTCATGTTTTGAATGGTAGATAAGACCTTTGAAATGAAATGTGATCACTTAATCTTTTTATGGAAGGACTTGCTTAAAGTCTGTTCTGAAATGAAACTCCTATGTGCTGGCTGCATTATGGATTTCTTATGATTTATGATTAAGCTCCAGTTTGCAAAAGTACTATACAATTATTTGTTTGTCTGTGTGAAATACTCAGTTTTCCATTTTTTAGCCAAGAGATGATACCAAGTGCAATGGGTAGGTGGGGTGTTGCAGGAATGAGATCTCAAAGGGACAGCTATTTGGAAAAGTGCTATTTTTTCTATTGCTGCACATACTCTACTACAGTGAAAAGTAAAATAGCATTTGTGACTTACCTGTCTCAGTATGGGGTACATTTAAAAAATGGAGCCATCCCATTATATGGAATCCAGAGAGGGATGTGTGTCTGTGCAGAACATCCCCTGTGGATGGATATCTGAAACAGGGAATTACTGTTGTCTCAGCACATCAGTGATATTTACGCAAGGCAGGAACACAGGGCATAGCTATGCTGACAGCAGCTTTATGCAGCTGAAATCTCATCCCTCTCAGTGGTGCAGGGTGGAAGCGGTTGCACCCAGAAATGAATATGAAATTTCAGAGAACCAAGCAGGTGCCCAAAAATATTTTTTTGTTGAGAAAACTCCAGAGAAGGAGCAAAGATTTAGGAAACCCATAATATGGGCCATAAGCAGTTTGACTGATGGACTCTGACTTACTGAACCTTCATGGCTGGTTGTTGTGTAAAACGTTCATAACTCCAGAGGAATGAGTATCATTGCTACAGGCTCTTCCTACCTAAAAAACAATTTAGTTTGTCTCTGCACACTTCATACACCTTGATTTATGAAAAAAGCCATCCAAGGGATTATTTTACTTTCTGGAAGGTTGTACATGTATGTCATAAATGGCTATTTTTTTTTCAGAACAGGAGATCAAGGATTTGATGTTGTGGACTGTTCAGTGGATAAGGAATTGGTTGGATGGTTGCATCCAGAGGGTAGCAGTCAACAGCTCAATGTCCAGATGGAGATCAGTGATGAGTGGTGTCCCTCAGGGCTTCGTACTGGGACCAGTGCTGTTCAATATTTTCATCAATGACACTGACAGCGAGATTGAGTGCACTCCCAGCAAGTTTGCAGATGACACCAAGCTGAGTGGTGCAGTTGACACGCCAGAAGGACAGGATGTCATCCAGAGGGACCTGGGCAAGCTGGAGAAGTGGGCCTGTGTGAACCTCATGAGGTTCAACAAGGCCAAGTGCAGGGTCCTGCACCTGGGTTGGGGCAATCCTCAGTTTCAATACAGGCTGGGGGATGAAGGGATGCAGAGCAGCCCTGCAGAAAAGGCTGGATGAAAAGCTGGACATGAGCCGGCAATGTGCACTCGCAGCCCAGAAAGCCAACCATATCCTGGCCTGCATCAACAGGAGCGTGGCCAGCAGGTCGAGGGAGGCGATTCTGCCCCTCTACTCTGCTCTGGTGAGACCCCACCTGGAGTACTGCGTCCAGCTCTGGAGCCCTCAGCACAAGAAGGACATGGAGCTGTTGGAGCGAGTCCAGAGGAGGGCCACGAAAATGATGCGAGGGCTGGAGCACCTCTGCTACGAGGACAGGCTGAGAGAGCTGGGGTTGTTCAGTCTGGAGAAGAGAAGGCTGTGGGGAGACCTTATAGCAGCCTTCCAGGACTTAAAGGGGGCCTATAGGAAAGATGAGGACAGACTTTTTAGCAAAGCCTGTTGGACAGGACAAGGAGCAATGGTTTTAAACTAAGGGAGGGCAGATTTGGACTGGATTTAAGAAATAAATGTTTTACAATGAGGGTGGTGAGGCACTGGAACAGGTTGCCCAGAGAGGGAGTGGAGGCCCCATCCCTGGAAACGTTCAAGGCCAGGCTGGATGGGGCTCTGAGCAACCTGATGTAGTTGAAGATATCCTTGCTCACTGCAGTGGGGGGTAGACTAGATGACCTTTAAAGGTCCCTTCCAACCCAAACTATTCTATGATTCTATCATTCTATCATTCTATCATTCTATCATTCTGCACTTTAAAAATCTCCTTGCTTCCAGTTCTCAAAATACAGACAAAATAAATACAAGCAAAACAAAGCTTTTTTCCTCTGCTTTCCCACTTGGTAAGTTCTTCTTTATTGTATCTGATGGGAGAGGAAGATTTCTCACGTGCAGCTGTCTGAATCAGTAAAGTGTTATTGCCAATAAGTCGTCATGCTATCAAGGTTTAAACACCTTAAAATGTAATCAATCCAGCCAATGTGCAGGTTTTTAATGCCCTGGAAATTGCTGTACTTTTTTTTCCCCCATGTGTCTTTAGTTTCTGGCTTCATTTTAATAAATTACATTATTTTTAGGTACCTTAAGGTCCTGCAAACATTTAGATTATTAACTTTTGGCATTTGTAGATTACTGTTATTATCTGGTTGATACCCATGTGGATGATTTCTAAAGTATTTCTTAAACTTTAGGATGATTTAATTTTTCTCAAGAAGAAACAGAATAGAAATATTTTGTTAGCATAGCTGAAACAAGGTATATGCATGGAAGGGATTCATACTATTAACGAATAGCTTAAAATAATAATCATAAATATGACAGCAACAGTACTGTTCATGAGGGCTTACCATTTATAATGAGGACAGCTGTGATAATGTAAAATTCTATGGCTGAGATAAGGATGAGCCTTTGATGGTGATGTGAGCGTGGAGGTTTGAATGTCTGAGTTTTTTGCATGGAAAATTGCTGTTTGTTGGTTATATTAATTCAGAGAGCCAGTGAGTACAGAGCTGTTGTGCATTATAGGCCATATACTAACCCCCATTTTGCCTTTAATCTACCATCACGCTGAGCCCCTGGCAGCAGAGAATGGGAGAAAGAGGCAGAAGCGACAGCTGGGCACTGTGCCTGTGCTCAGGGTGCACTCCTTGCCATGCTGCCCAAAAAATGTGCCCAGAAATTCCCCTGACCTCACATGGGTAATGAATCTCCCATCCAGGAGCCCACCTCTTCCCCAAAGTAGCCATAAACAGGGTTTGATCAGGTCTGACGGTGTACTGGGAGCAGGGAGAGCTGGGTTGTGACTATTTGGCTTCCTTTTCCTCCCAGACGCGTTTGTTTAATTAGCAGTCTCTTCAGCACATGCTCCTCACAGCCACCTAGCACCGATGGTAAGAAGAATCCAAGACTGCTGTCTTTTCCTTAAATTTGAGAACAAATATCACAACTCAGGGGCCTCTTTTTGATGTAATATGGAAATCTTTCTAACGAAACCAGCTTGATTTTCCTTTCCCTCTGACACCACTACCTTTTCTTGGGAAGAACTAAGCTTTTTGTTTTACCTCAGCCCTCAGAGCTTTTTGCTTTGTTGAAAGATTCATTATACTTTGTATGACAAGTCTTGAAATGTCAACTTGCAGACCACCTAGCCAGAGGGAGGTGAGGCATTACCAATGAGCCTCCAGCACCTGACTTTCCATTGTGAGTGCACTTTTCACTTGGTGTTTCAGAAAAGCAGCAGAACATAGTTAGCTTTCTCTGTGTCATCCTTTATTTTACATCTTGACCATATCTCCTTTAATTATCTTCCCCCCATACAAACTGCTGCTATCTCTAACATCCCCTCAAGGTACTGCATCAAGCTTGTTGCACTTCCGTGAATATCTGTGTTTATTTTTGCGCTCTTTTTTGTTCATAGTGAGAAAGATGTAGTAGACCAAGGTGGAATAGAGTATGTTAGGACAACTAATTAATACAAAGGCGATGTATTGTGGGTTTTTAAAATTATATTTGTTTACCTGTGAAGAATTTGACTACATTTAACATGACACCCTTCAGATCACAATGTAAATATAAGAAGAGTAGAGCCAAAAGTTTCAGATGCACTTGTGTAAAAATGGAAACACTTAAATCCCTGTTTGGATGTGGAACTTCATAACCTCAGCTTCGACCAAAGTCAGATCACGAAGTCAGGTTAGTCATTTGTTACTTGTACACAGGGTCACCGGGGACAGGAAAGTTGTTTTTCTTTACACCAAAAAAGGTACAAAAAGGTACAAAGCTGTTGTATAACTATGTCTCTTGAAAAATACAGTAACAGGTGACGTTAACAGGAACAAAGACATCTACCTCCTCAGAAAATAAGGTCCCCTGTGCTTACTTGCCTAAATTTGGATACTTCAGGAGACTAACTCAGGTACACAGTATTGGAAACTCTTACCATGTTTGCTACATGTCCTTCAGTAAGCTGAATGGAGAAAATAATCCTGAACAAATGGTATATTTCTCAAGGCAAAGCTATTTCCTTGTGGTTTACTCATGCAGCCTGGCACACTTTCTCTAGGTGAAGAAGCCTAACCATCTTCCTATCTCCTTCTGTTACAGGTCGGGCAGATAACGGCACCTAAACTGACCCTTACCCAGTAAGAGGAATGAGGCAGCCCAGGAGGGCGTACGAACAAGGTTGCCAGCAAACCTCAGTGCCACGGTAAGGCTTACAAGAGGTGAGCTTTGCTCTGCGGCAAGGGGTGAAGCTTGCTCGGGCAGCAGTGTGCGGCGGCAGCAGAGGTGCTGCAGAGAAACGATGTTCTTGGAGGGACATTTTGGGCGGCCACCAACAGAAGGCAGAGCTTGACCAAGCTCGCTTGCTCCCTTCGTCAATACCAGAGCAGTGTTTCACTGAAGGAAGACATGTCTTTCTCCACTGGGTTAATACTCAAAGCGTGGACGGCTCAAGGAGCATGGCCTATTTTACTGACAACAGCCATTTATTACGGGCTGGCCAGTGGATACAGATAAATTGTGTGAGGTCAAATCAGAAGCAGTGAGTCCACTCCAATCCACATCAGATGTCTACAGATGCAACTAATTCATACAAATTGTGCCCCCGTAGAAGGTCTGTAGAGTGCAGGATTAATGTGATTAATGGTCTCTGGTATATAAAAACTGGAGCAGGTGAAGGAGTGAAATACAGTTGGTTATTAAACAGTTCAGAAATCAGGAAGTTCAGTCCAAGGTCAAACCTGAGACAAACAGAAAGAGAATTAAGCACCATTTGATATACCATAACAAAAGCTGTTCTGACTTCTTGAAAGCCAGTTCTGTCAATTAGCAGGTACTATGTGTTCATCTCTTAGAAAATATGATGGGAGATTACAGTAATAGCCTTGAGTGACTTCAGAAAAGTGTATCCCATGGAGCAGCTGGATGAGTTCAAAGAGTAAATAACGTTTCTCATGAAGACAAAAATCCATGTCTTGATTGTATAAATTGTCCTAATGGATGAGAAAAAAAAAAGAGAAGGAAATCAAAGCTGTAATGCAAGCAAATTGGTTTTATTGTTTGTCTAGTGGCCAAAATAGAATTTAAGGAAGAAACGATATAGTCCTTGACTGTTATGTGATAATGCAACAAAATATGCTCTTCTTCTGAGGCTGCAATGGTCTGCAGAAGTGTATCAAAAGAATACTGGCCAAATTTCCACCAGAAAGATTTTATGTTGTCTAAGCAATGGAAGCAACGGAAATTTATATTCAGTTGACATAAATTCCACCTAATTTATTTGACTAGGTATAGCCGTGAAGCACTCAGAACCAGCCGATAAGCCTACATGGATTTTAGGACCCCAATGTGATCGCTCGTCAGAGAGGCAGGTCCAAGGTACCTGCCCTGTCTTGGACACGGTGAACAGGACTGAGCAGCTCTCCAGTTAAATAAGTGAACAAAAGGCTTGAATGTCCATCATGCACACACTAGGCATCCCTGCTAGCATGACATGGTTGTATTTTGTAATAAAATGTTCAAAACATTTTGTTTTATTCCTATATTAAATAAAGAGCAAACTTATTTTCAAATTTTAAAAGCTAGTCTCCATGCACATTCTTCCTCCTTCATCTTCAGGAAATAAACTTAAATCATTGTGGCATTTTTCCTGTTTCAAATTAAATGTCAGATTAATAATTATTTTGGGTTTGCCCGTGGCCTTCTGCTACGATGCAAGAGTACTTTTTTAATGTCAGAATTTTAATTTTTATGGGTCCTTTTGGTCACTGATTGACTTAATCACAACAGGCTCCAATAGATGTAATGAATGAAAACCTTCGGGTTTTCATTTTGGGTTTTCATTACATTCAGACCTATGGGTCTGAACCAAACCAAACTTCTGAATCTTTTAAACTGACAGTGAAAGCTGGTTTTAAATCTGTACCAGGAACTTTCCTTACTGGTAAAATGTTTCCTTGACAAAACAGCCCTAGCTGTTATCTGGTCATGATTAACAGCTTTACCTTCTACAGAAAAAGTGCAACTTTTATCAGAACTGTTTGATGTGCAAGGATTTGGTAATATAATAGGAAAAATAATGGTCATAACATTAAGACTTGTCTTTGTTGGTTGTCAGTGAAAGCATGTTCTCCAGTCACTTCTACTTAGGTGCCACAGACACTGTAACCCCCAAAATCTTTTGGTGATAAGTAACACATTCGGCAGCCTATTACAGGAGAGCCAAATGAAAACGGCTGCAGGATTTGTGTGGAAGGGCAAAGCATTTCCCCTGCCCAGGCTGGGTCTTTGCAGGTGGGGTAATGAGGTGCAAATTAATGCTCAGAGGGGAAAACAGATCAGAGGTCTATTCTACACTTGTAGGTGCAGACTTGTGAACGGAACAGTAAACTAACTTGTGATTAGGATTTCCAACTCTTGCATGGATATGAGGAGCAAAAGAGGCTGTTACATATAATTGCTTCAAGTAACCTCACATACCTGACAGATTTTGGAGAAGAATTATGCTGAAATAATGTGTCAATTCATAAACTCTTGCTTGTGGGTGAAATGGCACTTCACAGAGCAGTGAGGCATTTTCCTCTTCTTTCTGGCTGCAGCGCAGCTGTCCTTACCGTATCCTTTCCCTGAAACCATACTCTGTCTCACTTAAAAAGGGACTGCTGAGCTAGAAAAAGCACAGAGAAGATCAATGAAAGTGGAAGGGTCTGGGGAATATTGACCTCTGGGGAAAGATTAAAGATCAAATATTCAAAAAGTACAGATGCATTTTAGGTCTACACCAAACAGAGGTGAGCAGATGCGCCCCAGCCATGTTTGCCAGCCCGTGACTGCATGTCCCCATTTGTCTCTGCATCATGACTTGCAAACACATACTGAAACGGTCGTGCAGCTAGATCAGATGTGAACTTCACAAAACATGTATTTCCTTAAGGAAAGAAAGAGTTACCTCTACATAGGTAAAACGATAGGCACCGGTAATGAAGAACTGTTACTTAGAACACTGAAAGGAAAAAAATATTAGGGCAGGGTGAACAGAAGGCCAGACAAGGTAAGTTTTCCACATGGGTTGCATGATGAGTATGTCCCAAAAAAACCCTGTAAATTCTCTATTGCTTGAAGCACTGAAACCTTCTCCAGATAAATTACATGAAAGCAGTACTACAGAAAGTAATCCCTGGTGTGAAAGGACATGGAACAAATGACCCCTTCTTTCTATTTCTTGCTTACATAAGGTATACACTGTGCTTCTCCCCTGTGTAATTCACACAAGCTCAGTACCGAAACTTACTTCCCTTTGTAAAGCAGTCACAGGTCTGCAGAAAATTGCTGTATAAGAGTTTGGTGGTGTGATTTATCAGAGCAAAATTGCTTTTCATGTGGAATTGGTAAATTGTAGATAGGAGATGAAGAAAATAAGGAGGAGACAGAAAAAGAAATGTTAAAAATGAAAAATTCTTAAATAGAAAATTAGAACTACTTTTGAAGGAGAAGCAGCAGGCAAGACTATCAAGGAGAGGGTTGGAGTCCTAGAATCATCTTGGGGTTTTGTTTGCTTGTTTTTCCCCAGAATGAACACATTATTCTTCCTAATCATCTTGTTATGGAGAGTAGATTAAAAATTGTCAGGAAAAATGAAACCCCACATTTCCCTATTATGAGCTCGAGCACCAGGCTTGCTGACTTAATTTTTCCCTCTTCTATTCTTTTAACCAAACTACATGTCCACTGTATCGAAAGTAAAACAAGCTTGTGATTTTGCTTGGGGTCCACTTCATATATCCTCTTATACAGCGAGCAGTGGATCGAGTGATAATCTTGTTTCAAATTGACTCCAACTTCAGGTGGTGAATTTAGAGAAATCCTTCAGGTTAGACTGTTTATTACAGCAGGTTCTTCCTTCAAAAAGTTCATTTTGGAATAAGAAATGGTGGAGGGTTCCCCTCCCTGAAAAATGCAATGCTACACCTCCAGAAAGGAGAACATAGGAAGAGGTAATTTTATGATTGTGGTCTGAAAAAAGAATGGAGGCCATTATCACTCAAATGGCAACTGTTGTGACTGTGTAGTAAAAGGGGCTGCTTCTTTACAGCATCTGCACTGTGTTTAATAGTGCAAGCTTTGGTAGAGAGCCACCTCAGACAGTAAAAAAAGGAGGGATTTCTACTTTTCCTGGTTTGAAGTTCTTGGGAATTCCAGAGCCAAATGCAGCCCCTCAGCCTCGATGTGTGGTTGCACAGGGACTGCTTTGTTGGTTTTGTACAGATCTTCCTTCGCTAAACTTCCTGCAACCCGAATATCCAACCATGCAGAGAAACACCTCTAGCAAAGGCAAATAACCATCAATGGGGGTACAATGTAAGCAGGCCTGCAACTGGACCAACATCCAACCAAGCAGAAACAGGAATTTTTAGCATTGCCTTTCTTCTTTGGTGAAGGTGGTCAATGAAAGAAGTCAGCACAACTCTACCTTGCAGGCGTTTCAGCTTACAAACATTTCTGATTAACTGTAAGGGGCCAACACAGGAAAGAATAACTAATACTTTTCCTAGGAAAAGCAAGAGAAAAAAAATCAATTAATTAAACACTTCGTAAAAACATTATTTGTCAGAGCTCCTTAAGACAGCGAGAGTATTTTTTAGTTCTATTTGTCAATTTGTCAGTATTTGTCTATTGCAGGGTTATGATGGCACATGAAATGACAGAGGGTTTATTCCAATTTCTAAAATGTCCTGTTAGTTTCCATTGAATATTATTAGTTTTAGCCCTGTTCAAACCTATAGATTGCAGACACTTTTTTTTACACCATTTGAAGAAGTTCTCTCATTTTTGGCCTTTCAAGTGTTGAAAGTGACATTTTCCTGCTTTAGCAGCTCTTAAAGTACCAACAAAAATATTTAGATGCATTACAGCTGCCAAAGTCCCCCTGGGATTAATATTTTAGAGTGAAAACTCTGTCCTTCTCAGTCACAGCTACATATGTGAAAAGTATCACAGAGATACGATAAAAATGCAGTGTGGCACTCACCAAAGTTCAAAAGTTGTTCTGTACTAGCACCTTTTTTTCTTAATTTGAATTTCTTCATATTTTCTTTTACATGGCTCTTCTAATGACCTTAGTATCGTAGCAGTGCTAGTTTTGTGTACCCTGCTGAGTTGCTATGAGAACCTCAAATTTTGACTTGCTTTTATTCTATGAGCCCAGCTTCTCTTCTTCTGATAAGGTGGCATGAATCTAAGGTTCACATTTAATTGTTCTATATATCAGTGTCGTTTTCTAAAACCTAGATTTCTGTTTTCAAGTGTGCTAAATAGAAATGGAAGCAGTAAAGGATTATATACCAATCAATAAAACAGCATAGATGCCTACAATATGGACAGTCAAAAAACTCATTTCAGAAGCCTTGGGCAGACATCCCATAAAGGCTTTCAACAACAAATAAATATTTCTGGCTTTCTAATTTCTGTCAAGCTGGATACTGTGCCACTCTGTGAAGTCTATGCAGCTGCATTAACTGGCTGTATGCTAGTGAAGAATTTTGTCACTAAGTAAATGTTAAATAATGTTGATTAAATAGTGATTATTCAATGGGCTTGGGTTGAGGTCCCTCGTAAGGTCCCTGGTAAGGTCCCTATGAGGTCCCTGAGGTTTCTGCAACTATGACTTGTTTGGAAAACATGAACATTTAGAGACCAGGGGGTGGGCATGTGTTCAAATCTGATATAGCTAGCTGTAGTACATAGTTTTAAGTGTTCTAACTGTGAACACTGTTATTTTAGTATTAGAGTCTAATTTCAGATTTAATTGTGCCGACTTGCTGATTTCCCCACAGTATCCATAAACAAAAAAAATTCCTTTTGTAAAGTGGTGTTGATACGAAATTTCATTCAAAACCCCAACTTAATCCTCAAATATGTAAATATCTCTCTGTATATATACACATCTATGTGCGTGTGTGTGTGTGTGTGTGTAATTCTCTGCATATAAATAAAACAACTGTAGTTTCTGAGTAGAAATAGACTGCCTAGTTTCGGAGAGGGAAGTTTTCAGTCTATTCTTTCTACCAAATTATAGTGGTTGCCAGGAGTGGGTGGGCTGATAGGAAAAAAGAAAGCATGAGGTTGAGCCAGATGGACGGATCTCAGGCAGGAAGTATAAGATCAGATGGGTCTGGTGTTATAAACCATTGCTGCAGATTTTTGGAGCGGTCTAGCAGCAGGCATGGACTTGTTACAGCTGCAGTAGGTCACAGCACACCTATGACCTTCTGTCTAATTGTAGGCTGGTATTTTCTTCTGCCACTTAGTAAATGCATGGGTCTCTTCATGGTGTTGTGATATGTCTGGTTGAAACCCTAAGGAACACTTAGAAAATTGATAACCCTGAGAGTCGCTCTGTAATGGTCTCAGACCCCTGTGGGACCTGCAGAACCCTCGTGGGACCTTCCAAGCTATTCCAAAGCACAGGGGTAACTATGAACAAGACCATCAAGTACATTGAAGGACTGTAGCAAACAAGGGTTAAAAAATCCTCCACAAAAGGGAGAGAAAAGTTTGAGAATCACCACCACATAGCAGAGGGACAAGATGTTCTTTTTTTCTGTCCAGATGTAGAGAATGTGAAGAAAACATGTACGTTTATTTCTTTCTCCTCTTCATTCTCAAAGAGAATTCTTCCCTTTGAGCATTAAATCACATATATTTCTTTGGGTTGTAGGGGATAACGAGCAAATATTTTGACAATACCTGTAGATAGATGTAAGGGCTGAGTATTTTTACCCTAATATTCTACATTTTAGAGGGAATGCTTAACTTTGATTTATTGCACAGTAATACTTTAACTTATGCTCATCTTAAAGAGGCCTGAATATAGCAAATACAATGAAAATATAAATTAGTGGGATAGAAGAAAATAAGTCCTGGAGATGGTGAACAAAAGTGCTATGTCAAACACAGTACTCTAGAGAATTTTCAACCTCTGTAAAAGAAAAACAGATTTTTTTTTTTTTTTTATTGTATGGTATTGTGTAAAGTATCCAGTCAAGTGCCAAGGTGCTCAGTGTACCCAGCCAAGAAAGACTATGGGCTTATGTTCTTACTTAAAAAAAAAAAAAGTACAGGGAATAAAGAAGAAAAATTACAGCGATTCATGAAATTTAGCAGAAAAAAATATAATCTATCAGCTGTGAATACATATTGGAAAGCATTAATATTTGCATTGCACTGTTTCTTAGAAAAAGACACGTCTAAGCTACATAATTTAATTAATATTTAGGCCTAATCTGTATAAAGAATAATTGGCTTATTTAAAAGCTGATTAGATTTATGTTATTATGGTGACAATAGAGCAGTTCTAAGCACATCCTCTCTTAAAAAAAGAAGTGTTACAGTGTGCGGGGATGCTGGTGTGAAGGGAAGTGCATGGAGTTTTATTTAGGATGTAGCAAACAGAGGATATTTGGGTGGCAGAGCTATTGTGCTTTCTGTGATACAGCACTTCATCAGTGCGGTGAATAGGTAAAGTGTACCTTTTTAGGTACCCTGATGCTGAGCTGGGACGTGCACATCTCGATGCCTTTGTGCTGGGAGGAGAGAGATTTCAAAATTTCTCTTATGTGACACCTGAAGGAGCAGACGGTTTGGGAGCAGTCTGTTTGAGTTTAGTTTCAGTGTAAAAGCCCCACGGAGTGAAAGTTTAGAAGCACAGAAATTTGTGAGACCTGGCAAGTAGTAAGGAGAAGGGGAGGCTGTACTAATCCAGGAACTGATGTTACTCAAAACTCAGTGGTGGTTTTCTCTAAACTAAGAATTTAAATGTATTATGCAGTATTCGTGTGTGCAAAAATCACAAGGCAGATTGTGATTCACTACTCCTTCCCAACATAGCTGAGACTAACTAAAAATGATATTTTAAGAATAATATCTGCTATTTTTTACTGTTTACTTTTTTTTTTTTAAATTTACCTGCTAGTCATATTTCTGAGCTCTACCCAAAATCACAGTGGCAAAAACCCCGTATTCCCTCAGCAGATACTAAGGAATAAACAACCAATTTGGTTTTTCCAGATGTTAAGAAAAACACCTAGTATTTCAAAGACTGTGATAAAACTGCAGTGGTGTTGCTGCATTTTATAGGGTCGTCTCCTCCCGTGAGGAAGGAGACAACATCCTCTGTGAAGCAGCCCTTTGTGTGCCAGAAGTGCCTGTGTGACTTTGGGTTTGTGTGTTGTGCTCAGATGGCTTTAGTGTCTAGAAAAATTGTTAGTTTCTCTCTGTGTGGAGACATTAGTCCATGCTTTAGCGTTTCCCCTCGATAGGAGGAACTTACAGCTTCGCAGTTCTCAATGTGGCAGCTATTTTTGCAAAACCTGTAGGGGTTTAATGACCTTCAACATCTGAGTTAAATGTGGTTGAAACTGGTGACCAGGATAAAGAAGTTAATGGGAATATTCACAGACAAAGGATGATTTCATAAATCTTTACATGTGAAAACAAACCAAAACCAGAGAGAAGCTGAGTGACTTGCGTAAAAATGATGTGTTTCGTTATGGTGCTTCATCCTCTCTCGGAGCTGGAGGACCAAACTTTTTTGTGAGTAGGACTAATCACAGAGACCTAGAGGTACCTTTTATGTTTTATGTTTTCCACGCATGTTTGTATCTCTTTCCCTGAGAAAACTCAGTGCAATCTGTCCTTAGTGAAAGGACAAGCAAAGTCCTTTAAGTCAAGTGATATTCATTATTAATATAAGTCCACTTAAGCATACAGGGAAAAAACCCACCACCTTTGTAGGCAAGGCGAACCAGCTTCCACTATGGCTTGCTTTGCCCACTGAAAAGAGCAGAAATGAATCCAATCCCCGTTGCCTTAGCTAATGCTTCTCTGGAAGTGGCGGTTGTGCACAAATGTCACAGCAGCCTCACTGGGCATGAGAAATTGTATCTCCAAACGATTTGTCATCAGCCGCTGTTTGCTCCTGAGGCATCCTTTGTGCCCCCCTGCTGCTGCTGCTGGGGAGAAAGGCGAGTCGGACTTTGGGAGAAGGTGTGCAGGGTGGCACTGCAGCTTTCGTCTTTTCACTTTTGTCCTTGCATCCCGCGCACACAAAGCTCAAGAGTGGGGCAATCAGCTGTACTGGTTTTGCTGAACTAGTTCAAGGTCTAGTTCGGCTCTGCAGCTCGCGGGGATGCAGCCCCTCTCCGGCCACCCCACGGTCGCCTTAGGGGGTGTCCCCCCGCCGTCCTGGCCATGGCCGAGGGGACTGTTCACTGCACACAGTGTGCCTGAGACTTTGCTCTTCCACCTGCAACGCGTGCTAACAGGAGACCTGGCAGGCAGGTGGGACACTCGGCGTGCGGTTGGCGCTGGTCTCGTCACTCTGCTCTGGCAGACTTGCAAATGGGATGGCAATATTTTTTGTGGACCTTGCTGCCTTATTAATATTAGATGCTGGGCCCAAGTTTCAAATTTCTTGCCTGTGTTTAATGTGTCAGTCAGGAGACTGCAATCCCACAGGGAGAAGGGGTGTTTGTTTTCCAGCTGATCAACTATGTCTATTATGAATTGTGCTAACAAGGTACTTATTTCAGACACTTACTTCATTTCATGGGTGCAACAGGATGGATGTTTGCAGTACTGCCACCAGTTTAAAGCAAGGAATTGCACTGATTTTATCTCTGTCTTGCTCTTAGACTGCTGTACATGTTTTTCAATGTTTTCCCACTGGGCAAAGTCAGCTCCCTTAAGTTAGGCAGACATCTTGTCACTGGGACTAAATAAAATCAGCATTTCTTTGTCTCTGTATGTGCTGCTTTCTTGCCAGAATTTACCTTAGCTCACACAATTGCTTTTTTGTTCCCATTTTCAGTCATTCAGAAAAATCCTCCGGCTGGCTACCTTTTGAATTGTTGGCGTACTTTATGGCTCTGGCTAGCGAGGTCTCTCTGTGAAAACTAACAAGTGCAGAAGAAATAAAAAAGCAGCAGGAAAAGAAAGTAAATAAAAATCTGTCTATTCCAGGCTATACTTCAGAACTGACTGACTTGTATCTTTCTACTGTCACCTGTTACCAAGCACAGAAATACTATGCAACAGGCTGGCTAAAGATGCCGAAATTAATCTTTTGTTCTCTAGAAATAGACAGCAGCACTCCATATGCTGTCAGCTACCAGTATCAGCTGTAAACTGCAATGAATATTTTCCTCTGTGTGTGATTTTTTTATACATTTGTGAGTTTTACATGCATGCATATGGCTACAGTTACATGGTCAAGTACACTCATGTATGTACACACAAAATCCACCACCAGCTCAATATCACACTGTTGGTAAGAGTTATTTCCAGCTCCTAGCCCATACAGTGTAGCTCAAATTAGCTAAATACATTCCGTATGTGTGGGGTTAGGGAGGAAGAGACAGTTTTTCTCTTCTGATAGACAAAAATATACTTGAATTTCACAAAGTACCATTACAGGACACCAGCGCTAAAATAAATAACAGAAGCAACATGCTAAGTATTCCCTTAAGCACAAGGAATTATATACTATCTATAGATACTTTTTTCTCTCATTTAAGAAGATCCTTAATAGAAGGAAGAAATAAATCCTTAGGAAAGAAATCAGTCTGAGTGCGTACTCTGACGTTGTTTATCTTTTTGATTCAAAAAACAGTTGCTGACTCTGTAGAAAGGCAGAATTAGAAACTGAATGACTCTGAACTGGCAGAAAAGATGTGCAATACTTAATCTACACTGCAGCTGGCTGCTGACAGGTTCTTGGTAACAAAAAAAGTGTAATTCCCTAGCTATCATTTCCTTCTTGAGGGAATATAGTGCAATCACCGACAACCTCTGTACCCGTGTTCTCCAACTGTAAGAAGGGAATAATAACCTCTCCTTTGTTTATAGTGTTTGATGAGGGACAGTTGAGCTAAAAAAGACAGATGCTTAAGAACTGAAAGTCCAAAATGCATAGGTATTTGCAAAACAAAGCCAGAAAACCACTATTCTCTAGAATGAACATGCAAACAAAATTTCTGAATTTTGAAAAGTTCTATGTATTTTCTCTCTGTTTAGCTAGATCTGAAATGTCTGACAGTATTCCAAGGGCTTGAAAAGCAGGCATACATGTCTCTGATCTTCATGAGAAACAGAAGGTCTAAATCATGAAATGAAAATGAACACAGCATAGTGCCTTGCTTGTAACCACACCACTGCCTTCAATACATACATGAGCAAAAAAACCCAGAACAATAAATATAGCAAGGGAAAACCTTTAAGTCCTCCCTGCAATCTTAATCTCCTTTCTTTTCATCTTATTGCAATGACTCCAAAAAATGCCAATGAAGCTTGCTAGCCTGGGAACCTGCAAAACTTTAAGCCAGCCATAGTCACAATTTGCTTTTTGATTCACATTTAAGTGATTGTCACTCTTCATACAGCCTCTTCAGAGATGCCATCATCCAGGAGGAACCCAGCTATTCTGAGATAAGAACATCCTAACTTAAAAAGGCTTATTTCATACCCCGTACAGGACCAGGGACTACAAATTCAGCCCTCAGCTCTCTGCTCTCACAGAATGCGAAGCCACCTCTGCTTTTCTTCTCTGCAGCCATGTTTTATTCCTCGCTTCATTGACTATATCAGATATAGACAGGAGGTGCTATTAGACAGCACTGTTCCCCATAAGTACTAAGGTGTTGTGAAGTTTCTCAGGATCTTAGCTCCAGCTCCCCCGCTGTCGTGCGTTACTTCTATAATATGGTATATCTCTGCCTTCATATTTGGGGAAGCACCTTTTGGAGAAGACTAGATGCCATCACAAAATATTGTGGAATGGTTTTTACTTCAGCGTAGTACCAATGCTAATGGTCACAGTTTCCAAGGCACAGCTTTTTCCCTGTAAGAAGTCAGGCTGTTCCTGTGGTGCCTCCTTGGTGCCTGCAAGCACAGATGTGATTTCAGAGTGGTGAGGGACAGGGAGGTAGTGATGAGGGACAAGTCATTATCAGTGCGTTAACACAATTCCGTATCTTCACCTGCTGTGTAGAAGTACCTGGAGATTTAGACCGAACCCCACAATATTCGTCTCAGTATCCCGGGTATCTCACTACACCTCAGTTAGCTCCACTGCATGGCATTGCAGTATGCCGCAATGCAACTCCTGCAAACATTAGTGCATTACATAGTCAAATTCCCATTTTCAGGAAAATAAAAAGAAGAGCGAGCTGGTGGTTTTTGGCTGATTTTTCTCCAATGTTAAAGTAAAACTTTCCACAGAGCACACGAAAGAGCAGGAGGACAGAGACTGTAGTTGGTGGGGTGAAAGGTAAGGAAAGAGCCTGACCATGACTGAGAGGCTCTCCATGCAGGTAGGGAGGATCCACCACCAGAGGATCCTCCACCAGCAGGAATTTGGTTGCAGCTAGGGCTCACCTTAGCCAGTTTGGGAGTATGGCTCTTCTCGTATGTGACCTGTTAAACGTGTTCAGTGCTAGAAGAATAAAGACATGAAATGCAGTTACAGCTGTGACAGTGTGATACTGGCAAGTAAAGCAAGAGCTATAGAAATATTCTAAGTTAGGAAGCAGGAAATATCAAGCCACTGTTTTATTTCTCTACATGCTGCAGAAAGTTTCCAGATAGAAAGCAGATAGGACATACACTCCCCGTTATGGAGTGTATAAACTCCCCATTATGGAGTGTGTAAAATCTGAATTTTGTTCAGCTGAAAGAACAGGATCAAATGTTTTTAAAACAGGGCTATCTTCCAAGAGCTGATCTCTGTCAAGAACTGCTGGTGTGTAGTGTTCTGGTTGCAGATTTTCTCTCATCAGACTGAGTAATTATCTACCTGAGCCTCTGGATAGCTAATTGAGGGAAAAATTACACAGAAGACATGGGCATCATGCACGTCTTATATTTTTTTGAGAAAAGTATATAACCCTTTTTCAGAGTCTGGGTACTACACAATCACATTTTATTGTGGAGATCTTTCCACAGACCCAAGCAGAGATATCCCCAGTTTACACTGGTGTAATTAACCAGTGAAGCTGGTTACCAGATCCATGCTTTCTTGTATTGATGTCTGCTTCCCCCTTGTAAGGGGGGGAAGGACAGGTGGGCAGTCTGGAGGGAGGGTGAGCTTTTCATCCTATCGGAAAGACTCCAGTTTAGTGATAATTACAATTTTATTCAGTACAGGGTTGCTGTGGAGCAATGCAGATGCTAAACTGTTATTTACCTCTGGCTATTAGCCAAGATAAAATTGAAAAAGGAAAAAAAATCTTTTGTTATTTTGTTATATCTCTAATCAGACATTAAGACTACAACAGCATTTTTATGAAAGGATGTATTTAAGATGTATTTTTGGAATTGCAGTAGTAACAACATTTGTTCTGTGTGGTAAACAGAAGCCTTTTGGCAGTGGGATGCTTTAGTCTTGAAAACAGCCAAAAATTATTTGCTTATCTACAGAACTGCAACTACTCACTGTGCCTGTGAGTCACATGGAAGCAGGACCAGGATAAACATGGCGCTGTAGTAAAAAGGTAGGTGTGCAGGAAACGTGCATTATTATGCTGGCAAGCTAAGCTACAGGCAGTACCCTGTCATTAAGAGGGAAGAAAAGGGGGGTGGGGGGGAAGGGCTGAAGTCAAGCCTGGATATTCTAATGTAATTTGGAAGGGACCGCAGAGTAGTCTAAATGATAATGGTTTTTGACAGTTTGATATGTATTTATAGCTGTTGCCAGCCCTGCCTGAATATTATATAGGATTAGCTGGGATTTTCTGGGTTTATCACCACAGGCATGCAGGATTAACAGCCTGATGAAGTCAAAAAGAATTACTCAGCCAATCCAATCCCTATACTTATATAGCGCCCTTCACACAAGGTCCCAGAGCGCTGCACGAGAAATACAATATCTGCCAGAAAGGACGGTGAAATAAAAATCTGCCATCTAGGCTTGAAATCCACCGCAGAGCTGGGCTACAGGGTATCTTCTAATGAAAGCTTCCAAAGGGTCAGCGCCCAGCAAAGCAGGGGGGGGACCACTCATGAGGCTCCTTGTTGGTAGCGTTAAAGACATTTAGGACATTTTTAGTGCTCAGCTCTTTCACAGTGGGAGTATACAGGAGGATACAAATTCCCAGAGGCAGCTAGAAGCTAGGTGAAAGTAGCTTCAAGTAAAAGTGGATACCAGATACATAGGATTTCCCTGTGACACAAAACCACTGGTCGGTCTTACCCGCAGTTTTTATCTAGTGCTGTCCAATCCCAGTTATTTCTTCACGTGAAGTGGTCCT
Source organism: Mycteria americana (assembly GCF_035582795.1). Taxonomy (NCBI): domain Eukaryota; kingdom Metazoa; phylum Chordata; class Aves; order Ciconiiformes; family Ciconiidae; genus Mycteria; species Mycteria americana. The sequence continues at coordinate 67,878,242 of NC_134396.1, forward strand.
AAGAATTTTAATCTTCAAACTGTGCTGTAGCATCCATGATGCAGACACGAGGTTCTCCTGATTTTACATGTGTCACAGTAAGCTTGTATCTGCTGTGTTAAAAGATTTGTTAACCCTTCAAATGCAGCTAATTTCTTCAAACAGAAAGAACCACCCAAACAGCAAAAAACATCCAAACAGCAATGAAGCAAATAAACTTGAGTCAAAGTACAGATTAAAGGCTTATCACTCACAACAGGGCAGTGGTGGAGACCTACCCACATTCCCCAGCACAGGCCTGGTAGAAGAGTCTTGTATCCCACACTAGCAACCTATCAGAGTTTGTCTCGTCTAAGACAGAGCTTCTGAAGCAGTTGTCAATAAACTGTAAGGATTAGGAGAAGGTTAAAGGGCTGCTTATGTTGCAGCTAAAGGTGATGGTGAACTGAAAACCAGCAGCTTCTTTCTGCTGGTATCGTTACTTTAGCTCATTGACTTGAAGTTGATTGGAGTCCATCTGCACAGACTTCAGTCATACAGAAAACCAGATAAAGCTTCAGGCTGCCTGAGGTGAAGAGGAACAGGCTTCAAGAAACAGTGTTAAACACTGCATGGTTTCGGGGGGGAATGTCTTGGAGGTGATCCAAAGGGGTGAGGGTACCCATAAAACTGGATTAGAGTATATACTGCGTTTAATGTTTGGAGCTTTTCCAGTCAGATAGAACAGGAGTTGCTGGTAGGTATGCAAAGTCTGATGGTGATCTCTCTAGCAAGGTCATCTCAACGCTATAATCAGAATGTGTGCTTTGCAAGAGAGCTGTGGGGACTACAGCCTCTTTACAGGAAAATCATGTTAGGACAGTTAATGCTCATCATTGTCACTCCTGCAACAGTAGTCTGTCTTTAGCTTTTGAACTTTTTACCTAGACAGAGTTCGATATGTATTTAAAGTTAGTAGTACAGAATACAACAAAATGAGACAACAGTTGTATACAATGCACGTGTTATGGGATGAAATACAGACATCACAGTAGATTCAAGGCTTGAGAAAGGGTATCAATGGTGGCATTATTGCTGACGCAAGAAAATAATTTCTTTGCTGCTCAGTAATTACTGTGATTACTGCATTTGCAGTCAAAGGCTGGCTGGCAAATTGTTCTTGTAAAATAAATCCATTTTTTTAACATACAGGTTTTGACATACACTTTAAAAGAATACTAGATTAAATGTTTTCCTTGAGAGTTATTTTTGACTGCTTTCAATAAAGATTTTTCTTTAGTTGTGTTTTAATGACTGTAATAATGAAACGGAGTCATAAACAAATTCATTTGCAAGAAGAAATTCAAGAGCAGGTTTTCCCTAGGCTGCCAGGTAATGATGTTCTGGGAGTGTAGCATGGTCATCCTGACTCACAGAGGTGTTAAAAGTCTTCTGTTGAGCACACCTGGCTAACTGTTTTGGGTCATTCTCTTTCTGCTTGCCCTACATGCTATACTGAGAGGAGTTTGCAACCCCTTATATTGGTCAACAGAAGGACAGTATCTCAGGATCTATATCCAATTGCCTCTCTGTAGATACTAGGGCAGATCACACTAGGAATTTTAACTCTAGAGATACATCTATGGAGCAAAATGAAGGTTTATTCATGGCATAGGTTCAGTACTTGTAACCTACTTGCAAAGGGTAAAAATAGCTATGAAGTTGTGGGGTTGAGAAATTTCCTGTAAAAAGAATAGTAGGGAAGAAAACACTTCAGTTCAATCAAAATGTTTCATTTAAGTAATATTGAAACATTGCCTTCTGATTCTTTCCAACTTCATAAGGTCATGTTAAACAAGTTCCAAGTTCAAAACATCCCATTGAATTGTATTTAGTCTTTTCCATTTTTCTTGCAAAACAGAAGGTTGTTACAATTGAATTATTTCAACAAGAGGCTTTGCTTTTGACAGTTTGCCATTTTTGATATAAAAATACTAGTTGGATACTGACCAAGTTATCTGCTGTGTCCACAAGAGGAAACTGGCTTGTATTTCAGCTCAGGACTTTTTTTGTAAAGTTTTCACTATTTAAAGAATTTTCAGGAAAATTTTCTCCAGTAACAATTCTTCTCTTGCCTCATTGTCACAATTTTAGTGCACACAACCCAAGGAAGGACTAAGCAACATCCATCTTCCACTTCTCTTTCGTCCACTGTCTTTCAGGAAGGCATTTGTTGGATTTGTTCCCGTATTTACACTAGAGTGAGCAAGGATAAGTAGGTGGCTTTTGTGCTTCGAGCAAGATGGTATGGGGCTGAGCTGCTCCTTACTGCCTGTGTGAAAACGCCAGCCCCTGAGAAAACTTGTCTCATACTGATAAGCTTTAGCATTGTGGTCCTTGTTGTTGATGTATGAGCAAACTCTTCTATCCACAATGTAGTTTGGTGTATGTACTGTACAGTAAAAATGATTGGACAGCCTTCATTTTTAATCTGAGTATGCATACACAAACATACACTGAGATACATGCACACAAAAAACCCACATGTGTGCACATGCATACACATGCACACGGTTCTCCAGTGCCTCATAAAAAAGAAAAAAAGTATTATCCTCATTTTTATGAGGCCAGCAATAGGGTTACCAGGCTAATAAATGAAGCATGAATTATTCATCAGTCTGCACGTCGTATGGATCTTTTAAATTACAGCCAAAGAAATGGTAAAAGAACTGTAAGCTTCTACCATTCTTACAGAACCAATTTAATTGCAAAGACACAATAAAGTTTCTCCCCTTATTTTAACCATTTGCTATTTTAATGAAACTAGAGGTAGCAGCTTAGGTAAATTTCCATAACATACAGCTAATGAGATACAAGGTACATTAATAATTTACAGGCCTGAAGTGTGCTGGACCCTCGTGAAAGGACCTTTTGCAAAGAATATAACGACACAAAAGTGATCTCATATTTCCTGCACATTTTATTTAACAGAGGCATTGCCTGTATTTATGAATTTTGTATGTTAGCAGATGAATTTTGTAAATATTCTGGAGCATACCAAGCCAAGCCAAGGAAGAACTTTTTTAATACTTCTAGGAAATTAATTTTATTCAAGGCAAACAAAAGGAGATAGAAGAATCACATTTAGAGGTATGAGATGATTGTTTCAGAAAGAAAGCATTCGGAAGTATCTGATGTCACCTTGTGATTCACACACTTCAACCGTCTCTGTCAGGATATGTATTGTCCTTAATTTTATTGAAAGTGTTTATATAATTGCATAAAAGGCTGTATAAACAGTTCTTATACAACCGTGTAAAGAACTGTTTATATAGTTGTTTATTTCAATGTATACAGTAAATTCTTAATGATTTTTCTACCCTTTTCCCCACTCAGCAACAAGATATAAGGGCAAGGCTAAATTGAAAAAGAAAATTAATGAGGCAAATCTCAAATGAGGTAACCAGGTCTTTCATAACAGTGTAGAAGAATTACATTTGTTTACACCAACAAATTCTAAGAATTTGTAATGGGGGAAAAACATAATTAGGACAAAATGATGGTATAAATAAGTGCTCTGTTCTGCCCTCTTTCCTCCTTCTATAAGATCATATTAAGATTTATATTTATCCTATCACCTTTTCTGCTTTATTAGAGATATGAAAATAATCTTCACAACTAGATGTACCGAAGGGAACTATACAAAAAAATAGGGAGCAGAAAAATTTTCCTTCCATGAATTAATCTCAATGGTTAAGTCCCATATTTGGGTAGAAAACATGCTACATTTTCAAAGACATGCCTATACCCATCCTTTACACAGACCTCAGAGTTACTGCTGCTGTCCGGGCTCTTCCAAGGGTGAATTCTTGGTACACCTCAGTACCACCAGCCAAATCCATTTATTCTGGGAACCCTGGATCAGTGGCAGAAGTAGGAGGCTCAGCTTCTTCTCTGGGTTTATTGCTGTCTTTGTTAGGCTTCTTTCCTTGTGCTTTTAAGCTTTTGGATCACAAGATGGCCTCTCCATAAAGAAGTACTGTCCTGGTTTCAGCTGAGACAGAGTTAATTTTCTTCGTAGTGGCTGGTATGGGGCTATGTTTTGGATTTGTGCTGAAGACAGTGTTGATAATACAGAGATGTTTTAGTTGCTGCTGTACTAGTCAAGGACTTTTCAGCTTCCCGTGCTCTGCCAGGTGCAGAAGAGGATGGGAGGGGACACAGCCAGGACAGCTGACCCCAGCTGACCAAAGGGCTATTCCATACCACATGACGTCATGCTCAGTATATAAAGCTGGGGAAGAAGAAGGAAGGGGGGACATTTGGAGTGATGGCGTTTGTCTTCCCAAGTACCCATTACGCGTGATGGAGCCCTGCTTTCCTGGAGATGGCTGAACACCTGCCTGCCCCTGGGAAGTAGCGAAGGAATTCCTTGCTTTGCTTTGCTTGCGTGCGCGGCTTTTGCTTTCCCTATTAAACTGTTTTTATCTCAACCCTCAAGTTTTCTTACTTTTGCTCTTCCGATTCTCTCCCCCATCCCACCAGGGGGGGAGTGAGCGAGCGGCTGCGTGGTGCTTAGCTGCTGGCTGGGGCTAAACCACGACAAGTACCAACCCACATGTTCTCCTTGAATTAGTCCACTTTAACTCTACATCTAGCACTCCATAAAGTGCTTTCCGTAACTAGTGATATAACTGATGAAACACACACATTTTGCCTATTCTGCCTTTTTAAAATAATTTTCAAGCTCCCACTGTAAACAATTTCATAGTCTTTTCATTTTCTGAAATGGCCAAAAAATAATCATGTTGTATATGCAGCTTGAGATGGCAAAAAAATAATGTGCCCAATGACCCTGTTGATCAGAACTGATGGAAATTACATCTCCTTTTACATTGGTTGCAAGGAGACCATTTGGTTACAAAGAGGCCATTTGGTCCCAGTGCCCATGCTGGGCATCTTCAGAAGGAGCTGAAGCATCCAGCATGCACAGTAAAACAACAGGGATGTGGGGTATGAATGAGTAGAAACCATCTGACTTCAAAAAGCCACGTTGATACTGAACCACTGCAAACACAAGTGGTACCATCAGTATTTTCGTGCAATTTGTGCTTCTGCAGTGGTTTGCTTACCTCTAAACACTCAAACTAAAAAGATATTCTCCAGTCAGCATAAACTCATTACCAAGAAGCACACAGGAAACTGTCATTGGAAGCCACTGGTTCAGGATAAACAGAAGAAAAACTGCATTTTCATAGCTGCCAATCTCTTCAATTTGCTAGTGCAAAAATTTCACCAGAAGAACAGACTAATGAGCTGGGTGTCACCCCACCTTACACATCATCAACTGAATTGTCAGTCGAGTTCAAGCTGCCAAGTGTTTGTAGCAGCAGACAACTTAAGAAGCAAAAAGATCTCAGCTTGATTTTTCAGGTCCCTGGCTGAGCTTGCTGTCTGGCAGCAGGAAAATGCATCTTCTAGCTTTTAAATTGAGCAAATTAGATATGAAAGAACATTGAAGTAGAACAAATATGGAAGCTGTCACACGCAATCATTTTTAGGGAGTTATTTTTGTGACAGTTACTGAACTGAAATTGAGGCCGAAAACACCATAAAACCAAAAGTGAAAACACTCTTTCATTTTATGATTTTTTGAAGTTGCATGTTTCTAGAAAAGATAAGGAAGCAATTCTAAGGCCTATAGAGATCTGTGGGGAAGTGTTAAAAGGCAGCACAATACTGCCGTGAAAGCAGCTGATGCTGAAATGGATCTTACCAGAGGTCCGTCAGCTGAATTGCTTCTTCATGGAACTGAGAATTAATAGTGGCACAATCAGTGGTATTACTCTTTTTTTTGCCTGATACTTTTTTTTTCTTGGAGGGGTCTTCAGCAGAAGGGAGTAATCGAGAAGCATTTCTTCTTCCACTTTGCATCCCCTCACTTCAAGACCTGACACAACTGTAATCCATGTGTTGCTTTAGCAGAATATAGTGCTTTTGTGGTATCGTGCACCCAAGGTGGTGTGGCACTGTCCTGTTCTCAGAGGAGAATTTATTTTGGGACACTAAACTAGCCCTGGTGCTACCTGGGTATGTCTGCATGACCACAGGTAAGTATATCTGCACAAACTTTAATCTAGATATGTTAATAGCAATAGGTGCAGAATAGAAAGGGCTTTGACGCAACTCAGAAACCACGGTATTTGTGCATATTTAGGGTCCTTATGCATTTTTTAGGCTGATAGTTGATGTTGGTGTTTTCATTACTTTTGTTATCTTGTTCTCTATATTAAGGAAAGGGTTGCTAGGCTTATGTTTGCTGCAATCTTACTTTCACGTTGCTGTGCAGGCATATGTAGCAGACGATCTGTTTTATGTAATTCACTCATGTCTCATCTGCAGGCTGTACCTCTGGAGGACCAATGCCAAAGCCAGCATGCACAAATGCCAAAATGGGCAAATGATATTTGTTGCAGTTCTTTGGTAGGTGCCTCTTTATCCTGGAGCCTTGGTCATTGAACACCTTTTAAAAGCCTTTTGCTGCTCTGAAAATGTAGCTAAACTGACTTTTAATCAAGATGGCGAGTTCTGCTTGGTGTAATTCAGGTGGCAAGTGGAGTACAGGCAGCCCTTCTAACATGTAATATTTGAATTCCTCCTATGAAACAGCACAAACCAGAAATCTCTGTAGAGCTGATTACACCAGTTTTGGTAAGGAAAGAGTCATCTTTTGAGACAAGAAAGATTATGCAGAAAATCGCAATGGAAATGCAAAAAGAATTAGTAAAAATTAACTTTAAGAATACATAATTGTTTCAATAAAAGTTTTCAGTAAAATAATAATCCCTTTCCCAATAAGCAATTCAAACTATTATTTCACTGAAATTTTTGGCAACTATTAAATAGGTCACAATTTCTGTCTTGTGCTCCTCTGCTACATCATTCCTTTTCTTTCCCCTTTCCCCTGAACAAGTGTTTCTAGACTTCTCATACTCATCTAAACTGAAAGACTTTATCAAAGGAGCTTACCTCATAAGTCTTCTTGAGGCAAATGATCAAGTAAGCCAAATATTACTGCAGCTATTTGGGCAAAAGCGTCTTTGGTCTCTCACAATGTCTTGAGATATATGTGTCAAAGCAGCTGAAGGATGCCAGTAAAGGGAAAAAACAGGTTTTCTCCTTGAAGATATCCCCAATCTGCTTCTGGGCTTGTTTGTTTTATTAACACAAAAACATATACAGGTAAGTAAAAGAAACCACCTTCCCTAGACAGGTGGCTGCTTCACACACGCAGCTCTGTTTGTGCCGGTGACTTGGTGGGAATTCCTGGTCTGGCCCGGTGGCTGAGCCTGGTTTGGGCAGGAGGTCAGATTAGAGAGTCCCAGAGATTGCCTCCAGAGTGAACTATCCTATGACACTGCGAAAGGGAAACTGTGGGAAATTTTACAATAAAGTCCCCTCAGGAATATAAGAAATGTGGCAGATGACATCCTTAAATTCTCCCTGCCTGTTTCTCCACAGTTTCCTCACCTGGTAATGTTCATTACCATTGTGGCCTCCCAAATTTTCCTTCATAGCTGCACTAACCAGGTCTTCCTTCTTGTTCCCCTTTCCTCAGGAAAAAGGTAGACAGGTAAAGCCAGAAGGCACTTTTACAGTAATTAGGTCTAGAGATTTTAAGTGCCTTTGGCTGTCTGGAAAAACTTTATTTTTTTTTAATGTAGTATCAATGCACTAACATTTGGTTTGTTTTCATATTATGCTTGGTTTCTTTCAGACATTCGTGCTATTTTTCACATACCTGTTAAACAATTTTGTGTTACTGCTTCACATCATTTATGTCACTCTCGTTACCAACACGAGGCCATTATCTTGCCACTCAGCAGTGGCAGACGATTTATCCAAGATTCCCTATGACACTGGATGGGAGTGGGGAGGAGCAGCTTTGTTCCCCATTTCTTCTGCAATGTGCATGCAAGTGACATGGCCTTACACTGAATTCTGCTTCAGTGGAGTATTTGCTTGCACAGCTTTGCATCTGCGCTCCGTCTCGGCTAGGAGTTGTGTGCAATCTGCCAGGGGAGCTGGAGGAAGGGAAGCCTCTCTTCAGCTGGGGGAAGCCACCTGTATTATTTGCGAGCAGAGGATGGTGGAAAGTTGCCATATGTATATTACGTTCATGTGTGAGATGCCAGGGGGAGGAATCGGATTAGAAATAAATTTCTCCCTCAGGTGTTCCCTCTCTCTTATTTTTAGCTGTCCCTCTGATGTGCTCCTTGCCCCTCTATACCTGCCCCCCTCCAAAATGAAGAGTAAAATGTCCCTCCAAAGGTGCCACTGGCTTATCAGCCTACCCACTGACCCCAAAAATGCATAGAGGGGACCTGGCCCTGTAGTGTGTTGTGTGAATCTCACGTACCGCACTGAAGAGGACTTTTCTTTGAGGAATCCCCGGGCAGGATGAAGCCCAAGTTTCTAGCCCACATCCAGCAGTCACATTTTTCTCTTTTGATCCTCTCCTTTTGAATCACAAGATCAGCTTCTCAGAGCCATTAGCCCCCACAAAACAGGCAGCCCTTTCCTAGGAGACTCCCCACCCTCCGTGTTCTCCATCCCACCCTTAGCTCACCTTGTCCACCTTACCGTGTCATTTTATCACGTGCCCTAGAGCTGGAACACTACATCCTGGCTCAGCTACGCAGCTTTTTTTTCTTCCTTTCCCACATCATTTGCAGGCAACCAGCTACCTGCTTGTGTGTTTGATCCCTGACTGAATACTGAACCTGTGAAGCTGGTGTTTGGAAAGCTGGTGTTTATGAAGTTGGTGTTGGTGAGGTGGCAAATTCTTTGTAATACACATGCAATTTACTTTATATAATGTTTGTATTATGTTATATTTTAAAATCATATAAATATATTTATTGTCACTTTTATCACTATTCTTAACCTTCAGAGACATTTTTCTAACCTTTAAGATTCACCTCTTTAGGTTAGTCCTCTGATCTGTTTGGAAAATAATCTTGCTTAGGTATTACTACCAGCATGTGGATGATGAACTTACTTTCAGCAGCTGTGACAGTGTTTGCCCATTTGCAGCCATTCTGAAACAAAGACAGTGTGAAACTTCAGGGTGAGCTTTTGCAGCTCCAGGAAGGAGTAACTTTGAAGTTTTCTGAGTGCTTTAATCTCGATACTGTTATCAGTATTACTGGCGTGCTTCTGCCATTGCCATTGGGAGCATGCGTGGAATTTGCATGGAGAAGAAGGAATGAAGAAGAAAGGGGACATACTGAAGAGATGGGCAAAACTCCATCCTCAGCAATCTTGGCCTTCAGTCACACAAAATATTATGTTTGCATTGTAACTGTACTTGAAAGAAAATGTGTTCTCTTCATAAAACTACTCTGCAGTCAAATTCTGTCAATTCTTTATTTGCTTGCTTCTTTGGGAGTAGCAATTACTAGGAATAAGGAGCAATTTGGCATAGGGACTGATCCTTTCTCAAGCTTGTAAGTGCAAAATCCTTTCTCAACTCTGCATTTTTTTTATTCCTAGCTGACCTTGACAGGAGACATTGAGAAATAAGGGACTGAAACAGATGTGTCTTTTTCTTATTTGTGAAGAAGCTGTTGGTTCTTTTTAGGAAGGTGCATAATAAAAAGGGAAATGAAAGTATTAGTTGAAAAACAGCCTGTTGCATCTAAAATGGAAATGGAAATCGGTCACTCAAAGACTGTAAATATAGATTTCTCAAACCAATATATTCTATTTAATACATTTTATAGATGAATAAGAACAGAAGTTTCCAATTTTAATGGATGTTTCTGGATATTGATGAACATTACCAGTAAAAGCTAAATGGGCAAGGAAATATTGTACAATATTAAAATGGAGAAGATGACAGATTTTTCTTCCCTTTTACTGAGAGCTTTACTAGAACAAGTGACTGTATACTCTCCCCCCCACCATTGCAAATGTCAGCAAACAGCAAATATTATTAAGAGCTGGGTGTATGATCATGAGAATATTTATAGTTAGGTAGTGGATTTAATTTGCAAATTCTTGTTTCCTGTAATTGTTTCATTGAGTTTTAGGGCTGAGCAGGATCTCAAGAGGTCATTTAATCTGTGCCTCTGGCTGCATCTATCTTCTCTGTATCTTTCATGAGAGATACTCATAGAGAACCAAGTTACAACAACTTTGCAAGCATCTCAGGCACTCACCTGCAGTGCTTCTTTGTCCTCACCTTTCAAAGGTAATTGCAGTATTGTTACATACATTCTCATATACAGTATTCTTATATTTAACCTGAATGGTGCTTTATTTGAATTCCACTTGCTTTTGCCCTATGCACTATAGGTATGAAAAAAGACACTTTTTCCTCCTTTTCCCAAAAGGCTCTACTAAGGAATATGTAGGGTATTTCACAATAAACTAAACTGTTGAGAAGATCAGCACATGCATTTTCTAAGCACATACATGATAGAGCACACAAAAATTCTAGCAGACACCTAACAATGCACACATGATTTCATTCATGTTCACACAATTATTTCATTCTTGATACATTGAATATTCTTGAACATATGAAACACCAGAACTTTTATATCTGCAAAATAGTTGAGAGGATGTTAATGAAAGATATAGATGTTCTATTGCACCATTATAGTTCAATCTCAGCATTAGAAGGAAGTTCCTATAGGTACTCAGCCAGACACATGCAGAATAGATACTTCTTCCTCCTTCACTCTGTGGCAATTAAAAAACACCAGGCGTTGTTACTGAGCTGTTATTTATTAGAAGCTGCAAATAGTTGGATGAAGATTCTTTTCACAAATCACAATTATTGCATTGTATAGATTTAAAAGAAATTATAATTCCCAGTTGCATCTTGGAGGAGGTCCAAAAATGAGACTCAACAATTTTCATTTTCCCTGTCTTAAGTTCAATTTTTGCTGCTTGTTTCCCTGATTTTTTTCTCTATTGTCATAGAGAGAAAATAGGGAAAATGGAGAAAAAACTGAAACCAGGAAAATTTCATTTTATGCAGTAAAACTTTCAACATATCAGGCAAAATTTCTGTGGGTCTGTTCTTGTAGGAAGACCATTTTTAACCTCCCACCTTTAATTTAAATGAGAACATTTTATCGAAAGCTATTATTTATAAACATTTACATCCACAAGATGTTTTCAGGTAAAAAGGATCATCTCTGCTCCAGTTTTAAGTATTCTAAAGAGACCAGCAAGTGGACAGGGGAGTTAGAGAATAATTGGTCATATATAAATCATCTTGATTCACTGTACATATCTCAGCAAAAGTGAACTTCTGAGAAAGACAAGGAATCTGGACAAGGAAGGGAATATGTAGGTGAGCACAGGAAAGTTATAACCATGAAGAAGAAAAGTAATTATGTGAAAAATTGATAAATTCATTGTACTTTCACAGGTTGATAGGAATGAATACTTAAATATCTTCAAAAGTGCCAAGTCCATAGTTTTGCTAAAGCAGTTTGTACTGTATGAAAACTAGATCACTGCACAAGACTTAAAAATACTCAGCTTTGTGAAGAAATTTGTGATCACTTTCAAAGTTTCCTTTCGCACACAGTCCATCAATGTTACTTTGTTCTCCAGTGTCACACAGACAATCTTAGTTATATATGAGAACAACAAGCCTGTGCCTGTTGTGAAATTGCCTGTTATTAAATGCATGCACAGTATTTTAAGAAAAACTGAAAAGAGATCAACTGTGCCTGAAAATGCAGCCTTGGATAACTTTTTGTGCATTTCTTTTTTCTGTTGGACCTAAAACCTCTTCAGATAGGTGGAGGTGAGAGCACATAGTGACTTGCAAAAAAAAATTGTGTCATATATTTGTGGTGTACCATTCAAGCCCATACACCTTCTAATCTAAATTCCAAAAGGTTCCATAACTTTTGGGGCTGAAAGAGAGTCTGCAGGAATGTATGGCTCATTCCAGAGACAAATTGTTTTTAATATATGCCAGTCTGCAAGCTTGAGCATTTTCTCACTCCAAGATTTTGATTAAATTCATAAGAAATGAAATACAGAGATCTATGAAGGGGTCTAGCAGAAGCACATAAAATTCCTACAAAAATACTTTCATAACACTACTCATTTTCTACTGTGTTAATTGTCCTTTCTTTAATCCTTTCACATGGATAGTCAGTCTCACAGACTGTAAAAGAACATTAAATAGCCACTCAGTTTACTCATGTGCCACTGGCAGAAGTTTTATGCAGTATAGATGAAGGATCCATTAATGCTTCAGCAAAAGCTTAAGAATATGATTTCCAAGTCCCAACTTTTGGATTTTTGGTAACATCTAAAAAAAAAACATTGTAAAGGTTGTCTATAATATAAGTTTTTATGATATGAGCTATTTGTGGACTCCTTGATAAAGAAATGAACCATGAGCCCAGACAGCTCACTCTGGTAACAAAATTCCCGTTGGCTTCATGGGGAAAGCTTCTGCTAAAAAGCCAGAAGTCATGTGGAACTACCTATTATAAAGTAATTTACTGGGAAATTATTGGGATTTAAATGTCTTGCAGTTCTTTCCTGTGGTTAACATGATCCATGAAATGATTGCTGAATCTGTACTATGCCTTGGGAAACAGCACAGTAAGATAAGAAACAATGAGGAAATCCTACGGAAATTGTTAAAATTTCCAGACTTCCTAGTAAGACTATCAAATGCTCTGTGACTGAAGAGGGACATTATCTACCCCACAGAATAGGTACATAGCATCCTCTCTGTTCATGCAAAAAGAAAGTGGACAGAAATCGCTCACAGAATGTTAGTTCCTACTGTTCCATGACAGGGGTTTTTTTGCTTGTTTCTGCAGCCTTCAAATATATTTATGATGACAGCGTTATTTTAACCCTGACAGTGATTAACATAAGGTTACCGATGCTTTAGTTCCACCTGCAAAATAGATGTTAGGCTCTCTCTGGATTTGTTTTGGGTGCTGTGAAAAAGCTCTGCTCACTCCCTTTTTTCCTTTGCTCTGCATCAGCTTTTCTTCATAACCAACATATTTCTGCCAGCTCAAGGACTCTTAATCTCTGGCGAGATCGCTAAGAATGTGCTGGGTGCTACTACAGCCTTATGGAGAGGCATGCTGTAAGTCACTTTGTTTTCAGAGATGTTCAAAATATGTTGTGTGCCTAACTCTGTGAAGTCACTGAAAATCTCAGGCTGAATTATTAGTGATCTTTTATGATGGTTCTTTCCACGTAATTGGCCATGTCTCCAGGAAGCAGCCTAGCTCTTGCTCATGTCATTGTCTGTAGCTGCTCTATTTAATATTTCAGAGCAGGCAGAACTACCCTATGGATCACCATTAAGTCTGGTTGCCCAAGTTTAAGGCACTCAGAAGGTCCCTTCTAACATTGTTTTATTTATTTACCTCCTTTTCTGTTTAGATGTGGAAGTTTGTACTGACAGATGTGCCACTTCTCTGTTTAACCCCAGGGAAAAGCAGATGAGGCTGTGCCATGCAGGTCAGCAGTTCCCTGCCTTTTAACTGAAATATGCCAGACATGAGCAGGGAATGAAAGCTGCCAAGAAAGATGTGGTTCACCTGGAAGCTGCAGGAAATAATTCATCTCAAAATATGAGAAGAAATCCAACTTTCTGGCTCACTCATGATACGCTCTAAGGTCTGGGAAACAAAACCATCAAACCCCCAAAAAATAGAAAAACCCAAGACCTCAACCTTCTAGTATTAATGAAGCAGTATTTTGAAAAAGCATGAATTATAAAGAGATGGCAAAATAAGCTACCTACATCATTTTCTTGTGCATAGCCTTATGAGTGATGGATACCTAAAATGGTCTGACAGTCAATATTGCACATAAAATTTGCTGGTAGTGTTTAAAAAGATAGGCTTCAGTTTAGTTCAGTTCTCATTTATTTTTCCAAGACTTCTGTTCTGTTCATACTGTTGACCACCTATGCTCATCAGAGCTGGACTTGAAAAGTTAAACAAAAATGATTGTTGCAGCCAAATACATGTATTTTTTATGCTTGGTGAATCCAAATATGACTTTTTGTTGCATTGTAATGTGTTTTGTGTCATTTTTATTTCTGGTTCACAAATAACTTTACTGGACACCTGCTTTCTTTATTGAAAAGGTCAAAGAAATGAGAAAAATTTGTTGTGTGGGCAATGAAAGTGCCTATAACACTTCCAGGCAAAAGATTTCCATGAGAGAAATTCTGCTAATAGACAGTATTCCTGACAAATTTCCTTACACCTTGTTCTAATTTACTGCTTGGGGTAAACCATTTGAGGTTGCATCCCTCTTATTCAGTCCTGAGTCTATTCTTTGCTTTGATATTGCCAGTTCTGCCAGGCCACTGAGATTGTTGAAATAGCCACTTTTTTACATATCAGAAAAAAACCCAGTCACAGATGGGAGAGGAGTGAAAGGGGGCGGGGGGGGGGGGGGGAGGGAAAGCAAATTGAATAGCAGGTGGGGGTTGTTTTGTTTTGATTATGCCATAAACAAGTCTCAGCAGCTAGGATGATGTTATGTGTAAGGAAACAGAAACTCCCTGATTTCCTTAGCTAGCCTCTGAAAAAATGAAAGATGGAAACAATGGATTGCATACCCATACCAGCTTCTATTACTGCACCTTCCCAGGCTAGTACTGCTCTTTACTTCAAGCTTCTTGTCAAAACAGCCACAAGAATGTTAAAGAAAAAGAATAGGAAACTCTTAGATATATAATTAGATCTATTTTCTTGTCTATATATGTATAAATGCCAGTTTCTTCTTCTAGGTGCATATGTATACTCAAATATATAAACATTGGTGTGGACGTGTGTGTGTGTGTGCACATGTGCATGTGTGTGTGTGTGTCTATGTACATCTCCTCAAAGAATGAGTTCCACAAATGTAGAGACCATTTTAAAATATACTCTGCTGACTGATTTTCAGACAATCTGCATCTGGCTAAAGGAGCCATGGCCCTTAATCAGTCCGTATTTCAGCACTCTGTTCCTAGTCACATAAGTCTGATTTTAAGCATAATCCGAACTCCTGTTGAAACCCATGGGTCTTGAACACATGCTAAAACTCACCCATAAGCTTAAAGGTTTTGCTGAATAGGGAGGAACTTCATCTAAAAGAGAAAATTATATTAATGTAATGAAAAAGAAAACCAAAATGAACTGTTATTAAAAACAAACAGAGATTAAATCTATTTACTCTGTGGAATTTACCGTTGCAGAACACATGAAAAAAGAGGAAAAGTCCACAGACCATTTTTTCCAATTATAATTGGATATTTTGCAAGTAGCTCAACAATATCAAAGGGATTGTTCAGTAATTAAATATCATACCGAGCTGGGTACTAAAATACCTGCAAAACTACTAGGGTAATCAGCAGGCTATATTTAGTACATTAAAATACATTGGTTACCTGTTTAAACCTGAAAGAGAGAAGGGTGAAAAAATGTGGTTATTTTTGCAAAAATACCTATACCAATAAGACCGTTGGGGACCAGTCCATTGTTGAAAGTGGCTGGTTGAACATTTTATGACAGTATACACATTGCTCATCTGATAAAGCCCTTGTTGTGGCATACCACCACAGGAGTGAAAGCTGCCAGACCTAAAAGCCAGAGAGAGCCAGAGCAAAACTTGGCCTGACGCTGGTGCAGTGAATCTGCAGAGCACCTGCCTGCTTCCCTGCCTGCTGCTGCCTGCACTGGCGGGGCCCTGCGTGGCAGGGAGATGTAAAACATAAGTCAAGCCAAAGAATGGGTCTAGCAGTTAAGATACACTAGTTTTTCTTTGAGATTCACACAATTCCCACTTTTATGACCATAGGCAGATTTCACTTTCCTTGTTTCAGAATTGCCATCTGTAAGTCTGTAGTAATAAAATATAAAAATTTTGCTCAACCTCCACTTTTCAATATACGAGTGTTTGTTTCAGAAAAGAGTCTGAACACATTGATTGGCTTTAATTATTTTAAGTACAATGGTGTGCAAACACAACAAGTAAAAAGACCAGGACAGGACCTTAAGCAGCAATTCATGACCGGTTACCCACAGTGGCTTCTCCACACACCAGTCCCTGGGGACAACTGACTCTTTGCCTCCCACTTCCAATACATATTTGATTCGGGATTTTTTCAGTTCTTTTGCCAGCTAATGTATAGTGTTATGCAAACTGCCAGCTTGTGCTGTGCTCTGTGGAACAGATGATCTTAAAAGATGCCATATTTTCTCTTGTTTTTTTTGTTTTACTTGTTTTGTTATATCACTTTTGATTTATTTTACTCTTTTGACACTGAAAGAGCTCAGAAAACTCATTATGTCCCAGAAAGCTTAACTTAAGGAGCTAGTTGCTGCTCACCAAGAAACCACACAGGAAACACCTTCTTGTTTCTGAGTAGTCTAAAAGACAACTGAAAGGGAATAAGCCTAAGGAACCTATAGTATATACTGATTAAAAATATAATTTCAGGTGCTGAGGGAGAATACACATTTGTTTCTGTTTAGTTAAGTTTCAGGTACTGAACAAGATATTGTCCAAGATTTTCAAAATTCAAGAATTAGTCAGGTCTCCTGATTAAAAAGGATATGACAATATTTCTATATCAAAAATGCTGATCCTCAAATTTTTAACACAAATATGTTGATTTTAGTAAGATATACTCGAACTACTGCAATGATTTTCTTTCCCCAGAAAATCATTATAACTATTAAGTCTTATAAGGTTTGATGGAATATGAGTCTTTTGATTAAGTCATTCCAGTAATTTTTAAGGGACATGTTTCATAAAGCCTTTCACAGAAATGTCAATGTTTTGCCTTTATATGCTTATTTGGAAGGAAAGAAAAATGTTAAATGTCAGAATTGTAGCACAAGGGAAATACCACATTTTGAGCATCCTTACAGTTTACTATCCAACCTGACATGCCTTAAAGAGGCCTGATTACAGATGCTGAATGCTCAAAGTCTGGCTTCTTAGTTACAAAATATGAAGATCCCTGTTTTCCCCTGTAATGCTGTGGTCTCCGTGAGGAAATGCACCAGTGATGGAAAACAACATAAGCAGCCTAATCCTGTTTCAGCTTTTGCTTCATAGAGGTGCCTGTGCTCTCACATATCATATCTCAAGACAAGCCAGCCAGAGACTGCCTTGTACCAGCTTGTGTTTCTGAATGATTTTGTCTTGGCTGGGCAGTGAAGAGTACAGGATTGGTGGGATTTCTTCTCCTCTGTCATCTTCAGTCGCCCTTCCCTACAGTGGGACCTGCATTCAAGTCTCTAGTCATGCTGCTGTTGTGTTTTCCTTTTCTGCTAGGCTACAGGTATTCAAAGCTTTTAAGTCACAAGAAACAATCATTTCTTGTTCAGGCCTTTCCTATGCTTTGTGACTACCAGGTCTTGCGATGAAGACCAAACATTAGTATCCCCCTTATAGGAGTTTCCAGAGTGACATACTTTGATTCAAAAATACAGCTGCAGCAGTATTGTATTAGCACTATTCACTGAAAATAGTTACTGCTAAATATTCTGCAAAGGAAGTATATGACACGCAGACTGAGTTGTATTTGCTTCCCAGCTTGAAGCAAGAACTGAATTAGATCTGTCATGTAGACTTGCCTTATTTGTATCTTATATTGTGTGTGTTTGCATGTATACATAGCCATCTTATACTGAGGCATGTCAGATTTTGACATGAAATATTATGCAAAATGATACAAAAATACTGTATTAATTCCTTCTTCAGCCTAAGAAATAGCTGCTCACAAAATAAACTGAGCAATTAAAAGCAGAAATGAAAAGAAGTTCCCAAATGCCAGTCCTCATCCTGCTCACTTCCCTCCAAGGAAGATAACGAAACAGGAAAGTAAACATGAAGGCTGCGCAACTGAAGTGCTGGATTTACCTGCTGCCCAGTGTAGGAGCTCAGGTCTTCCACAAAGGCTGAGCAGAAACTTCTGCTCTTCCTGGGGACCTGCAGTGAACTGGCAGAAGAGTATCACTTCACAGCATACAGCACTGGTGCCACTCCTAGGCAGAGAGGAGCCTGCTTAGCGTGGCACACCATGGCTCCAGACGGCTCAGAAGATTGATTAGAAGGAAAAAATAGATTTCAATAACAGCTTAGGCTCGCGATGGAAACAACATCTATTTGCCATCAAGACTGGGCATGCTTGGATGAAGCAAGGCGGTACGTTCAGGGACATTTCATAGGCTATTTCTTGACGATGATCTCTCTGCTTGTGCCTCTTGAGCACTTCACTCTATTTCAGCAGCGTGACGGACAGTGAATATCTCAAATAAGTGAATATTCACCTTCTTAAGGATTGTAGCATGCAACAATTATTAGTCTCCTTGCTGCGTAGAACCCTCTGGGTCAGGAATAAATAAATGTTTCAGCAACAAGCTGGGGTTGTGTCTTACTGTCTAATAGTAAAAGGCGACTGTATTCAGTTTTTGTTATTAGTTTTAATGAAACTGAACTGGAAGCAATGAGTTTGTTGCTTGGTAGCTAGTCAGTGTGCAGCAAACCAGGAAAAGAACAACAAAATCATAAGCTGTAAGGAAAGATATATGTTTTAAGTGTTCTACTGTTGCCCACTTCATTAATTTCCATAGTCTTTATCTATAATAGGTGTTCACTGGCAGCACAAATTTAAAAATGGCAAGAATTTTACAAAATTAGGAATTTGAATGTTACTTCATGCAAAAAAACTGCTTAGACTGAGTGCCAGCAAATGCCTGAAAATGTACAGGAAGAATTTCTTATAGAAATTCAACTTTTTTCCTTAACTTCAGTTTTGAGACTCTTTAGCAGAAGAAACAATATCCCTGCTCTAAAATGTTGTAACTTCACTGACCTTCACAGAATGGTAGAAGATTAGAATTTATACCAGGTTGTTAGCCCAGTTTCAAGAACATCTTGGCTTTTTCTTTGGTCAAAGTTTTCACATCTTGAATGCAAGTGGCTAACACACTCTGATAAAGCTTCAGCTCGCTCATAATTCCTGAAGCCTCCAGCAACAATCGGTGTGTACTCATGTGGCAAAGCCTCAGCCTTTTTATCAACTCTCTTGACATAAATGCTGTCACATCATATCTGTTCTTTTCTTAATCCTGTGAATTTATTTCAAAAGGCTGGTAGTTATACCTCACATCCATCTATGATGTGGCATATCAGCCTAAAGGCACCACATCTTCTCTGTCTTCTTGCTTCTACTCAGTGTGGGAGACGTGTCGTTCACCAGGCCGAGTCATGTACACAAAGCAGGAGGATGAGATGACTGAAAACAACTTGTAGCCACAAGTTATGTGGAATACCATCAGGTACCCTGGCACTCCTTGGGCTTTCAGTACAGGAATCAAGAGGCATCTGTTGTCCTAGGCTCTCCATCAGGAGGGCAGTGTCACTCACTGTGTGCCCTGTAGAGCTTGAATCTGTGTCTGAAATGCCACAGTAACCAGTGGAAGGAACCAGTGTGAAAGCCACATACAATGGACATGAATGAGATTCCGCTGAAGATCATCTCTACCTACTGATGTGATTTACAAGCTAATCAGATTTTTTTATCACACCTTATCACCTTCTGTTCCTCCAACAAAATGATAATTGTTAATCTGATAGCTACAATGCCTGTTGGTTCCTAGTATCTATCAGGACCTTGGTTTGGACAACCCCATCTAAATCAGGTTGTTCTCCTCAAAAGAAAGATTACATTTTGATCAGAAGCCAGGTAGCAGGTGTATAGCTTCAGAGTCCACAGTAGTGGGCTGAGTCTGGACTGAGAAAGGTGAGAAAGGAGCTGATGTCCAGACAAATAGGAATTAAGAATCAAAAGTTGAAAGCAATGATCCAAGGTCCAAGGCATTTTGGAAATTTCTGTGCTGGGTAAGGCCCTAGGTGTGACAGAAAGTTGGTCCTCAGACTGCTATGAGACAGGCCTGTGTTGGGTTGGTCAATATCTGCTTCCTGTTAATGTTTGGAAACAGAAGTTTCAATACATTGGTCAGATTATGAGTTCTTACAAGATAGAAACAATTTTTAAAAGAAGGAAGGATGCAGAATGGCTTGATTAATATTAAAACTTAAGAAATATTCAAGGATGGGAGTGGTTTTTATTTCTTTCAAGACAGAAACTGTGGTAAGAGCATGGAATTCCTTTTTAGTTGTTTAAAACTCTCATGTTGCTCAATGCAGTTGATTGTTGAAACAGAAATGTGAAATGCTAGTATGAAAAAGCAGACACCTTGGTAAAAAATGTAGGATTTTTCAGTAAGAAAGCTTCAATCTACCAGCACAGCTCTGAAAAGTTCAAGTATATTTATTTAGATGTTCATAGAAACAAAAATAGCAGAACTACATGCTACTGTATAACAGTATGTTTTGATCACTGGCTGAACCCACAGCTAGCTTGAGTGTCTGCGTGCCTTATCTGCTTGATTTGGCTTGTTTCTTTTTTATTTTTTTTTTTTTGCTTTTAGCTGTTTGGAAGTATTACTGTGGAATTTAGAACTTTGCCTCTAAAAGTTTCTTCTTGTAGTGGATTTGGTTTTCTTATACCTTAGGAGTAGATGATGTAAATTTACTTGCTCTTTGTGTCAGTTTCATGATAATAATATAAAATGGAGAAGTTTGGACTGAAACAGAGCTGAAATTTTATTCACAGAATAAGATTATTTGTACAACAACTCCTTCCCTAATTTTGGAGTAGGATCCTTTTTCTGTCCTGTGTATTTCGGTTGGAAAATCATTAAGATTAGTTCCCATGTTTTCAGTGCTAGATTGTTTTTGCTATTTTATCATTTGCACTATTACATTGGCTTCAACATTACATTACATTACATAGTACTTTTAACATACAGAAGTTATGCAATTCTGTCTTTCTCACTGCTTCCATGACAGGTTTTATTCACATTTGCATGCAGTATCCTATTTCATTTATTCACTAGCAAGAATTAGTATATTTATATTTATTTATTTAATTCTCCTTTCTTCAGGAAAGTAGCACTGGTAAAATCCTGGACCCAATGAATTCAGTAAAAGGCTAATAACCAGCCTCAAATTTTTGACGAATCCAATGCACCTACCATTGCTGAAGCACAGTAAACTGTTTTCTGCACACAAATGTAAGTTCATTTCATGAAGACATAGTTTCTGCCCCCTTTCCTTCTTGCATCTCTTAAAAATGTGTAAGACATTTAGCTCACGTTTTAGACTTTGACTCCTACCCACAGCATTAAGGACATCACCACATACACTCTGCGGTCCTCCTTGATGCCTGACACGGTAAGTCAGCATTGAGAGAAGGCCAGTTCTGTATTCAGCTACCAGCCTGTGACAAACAGGATCTGTTTTCTTGTCTGTTCTGCTTCTGCTTTTTTACTTTAGGAAGAGGAGGTCAGATTGACTGTGTGTTGCAAGAAGGGATGGTCCTTCCCTTAAGCCTCTTCAGAGGAGAGAAACTGGAGGAAGGAAGGCAAAAGTGTCACTATCTGTAATTGATAGAGAAGACAAGAGATGGCTGCTGAGGTTCAAAGAGCAGCTGGCTGTGTCTGAGAGATGATGGAAGGAGCTTCCCAACTGGGCAATGTCTGTTGCAATCCAGAAAAATCATACAGTTAGGTGGAAATGAGTCTGGTAACAAGGACTTGTACTGCAAAGGCACAGCAAGCAGGGAAAGAGATTTTTTTACAGTTTTACTCTTGAGCTAGTTTATTTTTCAACTGCAATATTTTACACTTGTAGATATATTATTTCCTAGCCACATAATTATCATTCACGGAGTGGGGAGCTCTTTATGAAGCCCTTGAACCAACAGAACATGGTACAGTGAATACTTTTCATGTGTCACACACATGTACTAACTGATGTATGTTTCCTAACTGTCAGTGTATTATGGGGGGAGTTTATATGCTTTTTTTAGAAGAATGGAAGGGTAAAGATTACACTACTGCATTTTCCTATTCCAAATTATTTTGTAATGTGCTAAAAATAGCTTCCAGTAATTTAGTTGACCCTGGGCTAATAAGCCATAATTTTAGGCCATTCTTATACTCTTCACTTTGCTTTTTTCACCGTGGCTATCTAGCTGTCTTTCTCTAGTGTGATAATCCCTTGATTAACTGAAAAAAACATGTACAATTTGAAAACCGGATAGTCTGTGTCTGGTTTTTGCAGAGATTTTATTAACTCACACGTATTTTCCTATGTTATCATAACATTTTTATAAAAATTTTTTTTGCTTCCTTCAGTGTATGCACAACCAAAGATAGTAGAGTTGTGTACATTGACAGCGACGTCCTCCTTATAATTATTGGGCAAAGTATAAAAAAAATTTACTGGAATTTGTATGCTAGGATGGTCAGTAGTACAGACCAATTATCAGCCAAGTATCTTAGGTATATAGTTCCCATCACTGTTGTATCTTTAGCATCTAATGATCTCCAGTACACGGACCTTATTAACACCATCCTTTGGCACTGAAGTATTGTAATTTTACTAATAGAAGAACAAGAAAGCGTATTTCAAATAGAAAGTATTTTGCTGGAAACTAGCAAATGTGAGTATCCTGAGCATCAGACTAATAATTTAATTATGGGTTTAATATTCTTTTGTGGATACAGCTCACCAGACTTATAATTAAAAAAAATTCTCTGTGCTATTGAGTATTACAGACACTTTTTAATGGTTTTTGTTTGGTTTGGGTTTTTTTTAAATTCTAAAATACGGCATTTTTATGAAGAGAGCAAAGTCTGTGTTACAGGAATTGTACTAAAGTGTCAAGTAAAAGGACAACTACTGTGGTTAAGGAAGTGGATCCCACTTCTGACTGCTCAGCAGGCTTTCTGCATCACTTGATAATAGCCACCTTCAGCCTCTGCAAGTTGACAAGTGAAAAAACAAGTTACACTTTTCCAGAAGTGATTTTGTCAAAAATTCACTGTGCAATTTATAAGTGTATGCCTGCTCCTACTCAGTACATCTTTTGTGTGTATTATATTGTTTAGACATCAATTATGTACTGCCTATGGTCTGGGGAGACATGAGATTGTAGAGTAACCTGAATGCTAGGATAGTCTCAGGTTTTTTTCCTGCAAGGCTTTTGTTGGTAGTGGGTTTTCTTAGTTCAGCTCTGTTACCCCTGGGAAATGCAAATGATGGCTGTTGCTCTCACTACCATACTATGTGCCACAGAAATCTGCTTTGACCTTGAAAAAAATACTAAAATATCAACTCCTTCAAACCAGGAGAAATGGGATCATGTAACTGAGAGAAGAGAGGAAGCAAATACCTTGAAAGTGAGCTCCGGAAAAGCAGACCTCTTCATTAAGGACCTAGTGACTTCTCAGTGGTGTAACCTGGGTAACTCCAAGCAGTGTTAATTTAAGTTGTAAACACGCAGCTAGGGGAAGGATAGGCAATCTAAGTGAGGACGCTGTCCTTAATGTAATTTTGCTGTTACAGTGTAAAACGTAGGCTGTGCAGCCTGGTGAATTAGTTTTCTTGGGATCTTCAGCTAGACTTTACCAACAACATGTCCAGAGGTGTAACAGGAGGAAACAATTTCTCCCAGCAGGCAAACAAGTCTGCATAAGGAGAATTTGATTATTTACCTTGTGCAAAGAGGACACTTACTATAGAAGAAAACCTAAATGTGAAAATCCAATAGCACTTAGTTTCCTAAAGGAAGAATAACTTTGCTAGCACTGCTATAATTATTATGCTTTGAGGAGCTTAGGCATATTGTATCTAAACATGGATTAATAACTTTCTTCCTCAGTCACAGGCATTTGCATACAAATAAAACCATAAAAACACCACTCTTTTGCTCGGAAGTAAGGGAATAATCACCAGCAAATAAAATAAAAGCTGTAGTTTTAACACACTTTATTAACTCTGAGCAGATTTGATTCCCAAAGCTGTGGATGTTGGAGCATTAAAACAGCATATGGCATAGCCAGTCTAAAACATGCCAACACTGCTGACGACTCAAACCCAGGCAGTTTCATTTGCTGGCAAGCGACAAAGTATTTGTGGTATACAGGCGGTGGAAGGTGAACTTGTCAGCAAACACGCAGAAAAATGAGAGGGACTTAACTTCAGAAGTTTGGAAGACAGATTAGTAGTGTGCTGCAAGGAGAAATTTGGGAGTGGTTATATCATCTAGTTCTGCTTTATTTGTGACTGGCGCAGTGCCCTTGAGGAAGTTTGTAACTTTGCTCCTGGTTCCAGTGCCTGCAGATGACACTGGCCACACTCCATGGGTGAAGAGTGGGGAGGTGACACACATGGGGCTTCACATGGGGGAACCTTCACAGAGAATTAACACAAACATTTCTCAGCTATGCTGTGCCACCTCTCACCAAGCACTAGGAGATGGAGCTACAAGAGAAGACAGAGAGCATAAATGCTTACCAAACTTGGGCTTTGACTTTCTCAGGGGAAAAAAAAAATGCAGAAAGGTTGACCACACCTTATTGCCAAGGTTTAACGTCATCCTTTGGGGTTTTTTTTCCCCAAGCCAGACTTGTCCAAGCAATCAAATAGCTGAGAAAGAGCTAATACTGAATATCTCACAGCATACTATCTCTTTCATCTGTCATAACTGTGATGCAGCTTGCATCTTTCTTTCAGCTATCAATCAGAAACATCAGATGGGACAGTGGAGCAGGCTTATGAGAACATACTACCCTGTGCATATGACCCTGCATTATCTATCTGTCTATTTCTGTTTGCAGATAAAGGTAGGACTAATAAACTACAAAGTCCTAACAGGTCTGTGCTATATTTATCTTTCCCTCTGCAGGCCTATGCCAGTCGCAACAAAAAGGGGGGTTCTTGGTACTCATTTCCAGATGTGAATTCTCAAGAAAAAAAAAACCAGAAGCAACAACAACAACAACAAAAAAAAAAACAACTGTGGTTTTGGATTAATAAGAGCATTAGAAAAGTGATTTGCTATAAAGTTTATGTTTCTTGCCTATTGCATGAAAAACAGTTTTGACAGAGGGGAGAAAAAGCAATTACATTTGGCAACAAAAATCATGCATAAGGTTGCTTTCTAAAGCCAGCACTTTAAAAAAAAACATTTACACAGTGTTAAGAAACTATGACTTAAAAACCTCTTTGCCTTAAACGCAGGTATTTTGTAAAGAAAGGTCAAAGGTTATTTGTTTCTTTGTTTGTTTAGGGTATTTTCCTCATATCCCCTCCTTTTAGCTGGGAGCAAAATGTGTCTTTATTGTCAGGAGGGTTAAACCTTAATAGACCTGAGGATCTGTCTTAACAGACCTAAGCCTTCTAAAGCACTGATATTTTTCTCAGCCTTCTCCCTACTATTTAGCACTGTGAAAAAGAAGCAACATAGTGCACTTCCATCATCTCTAGAGCCTCTGATTTTAGGATACTTATGACTGATGGTAGTTAAATGCTTGTAAGATTTGCAAGGGAGAAAGATGCAGACTCCATAGTAAGAGCACTTTGGCTTATGTCTCTCTCCTTCCCCATAACTCAGGAAGTCCCTACCCATAGATGCCCATACAGCAGTGCTCTACTGCGCTTTTGGAAACCTTCAGAGCTCTACCAAAAGCAAGCTTAGCTTCACCCTTTGCAGAGTCTCACAATCACAGAATCGTTGAGGTTGCCAGGCGCCTTTGGACATCATCATCTACTCCAACACCTGCTCAGAGCAGGGTCACCTAGCCTAGGTTGACTAGGACCATGTCCAACTGGGTTTTGAATACCTTCAGGGATGGAGACTCCACAGCCTCTCTGGCAACCTGCTCCACTGCTTGATCATCCTCACAGTAAAGAAAAAGGGGGTTTGTGTTTAAGTAGAATTTCCTGTATTTCAGTTTGTGCCCATTGCCTCTCATTCTGAATACCTCTGAATACCACTGAAAAGTTATTGGCTCTGTCATCTTTATTCCCCCGCATCAGATATTTATCAATAAGATCCCTCTGAGCCTTCTCTTCTCCATGCTAAGCAGTCCCATCACTCTTAGCCTTTCCTCATACAACAGATGCTCTAGTCCCTTCATCATCTTGGTGTCCCTTCACTAGATTCCAGTAGGTCCATGTCTCTCTTGTACTGGGGAGCCCAGGACTGGACTCAGCACTTCAGATGTGTCTCACCAGGGCTCAGTAGAGGGGAAGGATCATCTTCATTGCTGTGCTGGCAACGTTCCTCCTAATGCAACCCAAAAGGCTGTTGGACTTCTTTGCCTCAAAGGCACATTGCTGGCTCATGTTCAAATTGTTGTCCACCAGCACCCACGTAGCATTTTCTGCAAGAAAAGTTGCTCCTCAACATGTATGGGTGCCTGCAGTTATTTCTGAAGGTGCAGGGCGCTGCACTTCACTTAGTTGAGCTTCATGAAGTTCCTGTCAACCCATTTTTCCAGGCTGTCCAGGTCTTTCTGGATGGCAGCACATTCTTCTGGCCCATCGATCTTTCTCCCCAGTTTTGTACCATCTGTGAACTTGCTGAAGGTGCAATCTGTCCCATTGTCTAGGTCTTTAATGAGGACGTTAAACAGTATTGGCCCATTGGGTACACCACTAGTGACTGACTTCCAACCGACGCTTTGTGTCACAACCTTTTGAGCCCAGCAGTTCAGCAGTTCACCTCACTGCCCACATATCTAGCCCATCTATCATCATACCTCTATCATCAGTTTGTCTGTGAGGATTTTATGAGAGACAGTATCAAAAGCCTTACTAAAGACAAGCAACATCCACTCTGGTCCCTTCAAACACCAGGCCAGTCACCTCATTGTAGAAGGCTGTCAGGTTGGTTAAGTATGATTGTCTCTTCATAAATTCATGCTGACTATTCCCAATCACCTTCTTGTCCTCCCTATGACTGGAAAAGGTTTCCATGATTAGTTGTTCCATCAACTGCCCAGGGACTGAGGTGAGGCTGACTGGCCTGTAGATCCCCAGATCTTTCCTTTTTGCTTTTCCTGAAGACAGAAGTGACACTTGCTTTCTCCCAGTCTTCAGGAACATCTCCCAGTCACCATGACCTTTCAAAGATAATCAAAAGCAGCCTCACAAAGCCATCAGCCAGCTCCCTCAGCACTTGTGAGTGCAGCCTATCAGATCCCATGGACTTCTGCATGTCCAGTTTGTTTAAGTGCTCCCTAACCTGGTCCTCCACTGCTAAGGATATGTCTTCCTTGCTGCAGACTTTCTCAGTGGTCTCAGGACCTGGGATTGCTGAAGGCTGGTACTAACAGTAAAGACTGAGGTGAAGAAGGTAATGAGCACCTTGGCCTTTTCTATGTCTTTTCTCACTGTGGTTCCTGCCCCATTCAGCAGTGGGGCCACGTTTTCCTTAGTCATCCTTCTGCTGTTCATGTACTTGTAGAAACCATCCTTGTTTGACATCCCTTGCCAGATTCAGCTCCAGGTGGGCCTTGGCTTTCCTAACCCCATTCCTGCACCATCAATGTCTCCATACTCGTCCTAGGTCACCTGCCCTGCTGCCACCTCTTGTACACTTTGTTTTTATGTCTGAGTTAGTCAGGAACCATTCGGGCCTCCTGCCACATTCGCTTCATTTTCAGCTCGCTGATACAGATCACTCTTGAGCTTAGAAGAGGTATTTCTTGACCATCAACCAGCTCTCCTGGAGCACTCTTCTTTCCAAGGCCACGTCTCATGAGGAGAGGTTAGGGGTCACCAGACCAAAATGTAAGGCATACTACAAGTAACCATTAGTTCTTTGATTACCAGAAGGTTCCAGGAGTACCACTCTGATTAGATACTTTTATTAGTGATAGACTTTCAAGACATGCATTCTCCTGAACTTGTTGATGCTGGAGCAGGAAAAAACAAGAGGAATCACTGAATTCAGGCACTAATTTGTATTCATAGCTTTGTAAATCTGTTCTAAGATAACTATTGCTGGGGTGGAAATGTTAAAAAAGAATCCATTTGGAGTCTTCTCACTGCTGTGCTCCAAATATAACACACGTAAAAAGATCAAAATTAGGAGACAGTTTAACTGTTAGATGGATTATATTTGTTGAAGCTGGAATTATACTCTGTAATTGCATACCCCTGATGCATATTCATGTAGGCTGCTTTGCAATTAAACTTTCCAAATTCAGTATTCAAATGGTATTTTTGCTAAAATATATTCCTTTTCTTGGACTGTACTTGTAAAATCTCATATATCCTCACCCATCACAAAAGCTTTCAGTTAATAAACAGACTCTGCAACCTACAATAACAGATCTTCTGTGCTGTAGAACATTCAAATGAAAAGTATTATCCTTACAGTCTTGATAAGGTCACAACTGTCAGGATAAATTGTTACTTTGTGCCAGTCTCCAAAGATTTCAATATAGTTTCAGGTATAAAACAAGAATAGCCCTACAAGAACATATCGTAAATATAACTCAAATCTAATAAATATAAATTGTCCTTTTACTATAAGGGATGACACCTAGTTTGAAGAAGAATTAATAAAAGATGAACTAAAAATCAATGCTCTTTTTTTTCTTTTTAATTTTATCTGACATGTAATGTTTGCCAGACTCAAGAGAAGATTTTTTTTTCAGTGATGGGCTTTCAGAAGTGATATTTAGAATAGACAATTTACTGAGAAGAACTTACAGAGAATTCTTTTTTTAATCAGTCTCAAGACATCACGTCATTAATGACAATGGTAAATACAGACAAAATTTGTATTTTTATTTTTTTGGGAATGCCAGTAACAACAAAATATAGCAATGAAAGTGTTTTTTCTGAAGACACTGTATTTTTAAATTTTCTTTTCAAGGACTTAAAGTTCTGTTAAAAACGTTCCCTGAAGGGAGAGCCTATTGAACAAAGGTGAGGGATTTGGATGTTCTCTTTTCAATGACATTAATAAAAGTGAGATATGCAAATCCCTCCCCTGCCAATTGTAGTTTTCCAACTCAGTCTCTCACACGGTGCTGTTAGGTCTGTCAATGCAGTAACAAAAACAGGCAAAAGTACAAATTTCTGGACTTCAATAAATTGCATGGATCAGTATGTGGACTGAATGCCACTGGGGTTAATTTACCTCCTATCCTAGCAACTACTGGATGTATTAATAACATTGGGTTTTTTTCTCCATTCAATGAGCAGGGTAGCTGATGCTGAGATTATATAAATTTAGACAGGAGAATTTGTTAAAAAAAAAGGATAATAGTGACATTTTAAATCCAGACCAACAATCCATTA
Organism: Mycteria americana; assembly: GCF_035582795.1. Taxonomy (NCBI): domain Eukaryota; kingdom Metazoa; phylum Chordata; class Aves; order Ciconiiformes; family Ciconiidae; genus Mycteria; species Mycteria americana. Next base: position 67,907,450 of record NC_134396.1, read on the forward strand.
CTATCTGTTTCATATCTTGAACAGATCTGATGAAATGAGTGTCTTATTGCTAGTTTTCTGGGATGACTTGAAAATTCAGTTGTGGTTTTACCATTTATGAATCATACAAATTGCTGCAAGTTACGTTGGTAAAACCATTAACCTTCCTGTTACACTGGGATCTGGAAGATGTTATCATTCTGCCTGTGTAATGTAGTAGCAATGAGCCTGTCACCATCAGTGGACATGTTAGTGTAAAGAGTATATGAAAATACTGAAAATATATGATATTACTAAGGTTTCCATTGCTTCATCTGAGACTTTAAATAAGCATGCTAATGTGAGTAGCTGATATGAAATCCAGAGGAAGGGCAAACTGAATGTTGTACTTTTTCAGTCAGGACACATTTCCGACAGCTGTGCTCCACCTCCACAGCTCATGAGTGTTGGCTCTGGGAGCTGCCCGGCAGCGTGAGCACGAGCCCCTTGCACACTCATGCACCCCATGCCTGAGGAGGCACAAGGCACGGGAATGTTTTTCAGGACGGAGACAGTCCTCTCCCGTCTGTGCCTTTAACAATAAGGCTCCTGTGAGTTGCATCCTCTCTCAAATTTGTCTCCCCATGTCTGTATCTGTGTAAGTACAATAGATTAAAAGAAACACAGTTAATACATATGTGTGTTCTGTACATTTCCCTTTAAAGTAGAAAACTGATAAATTCATGCCTAGTCCCACTGGACCTCTGCTTCATTTACCTGCTTGCTTCTGAAGGCAAACAGACATCCCTGTGCCTTTGTTGCCAAGCGTGTTCTGTGCCTCATTTTTCCCTGCATCTCCATATCCTAGTTCTGTGTTGTTGGTTCTATTTCCCTAGCCTTTTTTCCAGGTATAGAAAAGGTGTTTCCCTAGCACAGGGTGGTATTGCCTGGGCTGGCAAAAGCAGCCAGGCATCACTGCATGTGTAATTGCGCACTGCTTCTGTGTTTGTATTGCATGCACGTGTAGCAATATTTGTGTTTGCTAATCCAGAATATTAAAGAGTTGTATTTCCAGTATCTTCAGATCATCTTAGTATCCCTTGGTAACCTGTGGGTGGTTTCCATCTAGCATGTTAGAGAAAGCATGGCTACTTCTGACATGGAAGCTGCAGCTATAAGGCAGTCGATAACATCTCCTTCTTTTCCTTAGAAATTCCCAGTGGGGCGTTCATTGTTTATGCTTGAGGTTGCAACAGCATGTGAGCTTGGTTTTCTTTACTCTTTTTTTTTGTTCCCACTGCAGTTCTTGTTGGGACTGGTAGCGAGATTGCTCCAGTAGGGATTAAATTGACTCCTTAGAGTGATCTCTTCTGTGTCTCACAGTAACAGTGAGTAAAAGCCTGTAAGGAAGATCGGCATGAGTTGGAAGTGTAGATAAACTTCCTTCCCTGTTCCAGGACTAACAGAAGAAGAAAAAGGGGCTTCATTCTCAGAGGTGGGGCCAGATGTTGGGGTGGGAGTTGGCATGCCCACAACAGCTGGGAAAAGCCTTGAGTTTGAGCACTGGGAGATCAGAGCCTTGCTCTCATGTGGGACTCCGTCCTCAGCAAGGGTGGGAGTCTCTTGGGCATTCCACGGGTGGACACAAATTACAAGCTGGCTTCCCTAGGTGATTTTGAGGCCTTTCGATTCCTGACCCTTGCACTTGTGAGCCTTCATGGAAAAGGGTAGACAGCCAAAAACTGTTCTTCTTCTGAGATTCCCATGGCTCTTCTGGTTTCCTTTTTGTTTCCCCAATTCTGATTGTTGGGCCTAGCCAAGGCAGCAGCATCTGCACTTGGTGGTGGTACCTGCAGTTTCCTGGTCTCCTTTCCCCATTGTTCCCTCCTGGGCAGAACAGGCTTCCTTTTCACTGTCTGGGCTTCTCCATGAGTAAGAAAGGCATCACTGCTGCCCTCCTCACATTTGGTTGCTTCCGTTTCCATGAAGAAAACCACTTGCAACCCCCTTCACAGTCCTGGCCACCCTGGGAGTGTCAGGTGTTGTGCACTTCTAGGGTCCGGCTGCCAGGTCAAGGTCCTGAGTGCCTCCCTTGAGGACATCATGCAGCCCACTAGGGGTGGAAGATGTGGGGAGAGGTGTTCAGGACTCGGGAGACAAGCCACCACGGTGCCATCATCACCTTGGCACAGCTCCAGATGATTGAAGTGTTCACCCCAGCGATGGATTAGTGGTGTGGGCACTGCTGTGATCCCTGGCTGAGATTGGCCGTTTCTCTGTGTTTCCCTTCCCGCCGGGCCACCTCCCTCACCCCGAGTTTTAATTTCCTTTTACCGTGACAGCTTGTGGCTGTGTTTGTGTTATTAAAGCCGTCCACTCTGCAAGAGGGCCCAGATGCTGGTCTCGAGCTGTGTGCGCAGCAGGAGGTCAGCAACAGGAAGAAAAATGAGAGTACAAATAAGTAAAAGACAAATGGTGTTATAGTACCTGCTGAATTTCTACCTGTCTGGGGTGGGAATGTCTTTGCCCCTGCTATTGCTGGTCTGGTTTTCCCACACCCGTGAGCTGTGGCCACAGTTATGTGCAGTACAATTACAGCCTTCACACGTTCATCTAACATGTTCAAAAACCAGGTTTGGCTGGTGAGAAGGAAGATACAGCGTTTCTTTTTATGAGATATTTTTGTTCATTTCTGGGACAGCATCATTCAAAGAAAGGACAGCAATGTTCAAAGAGGGGAAAAACAAGTCCGAAGATGCCAGGCAGGCAACCCCTCTCACACCTGCCTGATACCTTATTAATAAAGACTCTTCGACCACCAGTTAAAGTGATTGTCTGAACTAGCAGGGTGTTAATAGCTGTGTCTATGCTGGATTGCTTGTTGAAAGAGATTGACAGTGTTCCTGGAGTGGTGGGTATCTTTGGTAGTGTAAATTCACTTTTTGAAGCAGCTACAAGACAAACAATTGATGTGAACAGAAAGCAGGGAGGGCAACAAGGCTTGGACAGAGGTGACGCTTACGCCTTACAGAAGGTAAGAAAGTACCTTCAGAGAAACACAATGATTGTGTGGGAAGTGGATGCTCAATGGCAGTGAGATTTTGTGGATATACAACACTTTTCCAAACAAAATGATGGCAGTAAAAGCATCTTCACAGTAATAAAAGTATTATCCAAACATGTCTGGGTGGTGTGTCTGATAGGCATAATGAGTTCTGCAACACTTGTGGCCATTATAAGTAGTTTTAGCAGGGTGTACAGACCACAGAAACTACAGGCACACTGGGGCTAAAAGGTTTTCTAAAATAGCCTTCACACAAGCAGTTAAAGCAGGATAATGTTCACCACTTTGCTCCTAATAATGAAAAAAGCTCTCCATTACAGAGTGTTTTACCAGTATGCTACAGTCAGAGATGTGGAGGTGTTTTAAAGCACACAACACCTCTTGGTATGCGTTATTGGAGTTTATAAAGAGCTATAACCACAGTTTCCCTTGAACTGTCAGAGGCAGATCTGCTGATGTGAACCCCCTCGACGCTGTGAGGCTTCAGAAAATTATGTATGAGGATTGCCTTAAAAGTAAAGAAACTAGGCCTCCGCTGAGAAAGGGAGAACACATCTTGGTATCTAAAAGAGTTGTCTGATAAAGTTAGGAGCACACTTTGATGGCAAAATTTTCACAGCTGATAAAACTGCAGAATGGATCCGATACTTATAAATGGCTTAAAAGTCTACAGTCTTGATTATTTGGTGTTGTGATCACAGCGGAAGATCAACCAAGAGAAAGAAAAAGGGAGGGAGGGAGGGAGGGAGGGAGGGAGGGAGGGAGGGAGGGAGGGAGGGAGAGGCAGAGGCCAGTACCAAGGTCTCTTTTCTAGAACAAGTGCTGAACAAATCCTAGCATGTGTGGGGTGGGAATGGGCTGCAGAGGGTGGAGGCACACTGATGAATGGCAGCTGTTAAAAGCTGGGACAAAGAGAGGACAGTATGTCAGCCAGGATAAGAAGAAGGACAAGAACAACAAGTTGAGTCAAGCCAAAACCAAGCTAAAGGGTCCCCAGTCCATATAGAAACAGTAAGCCAGAGCAAAAAGTCAAACTCATAGTAACACATACATGGTGACCTTGAGGAGAAGCCTCGAGGGAATGTCCAAAAAGGACAATGAGCAGCAGAAGAAATTAAGTTTAATCTGGCAAATAAGAAACAGACTGGCCACAAAGCAATGTTGATTTGTTAGACCATATTCATTGTGGAACTGACAAGACAGTGTCTTTGGGATCCACCCTCATTGCATGTGCTCTCGGTGACCACAGATATTGCAAAAACAGCACAGGCAGGGTCTCAGTGTGTAAAGATCATAATTATTATCCGATACAGAAGAGTGGCAGTCAGGATGGAGTTCATAGAAGCAATGAACGTGTTGGTAATCAGTTCTTGAGTTGCAGGGCTGTGCAGCTAGCATGTGTGAGAGTTTAAGATGCCCTAAATGCATTGCAGGCCTGGGAAACATTTAGACAAATAAAAAAGCCCTTGCTATTGAAAAGTGAATGGCTTGTCCACTTGTAATTTTGTGTGAGAGGTGTAAAGCCTATGTGGAAAAGCCTCACAAATGTGAAGGCTGGAAATGCAGTTAATGTCATGGAGATATCTTGAATATAAAACTAAATTAGTGTCTCATGCCCAAGATAAAAAGGCACAAAACAGGGAAAGGCTATATTTTTATAATAGGGAATGCATGCAGGAAACTGGGACATCTTTTATCTCAGCAGTTAGCACCAGGAGCTAGCTGAGAGGGTAGAAAGAAAAGTCAAAGAAGACCGTATTTAGAGGAGACTATTGTCTCACGGACTGTATTCAGCTCTTTATGGACATAAAGTTTCTGGCCTATTTACAGAGCATAATGTGAGAGACTGTGAGGGCTACTGTTTTGTTAGTCAGCTTCTAAAAGAAAAAATGGACATGCAATTACTCGCCCAAGGTGGCAGAGTGATGTGTATAGAAGTCTCCAGCCTAAGTATACATTTCATAGATTCTCTAATTTTTTTACCTATGAAACTAAGCAGCTTTCTCCAAGTTTAGGGATCTGAAGCTTGCAAAGATTATTTTCCCCATTTTCTTCACGCTACTGAAAATCAAAATTCTGTAGCCCATCTTCCATTATGAGATGGACAACATGCTGCTGGAAGAGAAAAAGCAGCTATTGGATTGGCACAGAGCAAACCAAAGGAAGGTCTTTGCAATGCAAAAGTAACTATTATTCCTACCAACAAAATGGGAAAATGTTAAGGGAGGCCTCTCGGTTATACTGGACTGAACCTGTGATGACTTGTTGCATATTCCATGAAGAAGATGGTGATGAAAATATGAACATGGATCACTGTATAGGTCCCTTTGTCTTTTACGCTGCACAGCCTTTAGCCAGAGATGCTTACCATGACTCCATCTCAAAGACCAGAGTCTGGGCCCCCTTGCAGAACATGCAGCTTTCAAAACTGCAGCCAGTGTCGCAGACTGCCTCATGAGAGAGGCAAAAAAGAGAGAACTGGGGATCCACAGGGGCCAGGCAGGAGCAGAAACATGGGAAAATGGCTAGCCACAGCCAGGAATCATGGCAGCACCCACACAGCCACCCCATCAAGGCAGTGCCCACGTCTTCTCGATCACAATGAGCTCTCCTTTGCCCTTTTCCTTTCCCCTTCCTGTTCTCCTTCCCCTTCCCTTTCCCCTTTCCCTTCCCCTTCCTCTTCCTCTTCCCCTTTTCCTTTTCCTTTTCCTTTTCCTGCCAAGTCTCCAGCAGCTTGGTCAGGGAGAGGAAAGAAGACTGAGGACAGGTGCACAAGCTCCACCTTCCCCTTCGTGGCTTTCTCCTTGGGCCAGAGGAAATTCCTGGAAGAGCCATCAGGTTTCCCAGAGCGAGGTTTCTCAGAGCACAACCCAGGAGCGAGTGTTGTGCAGCTCACAAGCATATCGGGACCAGGGACTGGTGAGTGATGTGGTTGGGGGCTGAGAGGCTGATGGCGGCCCTTCTGCCCCTGCCCTCCTCCCAGGCAAGGGCAGAAGGGGAAAGGGACAGGCATGCCATGGAGACAGAGATCCATTGCCATGCTGCTTTCTGGGCTCCTCCTGCGCTTTGGCTGAGGCTCCTGCTGCTGTCTCTGCCTGTCCCCGTGCTCTGAGCTGTGGAGCCCATGGTGGCCCCGACTGGCACAGCCACGGGTGCAGGCTACAGCTGAGTGGTTTCTGCAAAAGGTGTTTATAGAGTGATAATTATTAAAAGAGAAGGAACCTGATAGAAGAGGGCAGACTGGCATGTGAACTGACCTCGTTTGTGGCCATTGTGTGTGTTGAACAAGCAAGGCCTAGAATGAAGGTTTCTTCAAAAGGAAGCAATGGCATAAACTCAGTTGTGGGGCATTGAGCTTTTCTATCTATTTAGAGAAACAGCCCATGGTTTGGAAGGGGCCCTTTAGTGCATCACTATGGACTAAATTTTTTGTTCATTGTTTATATCAAGTGTTTTATATTCCATGTGGCTGCAAACCATGCTTTTCACATTACAACAGTCTTCATGTGGTAAGCACTAGTGAAGACTCTAATTTTCTTCTTCCAGTGATCTACTCTTTCATTGATTCCTTTCCTGAGACTTTTTCCATATTCTTCTTCATGTCTCCCTTTTATTCTCCCTCCCTATTGTTTTCACAGCTTTTCTGTGCCTTATTGTTGGCCATAAGCTCAAAAAAAATTCATTTCCTTCATAATTAACCTTAAAATACAAGAAAAATTATATTGTACTGTCCATTAAGAGAAGAGGGCTGCCTTCATGGATCTGGGACATCAGCTGAGGTCAAGACTCAATGCAGGTGTTGCATGAGTTGAAGATTTTTCCCTTTGGATATATGGATATGTCTTAACTCTGTTTTTAAGTACTGCAATGGCCAGACATCAAGCTACAGCCAACAGTTTCTCATACAAGACAATTGTCTAAATCACAACCTTATATTTTGCCTGTTATGTAAAAGAAATGCCTTATCTCTGCTTGTTCTGGATCAGTGAATGGGAGAAGGCTCAGAGGAGAAGACAAGGCCAAAGTGCTCATGAAGCTCAGGGAACGGTAGTGACTGACCGTAGAAGATGCAAAGAAAGCTGAACTTACAAAGGGAACTCTTCATGGATGGGTAAGGATGGCCCTTTCTTAGGTAAACGGCTTTATCTGTTGAGTGGATCTGCTAGCTATGTCAGTTGAGTCAATCAACCAATTATATCACTTAAAGTGATTCAACCAGCTGTGACATTAAGTGTATTATAGAAATCTGTAATAAGAATCACATTTGTATTGTGATTCAACTGCGTATTGCAATTGCTATACTCTGCTAAGAGCAATTTGTACTTGTATTGTGATTTATGTTCATTGCTTTATCAGTCTGCTAAATCAAAATCCTCTATAACATAACTTCAGATAAGTAAGCCTGATACTGAAGATTAAATCCTCCACATGTGTAATATCTAAAAGAATCTGGTCCAAGAGTGTTGGACTCCAACATTAGTTGGTGTCACGGACAGGATATTCCTGAGGTTTGTTACCAGTTATTGTACTAACGATTTGGCAATAACAGGATTTCTGATTTAGCCTTATAGCTTAAAAAAATAAAAAGTACCTAATAGAGTTTATTTTTGTTGTGATTAAGGAAGGCTAGTGACAAGACTGTTTAAAAGAGAGGATAAGTATTTGCAAACGTTAGCAAAGACTGGAAACAGCTAGCCCATAAATTTGAAAAGGAGGGATGGAAAAATCCTGAGTGGGAATTTTCTTGGATAGAAGAGCATTGTATCCATCACAGAGATATTTAGGAGGAATTGAATAAATGAAAAGGTTCTAACAAGTTGAAGTAGGAAAAGGGAAAACCAGGCTTGCGCTGGCTGCTGGGGAGTTGCTTAGAGCAGTAGTGGAGAAGCTAGAAGAGTAAGATTATATAAGATTAACATGCTAGAACCATAGAATAAACAGTAAAAAATGATAATGTGTTGTATAAAATGTGACATACACAGCTAGAAAATCAGAACAGGTTGTTAGAATGAAAACTGATCACTAGATCACAGCCAGTGCCCACATACACAGGGATCACCTACAATGCTCTAGTCAAATAGACCCTGTTAAAGAGATGGCTGCTACATATACTGAGAACAATGAAAGGTGACAAGGTATCTGGTTTGATCCCAACTCTCCCAATCATCCTCACAGTGATGATTCAGATGACCAGTGAAGAGAAAATAAGGTGAAAGTGGTTGCTTCCATTATGAAAATCAAACAAATATTGGATGCCTACCTTCATACAACTGCAAAAGGTTTTACTTCCTTGGAGATAACTGACTTCCAAATACAGTTTTCAGTTAAGCCAGGGGAATACACCCCAAAAATAGATAGCCAGTTTATGGGGAAAAGGAGCAAATCAGATACCTTCACTGTGGATGAAGCTCAAAATTTAGTATTAGGACCACTGGCACTCCTACAGACCCCTACCCACAGCAGGCTACCTGCTGGGCCAGGCAGGTCCCCCCACCAAGGGGATGGGGGACAATTGTTACCCTCAAAACCTTGCCTAAGAACAAAAATTAGACATCTATATCATATTACCTTCTTCCTTTTACACTGATTTCTTAGCAAGCTGTTGCTCTTCTGTGTAGGATGAATACATTTTTATTATTTTTACCTTAATTTACAGCCCCAGGTGCCTGTGATTTTTAGATATTTGTGGAAAGGACTGGTTGGACCTTTTTTAGTGTCTGTGAGGAGTTGAAGCCAATGTGATCATGTTGTCTATGTGTGTATATATATCTGTTTGTCCCCACTGGATGATTTTAACAGAGAGGTTATCAAAGACATCAGGTTCAGGCACATTTCTCAGAAACAGATGAGTAGACAGAAGAGAAAGAGCACGCCCTCAGAGCGAAAGGTTACGCAATTGTTCTTTATTAGATATCAGAGAGTCCACATAGGCAATCGCCATCAGAAATCAAGTTTCAAGAAAACTACTGCTTAAAGAACTCTATTCGGATTAATTCTTTTTTTTCCTTTTAACATAACATTGAATAATTTTGAATTTTTCTGATATTTTTCCTCCATCCTAGCCAGTGTAAGCCTAGTTCTGTAGAACCAATAATGTCTTCTTATTTTTATTGCTCCATCCTGTTCCTTAGTGCTTGTTACAGGTTTTCCAAGTAGTCACAGGCACAGGTATTTGGGTTTGCTTTCTCAGAGACAAAGACTAGATATTTTTGGCTTTAACAGTCTCTCATACTCCTGTTTTCACAGAAGTCCAGCCACACACTCCAGGGTGTTGTGCTGGGCAAGTCCTCCTTCCTCTTCGCAGCTCCAAGTATTATGTGTATCTGACGGCAGTAAAAGGCTTAGCAAGTACTGTTGAGGATTTATTCCTCACAGCCCTAGTAAACAGACAGCATGTTCAGAAATCTTTACTGGGTCCCTCTGTTTCATTTCCAGGACAAATTTCTGGGCCAGCACTCTCCATTCTCAGCACACTCATGTTGGAGTCCAACCTGGGAAAAGAGGAGCAAATCAACTCTCAGCTATGCTATTTTGTCTTTGCACACTGATTGCTTTTTTCTTGGTCTGTGCTGAACTTTCTGGAAATCTAATTTGTCTTAAATGTACTTAAGCCCAGAGATTTTCTCTTCAGATTCCCTAGCTCTTTGTTTTACTTCATTTACTGGTCCTTAATTTCATTTGAGTCAGTTTAAGAATGGAACTTTCACCCTGTTAGCTAGTGAAGAAGCTTCATGTACTTTATTCACTGTCTTCTTTATCTGAGGATGCCCCACCATTAAACGTGTTGAAGAAGACAATATGGCTATTCTGGAATCTAAGTTCTTTGCTTGGGGATAATAGAGATTTTTCATAGCCTTTTATTTGACTGGTTTAAATTTAAAGCACTTTCTTGTAAATTGATCTCATTCCTTTCCATTTTAACTTCAATTTAATACCTAAAGTACCTTATTTGATACCAAACCTCACTCACTCTTTTTGCAGTGTACCTTGTTGGCTGGTATAGGAGATATGTATAACACTAGCATTTCATTAGCTTTTTTGCCTTGCTGCCAAATGACAAATAGCATTACAGGAAATATTAGTCCTTTTCTGATTGTAAAAGACATAAAATCGAATGTCCTATTGGTAATGAATGCATTTGCTCTTCTGCTTCTTAAATGTCAGTGTTCCAGTACTGCTGGAACTGGAAGGAATTTGTGTATGTTGAAGAAATAGTTTAGGGAAAGTGAATGGCCTAATTGCTGTTGTGCATGTGCACAACTACAGCCACAAAACAACTGAATTGTTCTTGCTTTTCCAGGGTCTGCATTTGTTTCAGTGGCAAAATAATATACAAAAGGTGATGTCACCACATACCAATCCTAGCTATAGGCATGCCCAGAAATACAAACCTAAATTGAAAGGCAAAAAAGAAAACATTTTCTAGATGTGCTGACTGCTTCTATCATTCAAGTGCTGAACTGGTCCAGAACTGGAGCCAGTAATATTGTCTTTTGCTGCACACTTGCATCACGGATGCTGCATATTTACAGCTATCATTTTGCAAAGTAGTCTGTGCAGAGTAATTTTCAAGCTATCAAGCGTATTTTTACCGGAATCAGAAAAAACAGTAAGAGAAAACTTGGGCAAATCCTTGGTACCTTCTTCAGCATATCCTCCAGTTACTGGGGAAACTGCACCTGGTGATGCGCAGCCAGTTCCATGTATTAGACTTTCAGTGTTGATTTCAAACGTTTATCAGACAGAAGGCTTGACAGTAGATAGATAGGAGAGAAAACTGGCCACACAGTGCTCCTCTGGCAGTTACCGTGTCAAAGTTGTTTCCCTCTTGTCTGTGTATGATTTTGCTCAGGGACCAACCTGTGAGGCTGGGTACCACTCTTTAAACCTGGCCATGCAGAAACCAGCTGGAAGACTGCCATCACTTTCAGTGGAGTCAGAATTTCACCCCCACTGTTTTATTGCAAAAGCCAACATATGCATAAAAAAAAGATCTCACTAGTCTCTTGGCCCCTTGGGGAGGAATGTAATAATAAAAACTGAGACAAGCCAAGATATGCATCACTGAAGCATCCAAGTGCAAAGTACAACATAACACTAGTCAAGGAAGTCTTTTTAGGCTTATCCTCTGATATGAAAGGAGAAGAGTTCAGCTGCACTCATTTCATTTTTTTGAAATATGCATCTGGCTTTACGCCTAGGTTTGCCCACTTGCAGCAGATACAGCCTTTAGTATCGCTGTCTTTGAGATTTGCTTTAGGCTCCTTTCAAATGTGAGAAAGGTGAAAACTCTAGGTTGTGGTCTCACTTCTGAATGTGAGCACATCACACTGTAACATGGGTGGCCCTGACCCAGGCATGGCTAACGCTGCAGCGTTTCACTGCTGATTGCATCCATCAGAAGCTTTACACTAAAATGACATTGGATGGAGACTGCTGCTTTTTATCCATCCTGTTGTAGTAAAGGAGAATAAAAGGGCATGGTCTGTGTGGCAAGAGCATGCACTCTACCCAGCAGCAGACTGTGTAAACAACAGAAGCTATGGGGGGGCTTTGGTGGAATATGTATATATCAGAGACTGTAAGAAAAAAAAAGAAAACAGGCAACCAGTTGAACACAAAAATCAAATAGATGATATATAGGACAGCAGTTCTGATAAAGAGGCAGCTGCCTTATTCAGCAACAAAACCATTAGAGTTTTGCATCCATCTCAAATCTTGTTGGAGGTCAAATAAAGCTCTAGGGTAAGCCAGTTACCCACAGTCCAGTAGTTGCCTTGATTATCTTCATCTGAGCTTTTTCAGTGGTTATGTGAAATGACTAATTTTCAGGTCTGCCCTGTTTTTATTTTCTAGTAACCCCTACCTACCCTGCAGATTGTCTATTTGCCAAAGCAAATGGAGGAGTTAATTACAAGGGTGATCAACAAACTCAAGCAGGACTGACAAAATCTCTGTTGCCTGTTAGAAGTGGCAATAATCCCATGATAATGTGTGACTGATAGGCTATGTGATTATCATTTCCAGCTACTTGTGGCCAAGCCAGAACAAACAAAGCAATTAGATGTGTATGAGGACTTAAGAAAGGAGGTCTCCCAAGGAAACATGCTGACATGCTGCGTGTCATATCCTGTGGAAGACTCAGTGACAACCAGATTCTTATACCATTTGTGCATATTAAGAATAGAATAGAATAGAATAGAATAGAATAGAATAGAATAGAATAGAATAGAATACGATACAATACAATACAATAAAATATGATACAATACGATAATTTTCAGTTGGAAGGGACCTACAAAGATGATCTAATCAAACAGAGAAAGAGGTCTGCCTGTTTCGATGTGTACTGTAGTGAATCATTCCTCTTACAAAGGACTTTGGCCACAAATGGAAAGAGGCATATGTTAGTATATTATAACATAACTGAAACTGAATTTAGTTTAAGAACTGGAAGGTGTATGCAGATTTAGAAGCCTTCAACACTTGCATGGCTATACACCCTATATAAAGACTTTGGAAACTATTTTCTTATTTTCTCTCAGTATTATTCACCAATGAAATTAATTATTCATTTTCCAATGCCAATTTCTGCTAACATTTAAAAAATAAAGACCATTGACTACAGCTGTTTTCTGTGAAGGCACGTTAAGTTTATTATAGTGGAAAGTCTTTTGTCTTTAACAATTGACTGATAAAAGGAGCAGAAAACTCATTATTTTCAAAGCTGTCAACTGTTACTCCGCTGGTTTAATCTTCTCTGCCCTTCAGGTCTGCCCTACCATCCCATGGAGTCACCTGGCACTACCATGGCAATGAGCCGAGCCTGAGCTCACATCAGCTGATGGTGGTTGAAAGCACAACTGTACATGGGGGTCTCAGGTGGTGTCAGGTGTCTACAAAATGTTTCCAAAGTCTGGTATGTCCCAACTCCGGAAGGAATGATATAGAAACTTTTTTTGTAAAAGTACTGTTTGGGAGTTTAATTGATCTGTAACAAAGTGTGTATCTGTTATCATATCATATGTGTATATGTATCATATATCTTTATATGTTATCATATTATTGTTCTCTTTTTGTTGTTGTTGTTAAATTAATATACTCTAGTTCCCTGCAGGTATCCAGCATCAGGCTGAAGTGTTTGAGATCCTTTCCATTTGCTGCTAAAATCAAACAGACAGAGGTAAAAAGACCAGAAGACCAACCAGAATATGAATGTAGGGAATTCAATAAAAAAATCTTTTACCTGCTGATTTGGGACTGCTCTTTGACTCTAAAATATTCCGCTAATAAATCCTTCCCAGTCCTTCCTAATAAATTCTTCCCAGTGTGATTACATGGTCCCAGGAAAGGAAATGCTGTACATCTACTCAAGAGAACAAAAAAGTATTTACCATGCATAAGTATAAAAATATAAAATAAGTCTATCAAACCTACTTTTTAGTACGTATTAAATAAAGAGAGGCAATGGACTCTTGGCAATGCCAATTAAATAAATTAAGTCAGGTAGAATCATATTCCAGCATTTGATCTCTGGCTGTGTCTGTCTGTCTGAAGGATCAGATGTATAATTAGCCTGCATAAATTTCTCTCCCTCATTTTTGTCGAGTAAAGACAGGCTTATTCCAAAAGGGATTATCACCCCAAAGAAGCATTTTGGACCATTGCAGGCTTTGCAGTAATGAAATTGTTAAACTGTGGGCTATTGGGCAAAACTGACAACTGTAGTCCAAATGGTGTTACCCTGGCAAGGATCTGCCTTTATTTGCTATTAGATCCAGTGGCATCCTTACAAAGGCAGGTGATACTCTTGCCACCTGTTTCTGGAGAACTTTCTTCAATAGCACCAGAGCTACACATTACTTCTGCCTTTTTTATTGCTGAACGAGGGTTAATTTTATAACACTGCCCGGTTTTATCCACTTAATTTTGGTGTGATTTTATAATCAGTACTTACTGCTGCTTGCACTGACATCCTCCCTGGTACAGCTCAGGAAAACAGGATGTCACTTCTTTAACTGGCTTTCAGTATTACAGTTAGTTTTGACTGTCCTTTTCCATTGTGTATTTCTAGTCCACAGGTGGGATGTTCTGCAGTCTGTGTATCTGCAAGATAGAATTAACATTCCAGAAGTTAACAAAATAAGTTCAAACTCTTTTTTTTTTTTTAATGGAATTCGTGAAAGTGAATATCAGTGGTTTGCAATGGTGATTAGAAATCAGCAAGCCTTATGCAGTGGTGTCTATTTCCTTAAGACATTAAGCTTATTTCAGCCTGCATTTAGCTCCCAACCTCTACTATGACTGTGAAGGTTAGGAAATGACTGACCAAAGTAATATTTCTTTTCAAGTTTATGGTGACATTTCAGAATGATTCTAGAGCACAGGGTGAAAACACCAGGTATTATGCGGGGTGAAATATCCTTGTCATTTGTATGAGAACAAACTTTCCAGTACTAATCAAGCACTCAGGTCTACATGAGAAGTACACTACTGTCACCAAAAATAATAATAATATTAAATGAAATCTTCACAGATTAAATGTAGTATTTTTTAAATTTCACTGAATTTTGCTAAGGATGAGTTTGTTTTAATGTAACGTGAGTCAAGAACTCTCCATGCAGCAGCATCTGTGGTTTTGCTTTCCCTGGGGGGGTGGCTAGGATGGGCCAACAGCAGCAGACTAAGATCATTAGTCCTGCCCTGCCCTGTGTCAATGCTGTTCACACGCACACAAACGTGCCAAGAACATGTGCAATAGTTGGCAGAGATTGTGTGGTAAGAGGACATTGATTGCTGAAGAGAAATTGCTGAGCAACACTACCCTACAGCCAAAAAATATCCCAAACAAAGCTCTGAAGAAGACATATCCTGCAGTCAAAAACCTCTTGGAGCAAAACCCCACAAATAATGTAAATATTAAACAAGATACAAGGTACACATTGGGGTTTATTTTGAAAATAAACATCCTATGAAAGTAGGAAATGTCTAATTGTTAATAGCTTCTTAGTTAAGGGATGTGCTGTAGAGAACTGTGCAGTTTTGGGTCATAAAATAGTAAGTCTCTCTAGACATTTCTACACATTAATTGCCAAAGGACTCCATAAAGCTTGTAAGATCCAGTGAAGACTGCCTTTGACTACAATTTTTTTCACCTAATACCAAATACATTTTATTCCTGGTTTCAGTTGGCTTTGGATGTGGTTTACTGGAGGCACCACGTTTTCTTCCATCCTTTCTTTGGGTTCTCTCTGGGATGTGTTTAAATTTGCTTTTGAAACTCATAAATATGAACCCCCCTTTTTTTTTTTTTTTTTAATCTGACATCAAGGTTCAGATTTTCAGTCTGGCCAAAGAAAAGCCCCACAGACTTCCTCTTTTATACCAACAACTGTGCTCTGTCAACCTTACCATCAGGTTAAATGCAATTGTTCTTGTAAGTCTTTGAAAATCATACACTGTTTGAAATACCTTAGCAGTAACCCTTTCATTTTCTCCACAAGTGAGGAGCGGAGGTGCATCGCTGGGGTCTCTGAATGCCCTGCGCAGTGTTTCAGTGTCCACCACCGGACCTTAGCTGTAGATTCAAGGGCTAGATAAAAAGCAAACTCAAATATGAGGATGACTTTGTGGTGGACTGGATGTCACTGTAATGGAATCGCGACTGAGGGCCCTGGTGGTGACAGCATAAAACAAGGGAGCAGCAGGGAACTGAGCATGGCTTTCTACTGTGGCCACTTTGAAAACAGTATACAGAAGGAGAGCATGCAGGGAAGAGAAGAGACATCCACAGGGAAAGGGAGTCACCAAGATATTAGCAGGGTGCTCAGGCAGATCAAATTCACATATGGTAAGTTTGAGGGGCTTTTTCCTACAGCTCTGTTCTGTCTGCAGTAAAAAGGTACCTCTGGATCACTGGTATTGCTGATCACTCTTTCCAACTTTTAGTCAAGGAGCTCAGTGCAACTCTGCAATTATTTAATAAAGCTCTAGAAAATTCCTTGGGTGGGGTGGATATGTAGATAAGGCTTGTCTACACTTTACAAAGTGGAAGACTTGCGTCTTTTGAGTCAATGACTCACTGAGAATACAGCCCTGAGCTCCATCTTTTCTAGGCCTAAGCATGCTTTTTTGTTATTATTGTCTTATCAAATACAAATCACCAAAGCTGCTTCAAAAGGAAGTGGCAATCTCTATACTCATAGGGAAATCAACAACATGTTTTTCCAAACCACAAAAGTATGAGAGAGGAGAATTAGAAAATGTCAGTGCCAGAGCATCGTAGGGACCAGGGGCTGGCGGGTGCCAGGAGTGTCGCGGTCTCCCCCCGGAGTGGCAGGGCAGGACCTGGCTGCCAGGACCATCCCACTGCCCCATCCAGGGAGCAGGGCAGGTGGGGAGGGACCAGAGGAAGCCCCAGGCACCAGATACCTCCATGCCAGAGGTTTGATAGCAGTCCAGGGGGAAGATAGGCAGGGACATCTGTGGGTCCCCATCAAGTAGTCAACCTTGCATGCTGATGTTGCTTTAAAGAAACTACTTTTTTTTAAATGAATGCTCCATTTTGACTTTTGTTTCAAAGTGATGGGAGCCTTAAGAGACATGATCTAGTATGGTAACTTGAAAATGAAAAATTGTTTCCTGTCTGGTCAAATAAAACATTTCATTTAGCCTGAAACGGAATAAAACATTTTGTCTTGAGTCAACAAAATATTTTGTGTTGACACAAATCAATTTTTTTGTTTCAATTTTTTGGTTCAGCTACAATACCCAAAAAATCCATTATTCATAGTGCTCTAGTCTTTCTCCTCCGCCTGCCAAACTACAGAGCTGATGACATTTGTAATAATTTAAATGAAATTATATAACACATTCTGGCATACTGGAGCTCTGCCATTTATTTATGGCTTTCTTTCATTACTGACCTTGGCTGTGCTGGAATTACCAACTGAAAACACAGTGTTTACCATCTCTTGATTTATCCATGCTTCAAATCAGAAGTTTTGTGCTGAGCTGTTGAATCATCTCAATAAAATAACAAAACTCAAAACCAAATGAACTTAACTTTGGGGGGTTTTAGTACTTTTATTTGTATTATGATAATGTTTAGGAGTCCAAATAATGAACCAAGTATCCATAATACCTGCTGCTGGTAGCATAGGCCCTAAAACTGGTATTTCCCACTCAAACCAATGCTCCAGAACTTTTGAAGTAATTAAGAAAAGAAAAGGAGATAATTATGAGGTTATTTATATGGTTGCCAGTATTGATGCAGAAATTGTACTGAGTGGTTTTGAAATTTGCTGTCCAGACTATTGGACTGAAGAATACTTATCCTTAGAAGTCATGCATTCTTTATTAGGTTTATATTATATTTAAACTAAAATATGTACATATGGGCGCCAACCAGTTTCAAAGTTTTCTGAGTTAACAAATCCCAGAGTTTAAATACAATTGGGTAGTATTAGGGCCCCAGTATGTGAAAAATAGTCACAAGCTCTTTTTCTGCTAATGTCAGGCCAGCTAACCTGGGATCTACTGGACTGCCATTTTAAATCAATTTAAGTGTTTCCACTGGGCTGAACCAGAGTAGAATAAAGTCTTCCAGAAGTCCTGTCTTGAATTAAGATTCAGTTTCTGCAGGGCTTGCATACAAGATTAAATCGGGGGCTTTTTTACTTCTGATTAGAAGCAGAAGTCTTGAGAATTTGACCCCAGCTTCTAAGAAAAAGACAAGAAGAGTGGAAAGATTTCTACCATGTTGAAAAAACCATGCACACTGATGTCGCTTCTTTTTGGTAGAAACATGTCAACCAAATTGAAGAGCTCAAGTGAATTTGATGATTGCTCTTTGGCAATCTTTGTTTTGATTTGAAGTTTTAATTGAAACATTACTTCTGTGGTATGAAAGGGTTAAGAAAGAAAATTTTGTCTTTAACCCATTTTTAAATTATTATGAATGGTTTTAAAGGAAGGTGAGGAAGTTGTCTCAGTGGGTATTCTCACAGTCTGGATGAAAAATTTAATAGAACACTCATATTCATATTCCAATGCTTCACAATCTCATCTCTGTATCATAATGAGATTGTGAAGTCACCAGGTGACTGATTATGATTAGAAAGATGTATGTAATTCTGTTTTGTTTGAAAAAAAAAGAACAAAGCTTCTGAAAGTGTTAATGCAGCACTGCAAAATAATTTTCTATTTGAGTGTGCCCTAACAATAAAGAACCATCCCACATGAAAGTGATAGCACAGTTAGCTTGCTGCTGAAGGGAAAATGGTATGATTTCTGACACCAGGTGTACAGGAGCTCAGTGTCAGAGATTTGTAAACCAATTTAAATCCTGCTTTCAAACTGGCTTAACAGTCAAGAGAAAAACAGTACTGTTTAATATTTAAACAAAATGTTTAATGTTTGAACAGTAAAATTCTTCTTCTGCGTGGTAAAATATGTGGAAGAATTGTTTAGACCAATTTAGGGAGAAATAAGAAGTAATGGGATAAAATTCAGTGAAAGAAGAATGAAGAATGAAAATCAGACAAAATGTGTAACTGTGGTCAATTAGAATATGATAGTTTCTGGAGAGTGGGGGAGAAACTGGAGTGCTGGGGTTCATCACATTTAGGCTAGATATAGTAGCTGGAGATGTTCTGTACAGCATAATTCTATCTGAATTTTAAGAGGAATCAACTGGACATACTATTTAGCAAGTTTGGAGCTTGTTTCATATCTTTCAAGTTTGATTTCAGTCCCAGGATCAACACATGTTTCAACAACATTGGCAATTCGCTAAATTGGGGAGATTTTTCTCTTCTAAATGCTCCATGTTCGTGGATATGGTGTCAGCATTACAGAGAAGTCCTTAGTATTGCCCAAGCCTTAGGTTAGGCAAAGTGTTTAACACTCATTACTGCTTAATCTTTCAGAATGAGATTTTCAAAATGGTACAGCCCCGGAATTTCAAAGGAAATTTAGTGTTTGAATTCCCAGGACTGTATTTATAATCTCTTCTTAAGTGGAGGAGTGACAGTGACAAGTGGCCCTGGCACAAACTACAAAGCCTGGGCTCAACTCTATCCTCTGATGTACTTGCAGATATCCAAAGCCTACCCTTGTCTATTAAAGCTCTTCCTTCGTGTGGAGCAAGGAGTAACCAGATCTCTAAAAGATGTCTTAACACATGGTTTGGTAATCTGGGTGATTGAACAAACAACTGCCAGGTATATCCTTCTACATCAGCAAATATTGACATTTTGTGTTTCTCACGGTGGTACATTTTAATTCATCATGGCCATTTTGCCTTGCAGAAATCCGTACCAGTCATTTGGGATCTTCAAGTACATACTATTTACATCTTTAAAAATTTACCTTAATGTGTCTGGTTCATTCAATCCTCTGATGTCAGGGTTTGGGGTCTTTTTTTTTTATGGCCAAATACAGAATTTCTCAGCAGTGCTTCTAATTGAACTGGCACTCATGCAGAAGACAAATCTTTTAGTCATCCTTCTGCTGTTGCTTTTCAAGTTTTTGGTGAGCTCCCAATAGGATGAGTTACAAAGCGGTTTGGTTTTGTTTTGGTTTGGTTTGGTTTGGTTTTTTTTGTTTTGTTTTTTTTTTTTTCCCAAATGTACAACATTACAGAAACTTGTCTCTGGCCTTAATTATTACCACTTAACATACATAAATGTGCTGTCTTCCACACAGGGCATTAGAAAAAAGATATTATATATGCTGTAAACAATGCTTTCAAGGATCACAGTAGTTTCTCATTATTTTTACTCCTCTACTGGACCTTTTATACTATCCATACATATTTTCAGCTTTGTATGGCAGAGTCCTGCTTTGCCACTATATTCATGGCTTAGCAAATCACTTAAGCAGGTGTTCTCCTTTCATGGCAGAGGGTTCTCTGTAACCAAATTTAAATATTTGCTTTGTTAATGATAATGAAGTCTTGCATGATAAATAATATGTTCCGTTAGTTCTTCACTGTTCTTGGAATCCTCACTTGAGTATTTTGCTAGAGGTGAAAATGAAGACACCAACATTTTCAGCCTCACAGTAGTGATTAGTAGCTTTTCTTGTCACTGAAATGCCCCAGATTTCTCTTAAGTGTGTTACTCTCACATTAGGTGTTAGGCAATTATAGTCCACTGGAAGGTTGAAACTGAAGCTTTTGCCATGGATAGGACTCTAAGAGAAGACTTCTTACTTGTGTTTTCACTGGACAGCATAAGAAGATGCCTCCAGCCTTGTGAAATATTTTGTTGATGGTTTTTACACATCTCCTTTCAGCTGCAACTAGAAACCATAGCTGCTGTGTAAAGAGGGGCAAGCACATTATTTAGGAGTAGGGATGGAGTGATTTTCTGAATCTTAATATTGAATTTGTTTGCTTCTCAGATGAAGAGCTGTGAGTAAAAGAGAACTTCTTGTTCTAGTGAAAGTTTAATTGTCCTCTCCCCCTGTTACATACCTCTTTAATTATTTTACCTCTGTTTGGATTTGGCATGTGAATATTTGCTACTTTCTCCTGCGTATAAAATTAGTCTCACTATTACATTATTCTCCATGGTAATGAGATAATATTAATGAGAGGCAGAAACCATTTTGACAGATCCCTGGACATGGAACTACATACTGACTCACGCGTGAGTCAGAGATATATTAAGGTGGAGGTTTTCAGAGGTATGAATGGATGTTTTGGGTTGGAAATCACATACTGAAGAGAGCTGTATTTGAATGTTTTGTTTCCCACAGGTAAGGAATGTACCCAACGGGGCTTATGGAGACTCTGCTCCTCTTTCTGGCAGGAAAATTTATCATCACAGAGGCTGTAATGGGACAGAAAAGGTAGTAAAGACGTATGGAGAAGGATTTTTTTTTATCCTTTTTGGATTTCTGTACGGTAACTTTTCTTCATTTCTACTAGTACAGCCATTGCCATGGTGATGCAGATACAGTGAGCCTGAACCCTCTCTGTTATTCTGTTGTGAATTATTTGCACTATAATGGTCTGGGCAGAGCAAATGAGCGAACAACGGTGCCTCTAGATGTCTTCTGCAGCACACAGTGAACTATCCCAGATAATGTCAGCTTCCATAGGAGTATCAAGGGTGCAGAGCACATCCTCCCAGAGAGGTGGAAATGCTGAGCTTCCCTTTTCCCCCTCCTCAGGGGTCACCATGTTGTAGGGAACAACCTTCTGAAAGGCAGGGGAAAAGAGAGGAGAGTGAGCATTTCCCTCTCCAGGCTGGGCTTCTGTCAAATCTGGGCTTCCCTGTATGATGCTGCAGGCACATGTATGAAGCTGGTAGCTGGCAAAGGGAAAGTGCCAACTCTCCATATCCACTGCCCACTCCTGACAGGGGATTCCCCCACCAAACCAAACCTACCTCCAAGGAGAAGGCAAAGGCTGGCCTAGGATCAGATGCAATGACAGCGGCCTGTACAATACAGAAACCTGACCATCGTGCCAGCATCTTATGCAAGAAAAGAGCACAGATCCTCTCTTGGTGTCACAATAGCAAGGAAAGAGTGGGAAGAAAAATGGAAAAAACTCCCTTCTCACGTTTTATGCATGAAGCAACCCTTTCCTCTTGTGCCTAGCCAGACAAGAACGTCATCTAAATGCATCTCTTTGCCAACAATCTCCTACCAACAGTGAGAAGCAATGTATATGATTCCTTGTCACTTCAGAGTATGCAGTGCAGCAAACCAAAATAATGGAAAGAATCCTTCTGAAAAGCTGAGTTTCCTGCCACTTTCCTCACAGCCGTCAAGTAAGACCTTTTCCCACCAGTAAGATTGTACAAAGTCATTACCTATGGAGCTGATAAGTACTGCTTTCTAACCATAGACACACTCAAGAGGAAAATGTATTTTCTTCAAAATCCCATTTCCTCCACCTTCTCTGTTTCCTGTTCAGCTATCTAAGCAATACTGCTAAGCAAGGCTTAAAGTATTTTTTTCTAAATATATATAGATATAGATATAGATATATATAACTATGTGTCTGAAAAAAATTCTCAAATATGCTAGCGTATCTTGCTACCGCACAGATGGAATGGGGAAAAGACTGAGGAACAGTAGAGTAGCCCCTTGGGCAAGCAGGGAAGGGAAAGGGAAAAGCTGTGCAGGGGTTGTGAATTAATCCAGAGAGGTGCTGTCAGCAAGCTGCTTTTCCATCACCAGTCTATTCTCTGAATGCAGCTATGTCTTGTTTAAATATTTCATGTAGCTGTAACAGCATCACACGTGGCAACACGCACACAGAGCTGTGTGTATGGTGTGCCTTGGACTAACGTGTCCATGACTTGCTAAGCCAGGGAACAGACTTCCAGTTTCAAGATGTTCAAGCCAAGCGTGAAGATAAGTATGCAATGAAAAGGCCTTTGCCTTGTTTTGTTGATGGAGGTGGCGGTTGCCCCTGGGTAAAGGAAAGCTTGCATCTGTCTTAATCCATACACCCTGTCATCTCCAGCAAAGCAGGAGCACGGTAGTGCTCCTGGCCATTTCAGACACCTGGCAGGTTCTGCCAGACCCCTTTTGGGCAGCGGAAACGAGGAGGTGAAAGCACAGCATAAACACACGACAGTAATGAACGCCAGAACGGGGAAGGAATGAGAGAGAGGCAGCAATTACAACAGCAACAAAATGTCAAAGGGGACAAGTTTTGAAACAAAAGAAAAATAGGTCAGGCTTTATCTTTATGGGAGTCTGCAACAATGTAAGTGACATCTGAAAGAAGTTTTCTTTGAATTGCTCCAGGCACTGTGTATTTGGCAGTGGATTGTTTCTCCAGTCAGATTTTAATTCTGTCCTGTTTTCCAAACTTCAAAAGACATCCCTCTAGGAGCGTTTTCAGAAATAGCAGCTGTTGGGTTAAAGTCACGAACAGCCACAATGTGTCTTGCCTCCAAGTGGATGGGGCTGCAGATGAGTCTATCCCTGCAATGTGTGATGCTGGTACAAGTGCACTGTTGTTTCACAGTGACAAGTTCCTTAATCCATGGGATGAAATCTTTGCAAAATCAAGTTTTTACTGTGCATTTTCAAGGACTATTGTTACCTCCAATGATGCTCTGTAGCCAGTGGCTTATAGACTATCTTGCAGTGAACATTCTTTAAATGTACAGATATGCCTGCAAAGTGAGTGTCTTCAAAACAATAGTTATAGTTCTGATGGTGTTTCCTTTATATGGCAAACCTTCATTTTTATCTGGAGGGAAAAAAGAGACTCTGGTTTGGATTACAGTTTATCACTAAGCAATGTGTTACTTTCATTTTTTATTACAGTTTGGTTGCCATTAATATACCAAAGTCCTGGAATCATTGAAAATTGAGGTAAACTTCCATGGCTTACACAGGGCCAGAGTTTCAATCTTTTGTGGTCTGATATGCCCATTGGCTCTAGGCTAATAAATCTTTGTTTCATATCCACACATTATTTCTGCTTTTTTTCCCAAGGTTTTCTGTCCTTTTTGACTGGAATATGTAACATTCTTTTGAACTAGAATCACTGAAAAAAGTAAATATTATGTCTCTTCCTTTATAACTTCCCAACTAAACATCTTTGTTACTTGATTAGCACTCTGCTAGCATGTGCCTTCTCTTCACTCAGTGCACTTTCTTTGGGAAAGGCTGGGTGGAGAAGAGTGCTACTATTTTATGCCTGCCATTAGCTAAAAAAAATGCTTTGTCCTTTTTGTCCTCCAACCAGCAGCCCATAAAAAATTCATTAACTTACAATAAAAAGCTAATTAGAGGGATACTTTTTCACCTCTGTAATGCAGTTGCAAACTTACCTTCACTAAGACAGATAAGACAATGAATGTATAGCATCGACTGAGAACAAAAATATGGGTGAGGAAGTGTACTGACTGCTATTTGTTTATGTTGGTGACTGCAGTGCATAACTTGCTTTTGACCCACCTCACATCTTTCTCTGCTCTAAATAATTTCTAGTACCTGATGGCAATCACTGATATTTCAGATTTTACAGACCCCTTGACAGGAGATAAAGTTACCCAGCAGAAGAGCCAAATAATCTTGGCAGCAGAAATGCTCCTTCTTCTTCCTCATAGACAAAGGAAATCTCAGCAGTACAAAAGGCTCCATTTGAATGAACAAGTCCTGTGTGACCCTGTCTGGGGTAGTGCTGCAGTACTGTAACCCATTAAAGGAGATAAATGATGTTTTCTGAGATGAACTATAAGATTTCCTCCATATTTATTCTACATGGCATGTGACAAATGTTTAAAAAATCATCTCCACTTACATTCACAAATTCAGCCATCACACCACTATAAACTTTGTTATGGTCTACAAAGTAAGTTATCAGCTTTTTAGAAGGTCCTTATAATTTTTTTCAATTATTAAAAAAAAAGAAAAAAGAGATAATGACTTGAAACATTTAGACAGTTTAAAAATATATAGTGAGGAGTGTTTTTGTGCGCTGCTACAGCTACTATGTAACATATACATGTATTTAAAGATTACATGTGTGTTTACAGAATCTCTCTTCCTCTTTGTCACATATACACGATTGCCATTCTCCCACAAAAAAAAAAAAGAACAGAAACAAAAAGGTCTTATAATATTTTAAGAGCCTACCCAAATAAGAAATCAATCACACATCCCAGCTCATGATCATAACCCTCCAAAAACGAGGCTAATTAGTCTTCTGTCTTTCTGTATAGAATGGCATTCCTTCTGCTGCTCAGCACCTTGCTAGGCTTCTCTTCTTAACTTTTTCTTTAGATTTCTGTAGAATAAAATGTGCGACCTAATTTAATATCTTGGATTCTTGGATACCAGAAGTATTACCTCTTTTTTCTCTCTCTCTGTCTTGGGTTGTTTGGGGTTTTTTTCCCCCAGTTCGTCTTGATTAAGAACATTACTCAGCACCGGTACACTCCTACCTGCAAGACTGTGCCTGTGTCGGGTGAAATGCAATGTTCTTCATACACTTCTCCCTCATCTGACAAATATTGACATTCTAAGCTCAAATCTCACTTCAAACCATATGGGTCTTTATGTTCCTAGAAACTAGGTTTGATAGTTTCTTTTGATAGGACTTTTTAGCCCCCAAACCTGTGAAATTTGAGTGTTTACTTGGTCATTGGAAAATGTATTGGCACAGGCCCATGGGGACTTGGGGAACTTGAGCTGACTGTTCCACAGGCTTTGGTAGACACCTGTTTTCAGACAGATGCTGCCTGCCAGCTAAATCTCAGAGAAAGCTGTATAGGTATACGTAAATTTTGTCCTGTGGATAACTAACTTTCAATGCATACCACTTTTATGGGACAGCCCATCATGGCAGACTGGTAACTTTCACTGAGGGAACTCATCTTAGGGGCTCTTTTCACTGTTTATTTTCCTAAGCTGCCATTTCAATATTTCTTCTTTCTAAGCAATTCAAGCCTTTTAGTTTTTGATTTCTTCCACCCTTCCCTCTTCCCCAAGCAATCTTGAAGAGAGGCACTCCTGTGAAGAAAGCAGAGCTGGTACGAAATGTTACAGCCTGTTGCTGTGTGAGTTCATGTATGTGCATGACACATGCTTTCCCCTGACAACTGCTGTCATATCTGCTCAGTTTGACAGTCAAAATAATGTTTTTATTACTTTGTGCTTTGCAGATTAACCTGAATTTAGGAGAATCATCCTGACTTTATTTTCTATGTTCAATATCAACACTATCAAGATACTACAAAACATGTTTAATTTCAGGAATTATTATGGTTGCAGAAGATGTGAGAGGCTGATAGAAGGCAGCTTGACTTTGACTAAGCTAAATTGCCCCTGTAGGACTTACATTAGCTGAAAAAAACTTAACAGTGAATTCAGGGATGCTCTGTGCACAGTATATACACAATATGCCATTTCACTAACTTTTCTTCTCAAAAGATTAAAGTGAAATATGCAATATTTGCTGCAAAATAATTTGAGACTCCAGATTTTTCATGTTATGCAAAATTCAGAGTTGGCTCGTTTATGTAACAAATATTACTAAGGTTTAAGTGAACGTCCTTTAAAATCGAATTTGGTTGCAGGGCAAAGCTAGCTCTTTTTCAAAGGCAGACTTTCCTAGTGTTAAGGTGCACATGCAAAATGGGCACTTTGGGGTGCTTTTCCTGCAGATTCATAGAAAGGAGAAGGTAGGAGTCCAGCTAGGAGGGAAAATGAAATGGGCAAGTTTGCTTATGCAGGTGTTCTTGTGTGGAAAATTCTTGTGACAAGAATTTCTTTACTTCTTGCACAATAGCAATTCCAATTTTTTTTACATTTTTTACATAAACTGCTCACTTCCTGTGATAAATTACAGTTTGGAATATTTTGTCTTGTCACTCTGGGATAACCAGTGCAGACATTGATCTAAATACAATGCTTCAGCTACCTGAGCTACCTGAAGCAAGACAGAGAATCGCCTGTGAGATAGCAGGGGGTTTCGAGGGCTTGAATATGTCTTTTTCGTCTTGTTACTGTGAGACATGATATAGGTACCTACCTTGCTATCTCCAAACCCCATTAACAAAGTCATCCCACTAAGAGAAGACTGCTTTTCTATGTCATTTTAGTAAATTATATTAAGAACCTTTGATAGTAAATGAAGGGGGTACCAACTATCAGTGTCTTGAGACTGCTTTTATAAAGAATAAAAGAAGCATCTGTGAGTGATCCTGAATGAGATATCAAAGGGAACTGTTCCCAACCAGTAGAGGATCATAGGAAAAAGATGAAATAGGGAAATGGCAGCTTCTATTTCCTAAACTACAACAGAGAGCTACTTTCAAATGACACCTAGGAATGCTTAATGTATCCCAGTCTTTCACTGAAATACATCAAAGTGAAATTTACCATAATATGCATGGGGACTTGTTGTTTGTTTACCTTCTAACTTCATTCACTTTACCTGCTTGGAGGAATTGAGAGCTGGAATCTGGGAAAGCAGATATCTTGAAATATGATTAAATCAGTAGCTTCCTGAGAATGAACTCAATATCTTAACTTGCTGCTACTTGGCAATTAAGAAAAATGTGGCCATAGGATTGTTTTGAAATACTCAGTCAGTATCAAATACCATTTTCCTTGCCTTCAGATTAGAGAAATGGATGCATTTGTTTCTTTTCTGCACTATTTTCCAGCTGAAAAACCGTCTCTTCCTAGCTGTCGACAGTGTCACTTCCCCTTTTCCTTGTGATGGGTTTCTACTCCTTCTTATTTTGAAACAGAGGTGCTAATTAATCTTCCCACATTCAAGCACTGCAAACATATTTCAATTTCAAATGAGATAAGACCCACGCTTGAAACGCCCACACTTACAATTTTAGATAGCTTTGTACCACATATTGTAACTGGCCTGAATTTTCTTCATGACATTGACATTATCAACAATGAGCTTGTAAAGCTTTATATCTAATAGGCAGCCTCTACATAATAGCTCACCAACTCATATGGGAGTTAGAGAGTTGGAAATGTACAAGAAAAAGAAAATTAAGAAAACCAATTACTGTTACCCTGCATACTGGGCTCCTGCTTTTCAATATCCACATACATTAGCCTATTCAGATGCATGCCACTCACTTCATTTTCCAAAATCTGCAGGACTGTCATGCCTCATTCAATTATTTACTTAGTTATTTACTTAACTCATATTTAAGGCCAAGAGGCACAAACTGAAATGCAGGAAATTCCATTTAAACTGAAGAAAACACTTTTTTACTGTGAAGTTGATTGAGCACTGGAGCGTGTTGCCCAGAGAGGTTGTATATTCTCCATCTTTGGAGAAATTAAAAACCTAACTGGACATTACTTTGGGCAACCTTGATCCTCCTCTGAGCAGGGGGTAGGACAAGATGATCTCTAGAGGTGTCTGTGACTTGTGAATTCTGTTATTTGCTGAGTGAGTTGCAGGTTGACTTCAGGGTCTTGTTGGCGTTTTTTTAAGCTCCTGAAGACTATAACCCTCTTCCTTTCAAGCGAGAATTAAATGCACTCCTTAGCATTCCTTACATCGTACATCATTCCTCGTCACTTGGTTGGCATGAATATTCATAGCAAGGTAACAGCTCAATGCAGGGTCCTAACCTGAGCAGCTGAAGACTCCAGTTCTGCTGTACTTGCATTTCGATATCTGATTTCCTTATTTTCACCTCTGCTCAGAATCCCTCTGTTTCTCTCTTCTGTAACTTTCTCCTCTGACAACTTATTATTCATGTTCCTGTGGCACTGAGTATCTCAGGTGAGTTCAAGTCTCCGTTGTGCTGGATACTGTGATAGTCCCTGAGTTTTCCATCCAGCAAACTCATTGCATCCCTTCTCTCATTAGGCTATCCTATTACACCACAGGAGCTATATATCTTTATCTGTCTTGTGAATCACTATTAATCAAGACTGGGTCTCAAAATCTAGCCCCAGATATAAACAGAGTAAGAGAAAGGACCTGCTAGTGTTACGACACATATGGAGAAGTGAGGTAGAGACAGAGAACATATTTCTGAAGAAAGCATGAGGCAAAATCCATCTCCAAAATCCCACTCCAGGGCCATCACTGTTGGGCAAGATTTCCTTCTTTCCTTCACAAGAACTCAGCTCACTGCCTGTGCTGTTTCCACAGGGTGAGATATTCCCACCCAACACCTGTACCAGTGTATTGTGTACCAGTAAGTGTTTTGTTGTGTTGTGGACTAAGCTGTGCTCTCAGTTACACTGGTGTAAATATAGATTAACTCATTAAATCAGTGTTATTGAAGTTAATGAGTTTGCATCAAATTCACATCACAGTCATTCAGAGGAAAATTTAACACCATGAGTTTTTCAGTTTTAGCACAGTTTTATTCAACTTCAGTATCACTTTTGCTGCTGTGAAAAAAACACTTTACTAAAGGAATAGTAAGATTCATTACAGAAAGCATTTTCAAATGTACCTTCACTTTTGTTTTTTTCCATTCTGAAAAGGGATCCTCTTCTTTTTCATGCTCTGATTGCCACACTGGGCATGATAGCAGTGCCTGGCAATAAGCAAACACAAAGTTGTCATGCCATAATCTTCAAATTTAGTAAGATGCTGTTCCCTGTCACTAGACAGAAAACAGTCCAGTCAGTGAATAGTAACAGTGATATCTCTTTAGGTCTATCAGGATGATACTATGGTCATTGAGGTTAACTGTTGTTTGTTATTACAAACACTACGGCCTTTGATCCAAATAACTTAGGAGGTGTTGTTAAAGAACGCATTTTATAGTCAGGTAAATCGAGGCATGCAGTGGCGATAATTTAGAAGGTCATACAAAACAGCGAATAAAATGCAGACATTGTAAACAGCTAGAAAGGCTTAGGGCTAGCCACTGGAGCAGCACGAGCACTATTGCCCTCCTCTGCCTTTACCCCTATAAGTTACAAGGACAGGTTTGCTGCCTCTGTTAATTGTCATGGCTCTGTTTGCTTAACTGTCTTCCTGAGTGATTATCCACCTTAGCACCTGTCCCAAGAGCTCTCCCTCCAAGTCAGTAGGATTCCCAGCAGGATGGTCTTAGAAAGGGAGAAGGCTGAAGGAAAACACTGAAAATCTAAAAGTACGCTGGATTTTGAGGGTCTTTTGTTTTGGTGTATAATTCAGGATGAGATTTCCTAAAGATTGGTTATGATTCTTAATTTAAAGTATTTGTTTATCGCTACCTAAGAAAACAATGAATGCTTCACACACCACCTGCTTACATTTTCCCCAAAGGGCTTTGCACATTTTCAGGAAGAAATTACTCTAAATATCCTGCAGTTTTCTTTAAACTGTTTCATAATTTCATAGTGTCCCTGTTAATGAAGTACAGTATGTGCCCTTGCAATATGCCAAAATGATTCTAAATTGCTGACAGAATCCTCCAATGTTGTGAAAACACAGCAAAAACTTCTGAAACCGTCTTCAGTCAAAAGGCCCAAAGACTGAAAGAGTTTTTCTTACTGTACTGTTACAGAAAGTAAGACATGAGAAAGTCACATGGGAATAGTGATTCAGACTCTACTATGAGTAGGAAATGGAAAGGAAATGATCTACTTATATTTCAGTTTTAACAGCCTACGGAGTCAAGTAATTGCCAGCTTCTAAATGTCTTCTCCTGGCAGTCTTTAGGTAGCCTTAGGAAGTTCCTTCTTTAGGTTTATACCTAAAAGCTACCGTTTGTCATGCAGCCTTTTTATACTGTTTCTAAACACCTCCTCTTCACCACTGCATGCCCAAATCCTTCCTAGTGTTAATACAGCTCTCCACACAAAGAGATGAGACTGCTCATCTCAAGACTTAGTAAAAAGGCCACACAGGTCAGCAACAAAGAGTGAGCAGTGCCAGATGTAAGTTGCAGTTGGGTGAACCAGTAGAAGAGAGCAGAAGACACCAGTTAAGCTGAGTAGTTTTAAATATCTGCTTAATTTTAAGCATGTGACTTCTGTGACATTTCTGGGGAGCTTTAGATGATTTAATAAATGTTTTACAGGAGTGGGGCTATATCTTCAGAAGGCCTGGTTGAGGCTAATCTCTTGCAGAAGGACTCATTGATGTACTTGTCCACATACATCACAGTATAGACTATAGGTATAATAAGGACAGTAGGAGCAATCATTCCTTTTTCATTTTTTTATTTGTTTTTGTTTGTGAAAAGCAAAACATGAGGTTTCTTTGCACGTGAGGGACTCCAAATCTTCAAAGCACAATTGCATGCATTTGTTAAAAGGGATACGAACAGCAGCACTGGACCTGGAAAACCAAGATCCAGGTGCAAAATGAAGGACAGGTAAAATAACCAATGCCCACCCTTAATTATGGAGCATCCCTGACCCTGAGGCCTGCAGCATCTTATGCTCCCTTTAGAAATGATGAGGGGCCACACAGAGTGCTAGATTTGGGTTATTTTGACCCTTGATACAGGGCCCTCCTAAAGTAACAACATTTCCTATACTTTCCCAGTATTCTCCTATTATTTGCTTTCAGCTACCAGGCATGTCATTTTCTGTCTAATTCATCCATGGAGTATGCATATCAAATAACAGATTAATTTTCCAGGGTGTACCTTTAGTGCCTGCATTAGGAGGCTAGTTTCTTTAAGCTCTTTCTGTGGTCTGTGGAGAGAGGCTTATTTAAGGATATTCAGAGCACCTGGAGCAGATTTCTGCCCTGGATCATTTTCTGGGGGAGCATTTTTCTTTGTCTACGTAAGGAACCACAGAGACAAGTCTTTGAACACAAACACCTACTTAGGTGCCTAAAAGTAGGTAGTGTAAATGCCCTTATCAGTTACCAGTTAGTAACTTTTCATCACGGAGTAAGTTTCTCTGCATGACTGGAAAAATGGACTGTGGATTTTCAGAGGTCATGGGATCCCGACCGGAAAGACAAATTCCCATTGCACCTTTCGAGAGTAGCTCTAAAAAGTCCCTAAAAGTCCTAAAAGTCCTACAAATAGGGGACGAAATTTACGAAGCTAGTATCTACAGTGGGGAGCGGGTTTTTCCCCTGGAAGCAGTGGTTAACTACATTTCTCCAGGAGCCCTGTGAGGAAGAACCAGTTTCCCTTCCTGTGCAGTGAGCTGGAGGTGCCTGGCTAGTCCTGGTTGTCATCTCCATGAGTCTCCCAGAAAGTTGATCCCACTCCAACAGCTCCTAGGTGCTTCTCTGTACAGATTGCTGTTCCCTGAAGGTGGGAACAAACACAGGCTTCTTTCTTGCCCCTCCAGCCCCTGACATTGCTCATGATCCGGCCGGTAAGATCTAACTGCAGTTAACCCTGGGATGTTTCAGAGGTAACAGCTGCAGCTGCAGTGGGGAATTGACTAAAAAGTCAGTAGGTTAACTCGTGCATTAGCCCTCTGTAGCATGGTCTGAAATCATATGTGGAAGAGAAAGTTCATTATTGCTGCTGTCCCCTCACAACAATGTCACGGGTGAGGCTTGAGCTGCTTTTCATAATGTACGTTTCTATGGCTGTCATTCTGCAAAGGCAGTGTGGGGAGGAAAGGAAGTAAAGTGGCTGAAAATTGTGATGCCTGTTTTAAATTTTTTCTAATCACAGTGAAGTGAAATGTGTTTAAGAGCTCTGTAATGCCTATATGCTCCATGTAGTACGCCTTCCATCAAGGTGCTAATTTCCTTGCCTCTAGTGACAAAAAATAAAAGCGACACTTTCTTAAACCCAGCTGTTAGGGTATCAGAGGAAACAAAATGAAAGGAAGAAATGAAGTAAATGCAGTGTATAAAGGGAAAACACATAGAGTGATAATGAAATGAAAAATTACACCAGAAAATGGAAATTAGTACGTGAAAGGAAATGGTGAGATGACAATTTTGAGTCACTACCTAAAATTCCTGTAAAAATATGACTTATGTGCATGTCAATCAATGTCAAGACCTGGTTTCCACTCTAACAGAAGAGGAGAATGATGATATATAGCTATACTATTTTCACATGGTTACAATGTTTGCAGCCTGTCTCTGAAGAATTTATTTCTCAGTAAGATTCTTTTTAAACGATTGTTAGTGAGGAACAACTGTCTTTCCATTTAGCCTTATCCAGCACGTACTCTATTGTTAGCATCAATTTCACTCCCACCAAAAGCCTCTGTAAAAGTCAGGGTTTGTTTTTCCAGTATGTGTGGGGGAGCATCTCTGGTTTTGCAGTTTTGATTATGGTTTGAAATCTAAAAGAAGGCAGAAGAATTGGCACATTTCTTTCCAAAGAGCATTTCCACTAAGGAAGATAAATATACTCCTGTTCCTTCTCCAGAACTATTGAGAAAAGTCTTATCCCTCTCGGGGACAGCCTGTGATTCAGCAAGTGACTTTCTATGGTCCTGCAGAAGGCGAAGGTCCCAGATATTGAGAGGATGTAGTGAGAAGGACTGTGTGTGTTTGTTTAAAAGGGTCTAGGAGAACTGAGGCTTCCTTATGAGCAGAGGAAGGGCATATCTGTTGTGCATTCTCCAAACAGGGTGACAGGAAAAGGAAGAGACTTCGCCTCTCTCATCAGTTGTGGGCTGTGGTAAGAGCCATTTCATGCTCTATATTCTGTAGCAATGGATGGGAGTAAAAAGGATTATGTGAGGTCTTCAGTTTCTCATTTGCTGGATGGTAAAGTCCAGAGGAAGATGACTTTGACTGAGTGTGTAGCTGTCAGATGGTGAAAAAGATAGACGTTCTGACTCCCTGCGCGAAATGCCAGACCGCTGTGACACAGCGTCTCAAATTCACTTCCTCCACTGTTTTCACTAGGGTTTAGGGGACAGCTCCTGTTTTGGACTTCTCAGAAGAAGACACTGAAACTAGCAGCTGGTCTATAGCAAGATCCTCAAGAAAGGCTGCCAGACTTCCCTTCTTACTTGAACACAGGAGTCCTGAATGTCTGAAAATGAAGGGGTCTGGGAGCTGTGATCTGTGTTTAATGACAGAAGGAAAGCAAAAGATCTTTTAATTTGATTATAACTGTCACATAATTCCTTCTCATTTACCTTTGTGCTGGTGGCCTGGACACTTTTTCAAAATCTTGGTCCAGGCCACTAACTACCATTGTAATATTAAGTAAAAACAGGCCATGTCTCAAACAACTTATATTCTAATTTGGAACAACAGGAAACAAATTAACTCTTTCTCACATGTACACTCTCCTCTCACCTCATCTGCATTGGGAAAGAAAGCTGACTATTTCAAATACTTTCATGGGCGGTAACCGTGCCTCTTTCAGACTGCAACAGTCTTCTTCCCTAGCTGGAGAAGTATCCCCCTGGACCTTGGAAACCTTCCTCTTGAAAAAGTCCAAAATCAATGCACCTCTGCAAAAAACTTACTTGAAATGTTTCACCTAGTTCCAAATATGACAACCCAGAGAAATGGGAAAGTTGTGAACAAAACTTGTCAGGGGAGTCTGTATCTAGGACTGAATATCATACAGATGATGTTTCTTCTCAGCTTTCCCCATTCCCAACACTATCTTTGGGAAAAGGGAGGTGTCAAAATTTGGACAACAGATGTTATATGCAGAAAGCACTAATAAAGTATAAAGGAAATACAGAATTTTAATTCCTACAACAAGTTAAAGTCTTCAGGCTTCCTCTTAGAGACACAATTTAAACTGAAATGTCATAGGCTAGTGGCTTTCCTGCTTATCAAAGACTGCTCCTTAATTAAAATAAGAGTTCTCATTTTTATACCATGATGACTTTAGTTCCCATTTCTTGAGCAGTATTATTTGATACAGTGAACAAAATTAAAACTTTTCCATATTAAGAGCCGAAATATCAGTCTCTTGAAATAGTGAGCAGATAGGCACATGAGTAATCTGATCACTGACAGGGGTACTGAATGTACTGGTGGTAGGCAAAAGTAAGAAGATTATTTATCTCATCTCAATATTTCTCATTGCTATTGTTATTGAGGCCAAATCTTACAGTGCTTAGTCTAAAGTACCACTGAAGTTCATGGGATTATATTTGTCATGATCAAAGCCTAAGAAGGCTCCACAATTTGGCCCAATATAATTTTATTTTCATTTATATAGCTCCTCAGAGCTCCCTGCTGCCCTTCAATAGAACTCATCTTCTACAAAACAAAAATACATGGTGCTGGCTCCAAAGAGCCAACAGTGTAAGACCTGCTAACACTCACTGAATACTTAACTTGCAGCGCATCAACGATCCCACAAGTTTTCATTGGATTGTCTTCTGTACTTTGGCAAATCTTGCCCTTTGTGTGGGAAGGTGAGAATAATATTGTGCAGCAACTTAACTGCAAAGGTGAAGTCTGAGCAGAAAGATGTGGCTGATTTTCATAGGTTTGGCTGCTGCTCTTGGTTATCTTTCATTTATTGCTATACTAAGACACAAATAGAAAAAAATTGTCAAAATCTGCATTGAAGAGAAGGTTCATCTCTTTCTTAAGATAGCTTCTTGTTTCACTTGAAGTTGGAAAAAAGCACATGAGGCACTAGAAATATTTAGATTTCAGGCTGCAACACGTGGGAGATGTGCTTTAGTCTAGCAAAGAAGAGAAAGGAAGCTGGTGAAGAAGCGATAGTTTGGGAAGAAAAGGTGCGATATTGTAACGGAGAGCATTCCTGGATGACTGTAGGAGAGATAATGTGATCATTATCAGGTTTTCTTCTTTTTTTTTTTTAACACTTGTTACTTTTATGAATAATTTATTGCTATGGACTTGTGTGGAATCATGTAAAGAGACAAATTCTGAATTCTACCTGCATGAATGCTGAAGTGGGAGTAAGAGCTCAAGAAGAGTTTCCACCTTACTCTGTTGCTTAAAGACCCTAGCTGTGGACGGAGTGAAGTCTGAGCAATACTCACAGGCTGTATCTATGCTGTCTTATAAGAGCTTCCCTGCCTAAGCATACTCAAGGCAAGATTTCCTGACCACCCTGAATGTCTTTATGTGGATCACTTGGGGAAGCAGCTCAGATTAGGAGGTTGCCTGGGCTTTACCTGGCCCCCTCACCTCCTTCCAGGCAGTCTGGATGTCCCAGAGGGAGAGCAGTTGTCCCTACTGATGTTGGTGTCTGCCAGCACACGTCCCAGCACAGCAACATGCCCACCTGCATGCCAATGCTGTGCTGGACATCACCCCTCTTCAGACACCCCATGGGATGTGGAAAGCTGTGCTGCCCCACCAGCAGCATCTCGTCGGCCGGGAGGGAGGAATCCTCTGGGATGGTGCTTTTCTTGCTCAGCCCAGGGCACCTGCCTCCCTCCTTGGGTGTAAGCTGTGTTTACCCTGATGGACCAGATCGGACCTGATGTACTCTAGAACCGACCCTGCTTGCCTGTGCCCCTACTCTGAGGAAGCTGGATGAATTTTGGACTGAGAGTTGCCAAGCAACGCAAATTTGCAACTACTTGCTTGCAATGCAAGTGGGCAGCATAGCATGCCTTGCTCCCAGGGTCACATGGATGTGGACATCTGCTGCTGTTTCACACCTTTGTAGGTCCTGCACACCTACTCTGCTCCCCTTACCTCCCAGCCAGCGCAGCCTGGCTTGCTGTCTCATTTCTGAGTGACTGTTACTCTGTCCCACAGCCTTTCCCACAGACACAGAGAAAAACCAAGAAGGTCTATTATTTGTTTTCAGGACACCTCCCAGGCTGCACAGGTCCCGCTACCCCTGGCCCACGTGCCTCCCTTTGCCCTACTCTCACTCGATCCCTGCATTGTAGCCCCGTGTGCTGCAGAGGAAAGAGCACACAGAGCTCCATGTGAGTGGCCCAGAGCTGCTGCCTTGGGTACAACGCTGGCCAGATCAGGTGTCTGAGTGCATGTCCAAACCACTATTCAGAGCAGCCTAGGATGCTGTCTGTTCAGGCCGCACAGGAGGCATATCCTTAACTCCTTCTTTGTACTTTCAATTGTCTCCCAGCCCCTTCCAACTCCCACAGGCAATGCCCACCACCACTTGCCCACCTTTCACGTGGACATGTCTCCAAACAGTCTGGCTTTCCTGGGAGAACTGGACAGCGGGTCTGGTGACTCCATCAGGACAGACCTGCTGGGCAGGAGTGCTGAAAACAACAGATGAGGGGACTCTGCTTTTCGTAACAGGGAACAGAGCTGTGTGAGGAACTAATGTGTTTACACAAAGCTGTGTAACTGTGGTTTTTTTACACAGTTTAAAAACAGAGTTTTTACACAAAGCTGTGTAAGCTCTCCCAGATCCTTCTCCCTCCTGAAGAGTGCAAATGGGATATATCCCCAGGGCTGGTGAGAGCCAGGACTGGTCTCTGCAGCCGGGAACTGAGACTCCCCATTCATTGGGTTGCCATGATGGAAAGAGGAAGAAACTCTGCATAAACTATGGTATGAATCATGGAAATTATTGCTATTTTTAGTGATCATATCACTATGTATTGCTGAAAGTGTGGTGCTTTCTTTCAGAATCTGTCTTGCAGCTGTGCCTTGTCTTTGGGATGCCACTAGCAGTTGTTGTCTATGAAGGGTCACAGCTTGATCAAATAAGAGCATACAAAAATAATACTTGGTATAATTTTGGATCATACCTTTAAAAAAATCTTTTAAAAGTTCTATTCTTCAAGGACTGCCTGTGAAACCATTTGATTTGTCCATGGTCTCTGTGGTGGGAAGAAAAGATCTTTTGTGCTGGAGTCTTGTTAGAAGTAAGGTAGAGCGCTTTGACAGTCTTTTGTCTTCTGACTTGGAGGGGGGAGTCTTAGTTCCCAAATTTACCCCACCTGGTAGCTTTTGCCTGTGGCACCACTATTGATGCATGCTTGTGATTCTGCAGCAGACCTTTACAGTTTCTCCACAGAGCAATGTATCTGTGTCACGGATCAGCATCTGGGCCAAACATCGTGTACCAGCGAGAGGGTGGCTACCAGAGCAATGTCCTGAACTTGGAGATTTGGGGATAGATCCAGGTATAGTCTCTTGCTTCACGTTGACTTTTTGGTAGGATGAGTCAACAGGCGTTCACTGTGTGTGCTGGTAGGCAGAAGGGCAGTCTCCTCTCTCAGGAGCATTGGAAAGAATGACAGCCCTCAGGCTGCAAGTGTGTCTCATCCCATCCTAGGTTTTTTAGGCTCTGCCTGCTGCTCTCTGTGCAGAGTCAGGGTACCATCTCTGCAGCAGAACGATGGGGTGGTGCTGCAGCACATGGTGTTGCCTCTCAGGAGAAAGACAAATGCCAGTAGGTGCTGTCACGGTCTGGGGAAAAGGTAGTGCTCCCAGGAGTGCCGCAACCAGTGTCATGGACATGGACTTAGATGTGCCTGAGGAAAATGAGGGTTTTCCTTAACACCTTGGAGAATGAACACATGCAGGCACTCTCTTGCTGTGCTCATCAGGAGTCATCTAACAGGAGATGTGGCCACAGAGCAGCACTGCATTTCTCTGCTTTGTTTCACTTGTTGCATAGAGAGGCACAAGCCTCCTCACATATAGTTTGTGTCACTGTCAAACTGATAAAACAGGCCAAAGTGAAATAGTTATCTAAGCAAAAGGTATAACTGACGCATAGCTTGATCCACTCATCAGGGACAGCACACAACAGAAAAAATGGTGATGAACTTGGATAAATAAGTACAAGTCACATACTTACCACTTACCTGACATCAGAGAAGCTCATTGTAAACCCACGCAGAGAGCTACTGTTTGGTTCAGAGCAACAGCCAATTTAAGCTAATTTGTCATTTCTGACAACTGATTTGTAAGAAATGGCAACTGTGCTTCAGAGAAGAATTAATGCCCCACTATGTCCTTGAAGAAAGCAGTTTCTTCTAACTGACAGAAAATAGTGACCCTGTTCATGTGCAAGCAGAAGAAAGATGAAGGCCTCTAGCTGATGCCCAGGCAGGTGGGAATTTATACTAGGTGACTCTTCCTGCTTTGGTTACTGGACTTGTATGTTTTTCATGCAACCATGAAAGTATGGAGCTGAAAAGAGAAGAGCTTGTGTAATCTGTACACTGCTTTAGGCAAGGTTTAAATATAACTAGATCATCCAAGACAGGTATTCATCCAGTTTCTACATTAAAAAAGTGTCAGTTAGAGACCCTGAAACCCTCATAAGTAAATTGTTTGGTACTTTACTTTTCAAAATAAAGTCTTTTTTTTTTCCCCCAACTAAATATTTCTATAATGATTTTGCATCTTAACCTTTCCTCTATAAACATGGGGAGGAACTCATAAAGTTTTGAAATGTTTGGCAACTCTTATAGTATCTCTTTTTCAGTTCTTCTGTATATAGAAATATTTTCACTGCTTACTTATAGATCACATTTTCTAAACCTTTTCACTTTTTATTGTGCTCTTCTTAACCTTCTCTAGTTTGCCCAGAACTGCCTTAAAGCTCAGTGCCAAAGGTGGAGTGCATACTCCAGCTGATGCATTGCCAGGGCTGAGTAAAGCAGAAAAATTAGCTCTTGTGTTACCTATGATACTTTTGATAAGGTGCCGGACAATGACTTATTTCATTTTTGTTCATAATTGCCTTACTCTCCTTGCAGAAGTCTTGGCCAGGTGGGGACTCTGTGGAAAAGAGGGGGAGATTGTTACAACCCTTGGAGAGCAGCTGAATCTGGGAAGACCTTCCTGAGACTGCAGAGTGGAGGGAGCATAGATGGAGTTTGGAAACAGCAGTTCCTGAGGCACGACAGGAGTGTTGAGAGGAGTAAGGAAGGACCACCAAGCCTCAGAGGGTATATAAAGAGAGAATTCCCATGGACCATGGGGCTGGAAAAGACCTGTTGCCCCTCAGAACATTCCTGATCTAGCTAGAACTAACACAGCAAGAATCTAACCCATGGTGGGGGTGCGGGAAGTTGGGTTTAAACTATTTCTTTTTCTGAGCCATCTAATCTAATCTAATCTCTTTTAGTTGTTCCTTTGTCCAAAAAGCTAAATATTCTGGTCATCATAAGAAATTGTGACTCTTTGGAGTGTAAAAGGCTAGAGACATTTTGGAGAATCTTATTAAAACCAGAAGGTTCAAACTTGTCATTTATCTGGGGTTCAGCTGCATCATACTACATCAAGGTTTGCCTTTCTTGCAACAGTGATTGATTACTAGCTAATTTCAGTTTGACATCCACTTAAGATAATGCAAACTTTTTTGACATGTCTTCTGTCTATCCAATTTTTTCTCATTTTCATGTCTGCATCTGTTTTATGAAAGCATTGAATGGTAGCTCATGATAGTATAAACTCTACTTCATTGGTATTTCATCTTGATTGACAGTAATTTGCCCAGTTACCATGCTCTATGTATATACTAGTCAAATATTTATTCCAGTGGCTGTTCATGTAATGAATTTAGGCTAGTCTGTACCCTCTAATCTCTGTTTCCCCTCTTACATACTCACGATGTTTGACTTTTTTTCCATGAGTTCATGAAGATAATCATTAATACTTAAGGAATTACTTCAGCTGCTTCTCTTAGTGTTCTAAGATCAACTTTGTCAGGCTCTAATAACTCAAGCAACCTAGTTTAGCTTAATATTTTTAAATTATTTTTGCCTCTTTTCTGGCTCACGTTCCTACTCCACGCTATTAACATTCATTAATGCTAAAAAAAATCTGATCATAATTAATCTGTTTGTTACAATTGAAGCAAAAAAGTCATTGAACATTGCAGATTTCTCTGTGGGGTGCATTATTTATTCACTTTGTTGGTTACTCAATGAACCATCGTCTTTCTCTTACTGTAGCCCATACTACAACATTGCCACCCATTGTTTCACGCTCCACCACCCAGAGATACTCAGCACATCTCCTTCTCCCATTTTCTGGACTGCAGAGAGCATGTACTTTATTGACATGTAATGCAAAAATAATGTCCTATTGTTGGAAAGCATGCAAATTCAAGAGTTAAGCCGCTATTCAAACCCTGCGATATATCCTATTGAGTCTCTGCAGTGGTGACCATGCCACAGTTTTAACTGTATGTGACTTGTAGCTCTTCTGTTTTCTCTCTAGCTCTAGAGAGTGGCCACACAGACGTTTCAAAAACCAGCCTGCTGCTTCTCTTTTGCTTCTTTTATGACCCTGTTGGAACTTCCATTAAGCTCTTTAAAGTATTTTAAAGTATTAATCATTTCGCCTGCCTGCATCTCTCCCTCATACACACACACACCCCCCACTCACACTTTTGATCCATTGAACCTTTTACTACTTGGTGCTGGTAGAGGCTGTGCACCTTCAGCAGCTAGCTCAAGTTCAACCAGTTCACTTTCTAGTTAACCAGTTTGACTGAAAGACAAGCCAGTAGGACCTGAGGAGGCTCAGATTTGGCATTATGGGTCTTCAAAGAAGGACATGTGTTATTCCCATTCTGCTACTAGCTTGGTAACTTAAAAGATATAAGAAAGAAAAGCTTTTTGACTTAAGAACACTGTAGCCTTAAAGCTCCATTACACACATTTAAAATAAATTATGCATTTCCACTTGACATCTGTTTATTAAATAATTCAGTTAGTTTAAATTCTGTCTAAATATCTTTTTTTTTTCTTTTAATTTATGAAATCTCCTGACAGGAATAAAATGCAATAAGCTAAGTGTTTGGGCAGGGAATCTGGGAAGAAGCTGTCTTTTGAGGGGATATGGTAGAGACAGCATGAGGAAGGAAACTTACAAATGCCAAATGCACTACTAATTTATTTAGTGTTACAGAAGTGTGTCAGCATAGTGTGAATGAGGTACACGAATCATATATTTAAGAGCTTGTTTACGAAGCTCTAGACTGAAATATTGCATGACTTTTTTTTTTCTTTCCCTGACTGCTTAATTGCTCTCCCCTGACTTTGTTGACAGAGCTGACAGAGCTGAAGTATCTTTTGTTCTGGGCAAATAGGCACTTCAGTCTTCCTTTAGCTTTGCATATCTTTAAGGAACCACAGACAGCCATGCAAGACGAAATGGAATATGCTACCTTCACACTGATTAATTTTCTGTAGAAAAACTTAGGGCGATGCTCAGTCACTCTTTTATATGAGGCAAGATCTCAGCAGCATAAAGTTCAAGCAGTAAATGTTTTGCCAGAGAAAAATCATCTTCTTTTGCTCTTTTCTCAAACTCATGAACTGACTTATTCAGAGAGCCACTGCAAGCCTCTTCTTTTGAGTGCTATATTCTTCTTCAGCAAAGACATGTTGAATACACTGAGCAGCTCAGATATGAGTCTTGTCTTACATGCCTGTTCAGTGAATATATTTCCAGTCCCAGAGTATGTTGGACTGCATGCTTCTCAAACTCTAATACTTCAACTCACTCCAGCAGATTAAGTCTTGTGACATTCATTGAATGCTGTTTTGAAGAAATCATGAGGAACAGTGAAATTAGAAACAGAAGCTGTTAAATGGGAAGTACTAGAGACAAACGCCCAAAAGAAAAGTCCATATCCAGGTAGCATTTAATAGTTATGAAATGCTAGTGCTGAGCTGATGTCCAAATTCAGTCCAATGCCCTATGTGCATTTTAGGGGGAAGTAAAAAAAGATTCATTCTCACTTCTAACAAAATCTACCTGCTTCATTGAAAAAGACAGTTTTGTTTCTGTAAATGTTTGAAAGTAAACCCTGTTAAGTTTCTAGGTCAATTCTTCCTTTTTCTTAAAATCTGTATGTTCCTGCAGTATCAAATCACTGTTATCCTCAAATGTAAGTTGCCATTGGTAATTCATGGGCATTTTTCAAAACAAAATTAATTTTGGGTATTATTACCTTTGAGTTTGTAATGACCTGTGCCTTTTTGTGAGTTATATTTGTGTATTTCTTTTACTGATTGGCTCTCACTAAGAGCACTTTTTTTTATTCCTTGTTTTTTGCTTGGGAGGGTAATGTGAAGCAGCTGGGTAAGAAGAAAGGATTGTTGGAGACAATTTCTTAAGAAACAGAGTCCGTGTGCTACCAACCTCCCTGACTGTGATCTTTTGTTTTCTGCATCCATGACTGAATGGGTACCCTTATGCCTAGGTTTTAGGATGCATGTAATGATATTCACAGGGACTCAAAGGTGATGCAAAGAGAGGCCTGTAAACCTTCAAAACCTTGTGCATGTGGCAGGTACACCAACAAGGATGTTCCTATATAAGCTTAATCGAAACAAGGTGCAAAGAGGACCTGTGGCGACTGTCCACTGAGAAAAAGGCTATCTATTTCTTCTCATGCATGGGCAGGAAAATGACCAGGCTCTGTCTGACCACACCAAGGGCAATCTGAAAGATGAAGCTAGCAGTGCTGGCAAGGACTACACCGATCAGAAAA
Organism: Mycteria americana; assembly: GCF_035582795.1. Classification (NCBI taxonomy): domain Eukaryota; kingdom Metazoa; phylum Chordata; class Aves; order Ciconiiformes; family Ciconiidae; genus Mycteria; species Mycteria americana. The sequence continues at coordinate 67,950,233 of NC_134396.1, forward strand.
GGGTCAAAGTGCTACAAAAACTTTGCTCACTACCTGTGTGCTGCAGGAGGATACAAGCCCAGCTGTGGAAAGGGTCTCTAGTGTTACTCAGCAGGAGGCACCTATGGACCTGGCAATCCTGAGCCACCTAGAAAGCAGCGCGAGGGAGCAGGGTTTTGGGGCTAGTGATCCTCATGGAAATAGGGCAGTCTGAAAAACAAGGAAAAACTTGTGCTGAGGGGTCAGTACAGCTGCTCTGTATTACTTATTTTTAGTATTCTACTACTTTCATTTAGACCAACAAATCTGTGAAGTGTAGCATTTCTGTTCATTGACTGATGATCATAACAATTTTCACATGGTCCAAAAGCCTGGTAAGTACCCTACCTTCAAATGCTTTATCCAGAGCTTTTTGGTGTATAACTTTAGGCTGATTTTTTCATGGAAATTGCCCTTTAAAGACAAGCAAGCAATTCCTCCTCCCTGCTCTAAAACTTCAAACTGTCTTTTTTACATGATCAAATAAGCGCTGATAACAAGAATGACCCACTGCAGAATTTTCTTGTGCTTTCATTGCTATTATTAATTCATGCTGCTGTGAGTGCTTGATTTAGAAGGAAGCATTGCCAATTAAGAATAATTGGGAACCAGGGTGCTGGATGTGATTTTTTTATATATATACTAAGAGTGGTAAGGAGAGCAACTACACACACCAACACATTTCTGTTCATGTCTCTCCTTCTGCCTGTTACATTCTAGCACTAAAATGAGTTTTAAATAGATTATTAGTAACTGCTATTTATTGCAGACCATGCAACAGGAAAGAAATTAAGTTCAAAGAGATGCTAATTAACTCAAAAGTGCACAGAACTACTGAGTTCAAAGTCATTTGTACCAGGTTCTTTTCCATGATCAGAGCTATAATCAGTTGATTTTAGCACAGATTTATATCCAAAACAGTGAATACCTTGATCCCACAATATTTGAAAGATCAAAGATTCATACGTATCACTGTACTTAAGTAGGATGTAGCATAATGCATATGCTGCAGTTTCTTCCAAAAACCTATAGTACCTAACCCACTTCAGCTGCTGGGTTCAAATAATGGAAAAACGCCCTTTGACTGGACACTCTTCTTAAAAAGTATTGGAAAAAGAATAGTAGTTTTATGACTGCGTCAAGCAGTTTCTGATAAAGATTCCTTTCCTTGTGTTGCATTTCTTTAACTTCAAAGGTTCATGTGGAAAGTGTCAGCCCATTCTCATTATTCAGTCTCTAACTTTATTTCAAACATTAGCTGTTACATTGTGCAGAATGCTCATTGGTTTTACCTTAATTTTAATATAAGCTTGATCCATGCATAGGCTAGGACTGAAAACATCATGCCATCTCCAGTCTTGCAGCAAGGTTTTAATCACAGCTCAGTTTTCAGCCATGAGAAGGAGTGAAAGAAGCTCTACAGACTTCTTTTGTTTAAACCTATTTTCCATTTCTGAAATATTTCTGCTACTTTTACCTCTGATCAGGTTAAAATCATAAAATTAAAACAGAAGTAACTTTTATTCTGTCTATCTCATTCGCAGAGCATATTTTTTATGACTTCTGCTCACCCACATGAATGAGGCTTAAACTGGGAGCGTGGGTCTGGGAAGCACAATTGGAAGCTGCAAAGAAATTTTGCTAATCTACCTGAGCCAGGTAACAGTAGCAGGAAGGAATATGAACTTCAAAGCTGGGCCATACAAGCCTGGGGTGCCTGGGAATGTGCTCTGGTTACCAACCTGTGCCAAAATCAGTCCTGCTCTCTTTTTGCTATTATTCTTAGCTAAGTGAAATACTTTAAACTTTCTTAGGCTGGCAATCCAGTGTGAGCAATACCCTGTGTGAGCTGACCTATATATCCAAGTGCCTACATATAGATCTCATGACAGGACCAGAGACGCTGCTTGCAGAAAGATTGTTTAATGGGCTCTGAGTAAATCTTTCCTTACATAAATGACCACGAGCTCTGCTGAACGCTTCCCTGGAATTCCCTTCTATATAAGTCAAAGCCATTTTTTAAAACTCTTTTCAAGGTTCACAATAAGCTTTCAACCAAACAACTAGATCTCCATCAATCTCCAGGATAACTTTGGCCAACAAAGTCACATGAAACCTGTTTAGGGGAGAAGCAAATTCTGCAGTCCAACACTTGACCCATTTCCTGTTGCTGCCAGTGTGGCTGGATGAAATCTGCGCATTTACACATAAGGCTTTTTGTGCACCTAGAAATCCAACTGGTTTTGATCTGCTTACATTAAACATACCACTTACAAGTTTGTTTTGTGAACTAAAATGACTCCTAGTGTGAATTCAATAGATCTGTTGAAAGTTATGAGAACCAGGAAATAGAGAGAGCCTACAACAACCAAAGTACTGAGTCTGTTAACATATTTATCACAGGAAGAACGATAATCTCACAGTACTTTTCAGAGGGTTTAAATTTAATTCCCTTTTAATCGTGGTGCAGGAGAGAGAGAACTGGATGTAGGATCAGCACCTTCTGTGTCATTCCCCAGCCCAGCAGCTCAGGTTCAAAGACCACAAAGGTCAATAGGCACCTACTGGCTGCTACAAAAAGCCTTTGGGTGAAAGTGTTAGCACATGAGAAAGGCACGCATTAGCACGAAAAGGAACCCTCCCTCCCTGGCTTAAAACGGATTTTATGAGATGTTACATAAAGCTTTGTGTTTATGTAGAAGCTTTATGTTATCTTCTCCAAGAAGCAATATCGGTTGGATTAACACTTTTAATTAAAAGGAGCTTTTAGAAACAGGAGTGGAGATGGTTGTAAGAGTGATGACCACAAGGACAGCATGTTGGGGGAAGAGCAGGGATTTGCAGTTGTCTGACTTGGGTGCTGTTTTCCTTTGGGACCAGGGCTGGAGTAGGGAGTGGGAGGGCACCCAGCAGCCCCGCTCCCTTCCCTCTTGGCAGCTTGGAGTGCCACACTGCTGGTCACAGAGGGAGAACGAGGAGAAAAAAGACCTTTAGAGGAAAGATTTGATTATAAACAGCCCCTTCGCTTGTTCTCACCTTTTTCCAAAAGTGCACATCATTCATCCCTAATGCATAATTAATTGCCGTGTCTTTCTTAACAGTAATCTTACCATGAACATTATTCACATTAGCAGCAACAAGTCATGCTGGCTTGAAACCACACACATACTCAACTTGTGAGGAGGTAGGCCCGTAACAGAAAGAATGAAGGAAGAAATGAAGGTACCACCTGTCAGTGCTGACAAAGCTAGAATTGGGCAACAGCTTCTGATATGCACCAGGACAGACTGAGGAGCACTCGCACAATTTTCATGACAGAAAATGCCATTGCATCTGGCTGCTGCTGCTGTAAGCAGCTGTTTCAGTCACAAACCCAGGTGAAAAATCTTCCATGCCTACTAAAGGAAAGAAGGTTGTACTCTGATTAAAGCAAGAAACCGTGTTCAACAGCAGGAGAGCAGGGTTCAACAGATTCCCTCACCATGCAGTATTGGACAAATCCAGTGGGAAATTCCAGCTAAACCGGGATACCCAGGGACAAGGACAAGAACTGCAGGATGAGAGAGGGCATCTGTAAAGGCAGACTGTATTGCCATGCTGGGTGGAAATTACACACCCAGTGATAAACTAGCTTTTGGTATTCCTTCCTTGGTTTTTTCTGACTTTAATCTCACTACCTTTCCCCATGTTATCCCTCTTCCTTCATATGTGTCAATATCCACTGAAAGCTTTGGCCCGCTACCTACAAACTACCAGACCTTTCCTTTCAGACAGTTCATTAACCACTCATCCCAAAGGACTGGTCAGTATATTCAGCCAAAAACAATACTAAATTCCTGTCAGCAAACTTGAGCCATCCCGATAACTAAACAGAATTTCAGGGTAATCCAAGCAAAAACTGATTAGTCTAGTCTAACTAGAGCTAGTTAAAAACTTCCACTGAAATTAAGTTGCACATAAAATCAATTTTTTTTGTATAACATTATCTGATATTCTCCTCTTTTTATCTTCTTTTGTTTGAAAATGGGCAAAACCAGAAGGTATGCAGTAAAAGATGTATGCATGGCCACCTCCAAGTCTGATTAAAATGTGTTTGACAACCACCTATCCTTATGTTTGGGGGTTTTCACTGAAAACTGCAAATGTCTCTGAAAACATAAAAAAACATGATATGTTTTTTACACTGAAGTTTCAGCTGGAAAAAAACAGAGCAAAAGCAAGACACTGTTCCTTTGTTCAGCATGATTGCTACCTTACCCAGCTCAGGAGGCTGAGAACTCTGGTCAGAGCAACACGAAGGTGGACTAGACAGGAACTAACAGTTTATTACCGCCCTACAAAGCCTATGGAAAAATTAACACCCTGTAAAGTGGGAGTCTGCATCCACCACCATTGCTCCACAGACAGTGCTGCCAGCTGGCCCTGTGGCACATCAGGTTTCTCAAACTGAAATTCTTCCCCTCTCCCTCCCGTTGCCAGCTGAAAAGCAGGTTTCTGTGATGCTCCTACAGCTCTGTATCAAAAACCTTGTCTGCACCACACTCACTTGCGCACAAGCCTCTCTGTCTGCGGGATATAGAGAAAAGCAAATTTCAAGGAGACATCTGCCTGCAGAGCTTTTTTCCACATATCCTGCACACAGGCATTGGCTACTGTGTCCTCTGCGTTCAAAACAAATCCTGACTGTGCCACACCGCAGAGAGCCTCAGCAGATGACAGAGGTATTTTAGTCTTACTCCTGCTGTGCCGCAAGACCTCTGCAAGCCCTTCGGAGAGCCGGCGGTGCAAACGTCTGCAGGCATGGGCAAGCTGTGTCTGCCTGAACCCGGCACACTGGGGTCGGTTCTTCTGGAACCACAGGGGCAAGGCTTCCCCACTCTCCCAGGCAGTAGCCCGGCGAAAGGATTTGCTCCTCTCCTGCAAGCCTCCCTGCATGGACTGTCAGTCAAAGTGAGTTAGCGACGGTGTCCGTATCTGCATTAATATGGAAGTAAGAATTAAGCTTTACAAAACAATAAAGTCTGGCTTGAGAGGTGCTAACAACTCCACTGATTTAATCTGAAACAGATTAAATATTCATTTTGATAAGATCTGAAAAGGCCCTTTTTTGAGACTCCTTTAATTTCCAGAGCAAGCCATAGAGGGAGGAAACAAGGGGACAGCAGGGACTCTACTTCTGCATCCACTTCAATGGTGGTATTTGGCAAATCAAGAAATGTTTATTGTTTGAGTCCTTCTGGGTTTGTTTATTTATTTAACACTGCCTTCCACCCCCATTGCAATTTTGGCAGGAAGCCTGCAATGAATTCTTCTAGGAGAAGGTGGAGGAGTATGTCGTTTCAACTTTTTGCCCAATATACCTATCAAATTATTCATTTGTCAGACTGCTAAAGGTTATTTAAATTTATAGCTTTTCTAACCACAGACAAGGTTTACACACTGAGGAAAATGAATATTATTAAGGGTTAAATGGACAGTTTTGCACTTTAAATGAATTATAAATTCACTCCAGTCAGTCTTCTACTGATTTTTGTCTTTATTACTTTATCTTATAATCAGAGATACTTCATAATTGTGGACCATGCTAAAAATTTGCATGACAAGAGGAGGATTCAAGCAAAAGCGACCCATGTAGATAACAACCGCAACGCTGATGATGTGAAAAGAACAATACTGGCATTGAAATATTTTCAATAAAAACAAACAGGTTAAATTACATGGTTTTGTATATCTAGGTTGTATGTTTAAATGCAAGTGCAATTTCGGTATCTGATTTGCATAGGTTCTAAAAAAATTAATAAATGTGCCTATTCATACAAATATATGTGTGTACGTTCATGCATACTAGGGTTATGTATATTAGAACTTTCAGTGCCCTCTGAAACATTCATTAATCATGTCCCTTCAAGTGCATCACCTGTACTCTGCCCACTGGTCTGCCTCCACAAAGGCTGTCTCTAATAGCCAAATCTCTAAGCAGCTCCTATCAGCTGCCAAGTTTCAAAAAATAGACATCAGTCTCCCAGCACACCACCTCATCTTTTTGACTAATTTGAGAATCACCTTCTGTGCTCCTGCTTAGCTTCACTCCCCTTTTCTTTCCTGCCCTCCTTTTCTTCCTTCCCTCCCTCCCCTCACAGATGCCCGGGAAGGAGACAGTGAGCAATCCTCACTCTTGGACAACTACAGATATAAGGTCTGATTCACTGGTAGTATTCCAGGGAGTGAGAAACAGGAATTTTATGTTATATGTATGTTTCATACTTACGTTACACAGACTTGTATTACATACATAAAAGCTACTTGAAGTTACTTTGAAAACTTTGAAATCTCTGCCTTTCCATGACATTTTTGCACTGGACTGAGGGTAATTAAGTGCAATCCCTTAAAAGCAGAAGTGAAAAATAGCCACATAAAATAACATTTTTACAAGTCCACCTCTAAGTCCCCAAAATACTACCAAAGAAATTTTCTATGTAATGTTAGACACAGAAAAAAGACAGTATAAAGTGATTAGGTATTGCTCTCGTTCTCAAAACACTTTCTTAACTACTCCCTCCCCAGCGAAGCTCTAATGCACATCCACCTCCTCCATACTCTGGTATTCAAAGACCCTACAACCTTTCATGCACTTATCTGCAGCACACGCCCTGTGAGAAAGAGAAATGCTATGATCCCTCTATTAGAGGTGAGAAACTTAAACACAAAGCGTAACCTCGGCTGCCTGAAGCCACACATGAAAACTATGGAGTAATCCAGTCTTGAATCCAGGGCTTCCAGTCCAAGCTGTTATCTTGGGGTGTCTTTCATCACCAACTTTTGATATAACTTGCACACAGCTGCTCATGCATAAGGAAGTCATTGTGCTGCTTGAGTTTTTAAGTCAGAAAATTCCAGCTGAGGTATCTTTTTTGGTGAATTTTGTCACATTTGTGGACTCAAAATACAATTCTGTTCCATTTGCCAAAGAATTTGAGTACAATTAGTTTTCATTGCAATTCTGACTGAAAATAAGTGTAAAAATATCACAGTTCTTCCTGAGCAGAATGGCCCTGTTCTTTCAATGCTAGACGCAACAGCAACTCACTGCATTCCCCATCCAACCCTGCCTGCATTTATATGCATGTTAGCTTTGTTGAGCTACAGAAACACATGTAAAGTGCAGTTTTCAAAAGTATTGTAACACCTAAATCCTTGAAAGCACTTCAGGCATCTGGTGTTCATTTAGAAAGTCAGGGAACCTAAACACCTAGGATCTCAGGTAGGAAGACCCTAAATACCTAGGGTCTAGGATCTTCCAATATCTGCACACAGCTTTTACTTTTGAAAACAGGATGTAAACTCCTCAACCACCAACATCCACCAGCTTGCAAGTCAGAATGGGTGACAGTCCTTGCTGTGGCTTCTGTTATCTGTGCCACTGGTGCCTGAAGGTCACCTATGCTCCTTTGTTAATTTTCCTGTCTAAAAGTAAGTCAATTAAAACAAGAATACTCTCACAACCTCAGTTTTTGCAAATATTAGAATGGTGTTGGATGAGAGAAAGGCTGAAGGTTAAATACTTTTAGTTGAATAAAGGTTTGTAATTACCAAATTTAATATTTCTAGCATTGTGTACTAGCATTCATGAATATTTTACAACCTTTCTTCTTGCATGATAGGAAAGATTCTGCTTATTTTCTCCAGGACTCCAGTACAGGTGAAACACCCAAAACTGTGAACAAATGACGGTATGACAGAAACAAGAATTCAAAAGGTTGATAAAGGCTTTCCTGCCTACTATGGGAGAAGAGATTTGCAACTTATTTTCTTTACTTTCTTTCCTGACAAAAAAAATATGTCATATGGCTTTCTTCTCTCCTAAATTTTTTTAGAAAAAGTAGGGGACACTGAGTAGGTCTTTAAATGTTTCCATGAAATGCATAGCATCAGAATCCAGCAAACTGTTGAGAACAATCGATGAAAACATCAGTTTCAAAGAAGCCACTTCCTTGTCCAGGAGAAAACATGTAACTGTGTGTGGAGAGACCTCCACTTTATTCCAACCAGTGCAGTCCCAACAAAGGACTCCTAGGGCAGATTTATATAAACCCCAGTTCTTCTATGTGTGTCATGAAAAGAAATATTATTTTAGAGAATTCCTCTTCATCTGAAGATTTTTGTGCACTTTGTATCGATGAAGAAACATGGAAAAAAAGAACAGGATAAGTCTCTAGATCTCACCGATATTTTATAGATAAATTCAACAAAGGGTAGGCAAAAAGAATGGCTTAGCCTGAAAGATGTTCCTGCCTCTTCATAAATGAAACATGACAATAGGCGACCTTATTGTGCAAGAAGCACAAGAGTGTAAACAAAAAAAGTGCATGTCAGGGGAAAAAAAGGGAGAGCAAATTTATAGCCTCTTCTCATGTTTGAAGCAATTCTTCCTGAAGCAATACTGATACTCTCAATTAGCTTTGAAGGCAATGTAGGAATTGTCTGAGTTCGTGGTACCTTGGTTATTTCTGCTGCTCCACCTCGTACAGCCATGTAGCATGCACAGATGTTCATTCCTTGCAATAACAAGCAAGGAAGATGTGAGTGTGCTGAAGGTCAGGAAAAAAACATCCCCTGATAGATTGTGATTCTAAAACAAATGTAATGTGAGACGGAATTACTGCTTTGCTTAGCTTTGTTTACCTCATCTAGTAATTATGCTGGTGACACACACAGAAAAGAAGAAAGATGCATGAAAAACATAGTGCAGCAAATAATCCTAGCATGAACTCACTTCTGCAGACATAAAGCAAATGTCTTCTTTTATCCTGCAACCACAGGCAACCCGCATTAAAATACTTTGAGACTAGATCCAGGGCTTCGATGTCACCCTGATTATAAGCAAGCCTCTTCCATTTCAACCTGACTTGTGAGTGTATCACTCGCTCTGCCTCTCTGCCTCTCTCCCTCTGTTCACTAAAATTAGATTGTTATCTCCCTGAAATGATCTCACACATATTTGTTGAATAAAGATTAAAGAACAAGGCTAGAGGGAGAAGAGAGAAAATGTGTTACAGAGCAGAACTGGTAAGATGAGTAAACATTAAAAAAAGGTAAAACGAGCCAAGAGAATGTAATTTTACCAAGATCAGCCCTACTGACAGGGCCACCAAGGAGAGGCCAAGACAGCTGCAGCTCTGAGGAGGCTAAAACTGACAGTGTTCTCCGCAGCGAGCGTTCGTGGTGGAATGTCAGTCAGGTTCTCCTTCTGTCTGAAGCTGTGCTTAAATATCTGTGCCTGTCCCCAGCCTTTTGCAGAGGGACCAAGGGATTGCCTTGGTGGTACTTTCATTTCAAGCATCTTTGAATTATATTTTCTGCTACAGCATGAAAGGCCAATTTGTTAACTGCTTAGAATCTCAATCTCCTATTTATAAAAACCCGCATCTATGTCTTTATTTTTACTCATGTAGTAATCAGTTATGTAGGCAAAGCTCATGCCTACACGTCTCAGTAACCATATGTTTGTGTAGACATTTGGTACATGCACGCAGTTTTTAATGACAGTATTTCCCTCTTGCTTTTCCGAACAAACCTCAGGCTTTGGTTTTTTAGAACATGCCCCGAACTGGCAATATTTGAAAACCTGGCTTCAAAATTACAAACATATTTCACCCATCTTAAAAGACTGAACTAGCATAGACAGCTATCTCTTTGTTTCTCAGCAACAGCACACTGCAAGCTCGTAGCTGTAGTTTCCATGTCGCCGTAGTCACGCAAATCACACACTTTTTGTTAGTGAGTGAGACGTGAAAACCACTAAGGGTGCCTGTATCTCCTGTCATGATCTCCAGACTTTCTTGCTGGCCTCCACAGTGTCTTGCTATGCTGCAGAAAGCCATTGGCCTTGCAGAGTTTGCCTAGTTTTCGATGTTACAAGATTAATTAAAAGCTAGGAAAACATGTAAGGTATGTTTTAGTTGATATTAATTGTCCCTGTGGGCCGCTGCTGTGACCTTGTTCACCTGGTCCTAGGAAGACAGTCTGCAAGACCAGAAATGGAAAAAAGATGGAATATAACCACATGAAAACACGGTCTCTGCTAGAAATAATAATCATAATCCTTAGTCTCATTTTACACTTTATACTGAATCCTAAATGCCCATTTGTTGTACCAATAATCTTTTCTGTTGTAGCCTACAAACACAGGACTTTCCTTCTGCATTGTTTGCCTTTTCTTTTGGCTTGAACTAGTTCCCCATTGCTGCCAGAGCTACCTGACCCTTGAGTCTTGACAGGCGCTTCGCTTTTGATTTTCGACACCACAGCCATGGCAGACCCGAGAACGGGGACGCCTTTGATGTGAAGTGCTGGACAGCAAGGAAAATCCGTAAGCCTGGGTATGCAATGTTGCAGTCTGCTCACATCGTAGTAAGGTTATAGATGAAATATTTTGTCTTCACGGGGAGTTCAATTAGCAAATTCGGCAGCTAGCATTACAGTCTGGCAAATTCTGCGCCATAAGTTCCTGGGTATGAATGTGGCTCCTGTATGGAGTTAGGGTGCAAAGGGACAGGAAAGAAAACAACCTAGGCATTCCCCAAAGTAGAGGCATACATGGTTTTATTCTGATGTTTCTAGAAGTGTTAGATTGCCTCTTGCATTGCTGTCTAGCAGGGCTTATTTTCTGGAAACGGTTCCTGTTGTTTGCTTCAGTTTTCATGTTTTAAGTAGGACAGCAGCTTGGCTGCTGAAGGTGTGGGGCATATTTTCTGTCTTTTATCACAGCAGATGAGCAATTATCTGCTGGGTCTAAATGTGGGGCAGAGCTGACCTAAGCGAGAGTCTTAAAATGTCATGCAGTCAGTGATCAGGGAAGCTGGTGACCAGTAGAGCAGAGAATAAAAAAATTAAATAGAGCAATTTGCCAAGTACACTCCTGATCATTTCTTTTCAAGAAAGAAACACTCAGAATTGAAGCAGAAACAGGCTTCACAGGGATGCAGGGCACAGAAAACCCATCCTGTGAGAAGGAGGTTGCGTTTAGTCTAGCAAAACAAACCCTGAGATTCAATATGATGGTTTCTAACAATCATATATGTTCCCAACACATCCCAGGGAGGGAAACAGCTATTTGAGCTCAAGGACATTACTGGACACACAATTGCCACTGCAGTATATGCTGCCATGAATAAATTTAAGAAGATTTTTAACGTGTAAAGAAATGCAGGTCTGGGACTGCCTTCTCAGAAGAATAGTGCATGAAGGAGAGGGCAGAACAGAACTATTTCTAAGATGGCTGATCACTTTATGTAAAGGATTAAAATGCAGTTGCCTCCAGTAGCTTGCGAAAGGACTTGCTGACTCGGTCCAGCCCTGCCATTTCTGTGTTTTTAACATATCCTAGATTATTTATGAGTATGCTGCTTTGCTGCAGCAAATATTTGCATTTTGTAAAACACACAAGGGCAGAGCAAGGAAAGCACTGATTTCACTAATACACGTGGTCTTCAGATCCTGCTGATGTGACTATGTCTGTTCTCAATAAAACCAGCCACTCAAAATCTGGCCAATTTCCCAACATCTTTCACATGAACTTCTGAAGATGATACTCACTTTCACACTGCACAAAGACCTCTGGCCCTACAGTAACTCTCAACCTTTGAATTTTCAATTAATTGTTTTCATTTTCTGATCAGATGTAAAGATAAATGACCCTTCACATGCCTTTCTGAAAATCAAAACCAATTAACACCTGCCCCAAGCATGTGTAAATTGTATGACCATTCTTTCCTCCACTAGCTTTGCATTCAGCTGCAGTTAGACGCCTAAAAGACAAAGGAAGGGCCAACAATCCTGAGTTAAAACAACATCTAAACAATGCCTAAATTATGCCTCTGTACCAAGAAAAAGCCTGTGCCAGCTGCAGTTTTTGTACGGCTCTTCCATACCAAGTCTTAAAACCCGTTTTCCCGGAATATTTTTAGCTGTCCTGGGAGGCGTGCAGAAGTGAAATCTTAATAGTGTTTTCCTTGTGAAAGAGAGGAAAATTCTTACCTTTCTGCTTGGGACATTTGTGCATGATATTTCTTCAGTGGTACCTCTGGTATCAGACAGCTCAGTGTGGATCATGTGGTCTGTGCCACGATCTCAGCTTTTATCTGTGCTCGTTTTTGTATACTTGCCAAAAGGAGTCATAATATATTGAATAACGGCATACACGTGGTGCATGCTGCTGTGTTTGCACCTTATCTTTGCAGGTGTGTGATCCCAACCACTGCTCTGCTCTTACACAAAGCCAAGGGCCAAGCCTGGCTCTGTACATCCCCTGGGATGGATCTAGGCAGTTGCTCTTAAAACTTGCCTTACACATAGTGCTGACACTCACGGGTTGCTACCTCCACCCTCACAGGAGGCTGTCTCTCAAAAGCATTTAAAGAACAATTGTTGTGTCTCACCAAGAGGAGTGCTCCTAAACTTAAGAAATATTGCAACAACAGCCTGTAAATTAAGAGGCTCACTAGTACTCCTCATCCCACACCAAAAGGAAAAACAATACTTTCAGGGGATTGCATCCTTGTTCACTTTTCAGAACATATACAAAAAGAAAAAAAAATAAAAGGAATAAGGATTAAAGCAAAGGCTTTATTTTACTGTGTTGTAGAGTGACTATAAATCAGAAAACGCAGGCTTGCATTCATCTGATTTACTAAGGAATTTTTCCATCTCTGTTAGATTTTAAATCGACTGTCTAGCAATTGCAAATGTCAAGAGGCTCATAACGATAGAAGAAAGCTGAGGAACAGAGAAAGAATGGTCTTTTTAAACTTATTAAAATCATCATAATACTGATGATGAATAATCACTGCAATAATAGTAATGAAATAAGGGTTGATGTTAGCACCACAACAATAATAATCCCTCCTCTACTTTACATGGGCTCACCCATAAAGGAATAATGGGCAATTGCACAAACTCATCAAAAAAATGACATACACCATCAAAATTTCTTATGAGAGGCTGAGTTGGTAACGCAATTTTTTAATATTTCCTTATGTGACTCTGTTTTCTTGTGACAGGTTTTAACGGTTTGTAGCTGGTGGTTTTCCAAATAGGCAAGCTCAAATTTGGTGGATGAAAAATGATTTAAGCACTTTGGAAAACTAGAACAAAGAAAAACTTCTTGTTGAATCCTCACTAAAAATAAGTAAATAAATAATTATTAGTGAGATAGATACCTTTTTCCTTAAATAGATCTTGTGAAAATATGAACATCTGACCCACCCTGGGTATATGACAAGCATGAGAATCAAGAGTTTGTGTGTGTTCTGTGAACAATTACCAGACCTTTACACTTAAAATCTTTCCTGATTCTGTTCAGACAAGCAGAGTCAGAAGACTTCTCATGAATGACCATCTGAGCAGTTCAAGTAAACTTTATGTCTATGGCTTTATAAAATGTGGTGAAGACAAGCAGCAAAGCAGACTGTTGCGTTGACTATTGAAAGACCTGGGTGGATAGCATCAAGAGAAAAGGAGAACATAAAGGCAGGACAGGGAAGATGATAAAACTGAGCTGGAGGCTGGAGGGGAGAAACTGCCTCAGGACAGGGGAGGACTGGCCTTCGTGAGCCAAGGAGACTGCTTGTGTGGAGGAGAGGTGGTACGTGCTTGGTAGAAACTGGACATCAAGTTGCCAAAAGGGGAACTTAAAATTAGCCTTGTGAGTAGGAGAAGACAAACAGAATGGTGTGGGGATATTCACACACTTACGAAAAAAGGGTCTCTTCTCAAACCTGGAAGAGAATATGAGATTTACCAAATCTCTCAAATATTACACTGTCATGAAATACTAAAATAACTGATCTCTGCTTGTGGTTACTTTGTTCAGCTCAGTAGGGAACTTTTGTTTTTATGGTTTGCTTTTTATTATATATATAGAAGTCAATTACTAAAGCAACAAAATAAAGTCTACAGAAGGATAACATTAAAACTGAGGATTCTTGAGGGGGGGTGCTTTTTCATTTTGATAGTTTACTGCTGATGGACTACTATTTCTCCATATGGTCCTGCCTTTTCCATTGCATTCAGCCAAGGAAAGTAAAATTCATGCAAGTATCAATTTGTTTTGCATTAGTGTTTTGCACAACCTACCACACTCACATTTATTTGGGAACTTCCATTTGTTATGTCACTTTATCAGTTATCATGTAGCCAGGCATATATGTGCCAACATCTCAAAAAAAAAAAAAAAAAAAGAGAAAGAGGGAAAAAATATCTCCCAAAACAATCCCACAGGTTAAATATATGTTTGGGATGTGTATTTAAAGTCCATATCCCTGAAAATACTACTTTCCCTCCTCTTTACTCAAATTAAATGGGTGTGTTTTGTTTGGAGAGTAGATCAGAAAAGAAATGGGGGGGGGAAGAGAAATCTGGTTCCCAGAGCATATATACTCCAGGCTCAGATCTTCAATTTTTGGGGTTTTTTTTAATTCCTGACATAAGAAAGAATTAATAATTCATAGACTATATTAATGGCTGCATTAAAACTTCAACAAGTTGGTGTTACAACACTGTCAAAAATGTAACAGCTCCTGCCTTCTTTAATTTCAGCTGCTTCTGATGAAGTGTAGGGAAATGCCTTATTGGTGTGCAGTGTTACCAATTATCTGACAGAGCCAGAGTGTATTTCCAGCTAATCAGAAATAAGAGCACAGAATTAAATCTCCCGTGTGAAACTCATCATTTACATATTTATGATTCAGAAATTATAATAAGGCTAATGAGAAACTCACATGGTGCCTTTAAAAGTCAAGCCAATCTTACTGTTAACTTTCGACAGATAAAGCTTCCCTGGTACACAGTAGTCAAAAGATAAAGTCTGTTGATTACAGTTTAGTTTAATTAAACATTACAAGTAATTTGTGTGGATCCATACACGCTTTGCATCAAGGGGTTAGTTACATAAGCTGGAGCTCTCTCAAGAGAAGAAGTGAATGGACAAGGGCAGGCTGCTGAAAAAAAACATACAGGAAAGGTTATTCCTGCATCCTTGTGGGTATAAGCACAATAAGATGCAAAAGAAAAAACCTCTAAACCTCTTTTGGAGGGGTGAATGCTCCTTTAAAACCCCTGTGCAGCGGCAGCCATGTGCTGCACGTGCAAGCTGCAGGGCAGGCGACACATCGTGAGCTTGTGGTTGTGGTCTTTAGGCAGATCCCCACCTCCAGTCTGAACATCAGCACCAACCCACCTGCCCACCCATGCTCATTGTACATAAAAAACAGCTCCCCAGAGACCGCTGAGGTTGCTGATGCTGGCAGCTCACCTCTTCCATGCATTAATAGCACAAGCTTCAGCTCGTTGTGGGCATCCTGACTTGCACAACAGTGGTACAATTTTCAGACACTATATAATCTGCTGTCATCACTGACCTTGTTTTCCAGGCATGCCTTGATTATCATACATGTCCTCAACCACAAAAATACAAAGTGAAAACTTGGCTATCTCCCCCCTTTCCCAGAAAAGGCATTTACATTTACATGTGTGAGGCTGTATGAACAGCAATAGTATCGTGCTTTCCCGGGGTCCTTTCCGAATGCTGTCTTTTGACTTTCGAAAGAGCATTTTGAAACCTTGCGGTTAATACAACTATGGAGAGGGGAAAAAAAAAAAAAAGAAAAAAAGAGTGCTTGCCAGTCACATAGCCACTTGGCATTGCTTTGTGCAGTGTTGCAGTAAATGGTTTCCATCGCCCATGTTCTGCTCACAGCCAACACTTTATATGCACATCTGTGTATGTCGTGACAATGCCTGCCATCCACGCAAGGAAAGAAGGCCACTCCAGTGCCAGCAGACTGCACTGAAGTGGTAAAGGTACTGTTAGCTGTGACCTTTAAGTACCTTTTCTTTCCAATATTGTCTATCCCTGACGTCCTCTGCAGCAGATAAGGACGTGAAGTCAAATCAAGTAACTCCTTGTAATTGTGATCCTCTTCAGCTGGAAAATGAAATCAGTTTCAAAATATATTCTCATTTAATTTTTCTCTTGGGCCGAAGTGACTAGTAGTAATTTTGTTACAAGATATTCATTAGCTTAAAAAGTGGACAGATTTTACCAAGAGTAACTATTAACTCAATAAGGGCAGAGAAAACAAACATACTCATCTCTTCCTCCTTTACCACCGGTTCAGCTACATAGCTGAAGATCTACAGTAGCTTACACTAATCCATCTCCAAGCTGTCCATTTCCACTTGTAATGACAATGGGCTCTGGGCCAAATGGAGAAAGGCCTGTGTTTTGCAGTCACCTGCTCCACAAGGGAGCAGCCTGCAGGATCCCTGGGCACGAGTGTACGCTGCCAGTGGGAAGGGAGCTCTCCTGCCTGGCCCCGAAGGCCAGAGAAGCAGCACACCCGCGTGAACAAGGTGCAGCACTTGCAGCACAACCACCGCCACGAAGACGATGAAATGCCCCGCTAGCTCTGTTCCCCACCCCAGGCATTGCAGCCCATGGGGGGATCCCCACAGGTCCTTGGAGCCCCTGCAAGATGATGGGCTGCGGTCAGGCAAGAGCAGCCCTCAGAGCACCATCCATGCTTTAGACGAAATGTTGCCATGCTTCTGCTCTTGCTGCTCGTGTGCTGTTGCTCACTGACATTAAGAATTACGCTTCCTGGCCAGAGGCTCCTCCAACATCACCCCACCAAAGTCAGTGGAGTGACACCTACAGAGAATTTTGCCTTGCAGCCTTAGCTGTAATGGACGGTTTTGATTACTTTATTTCATTTTTCACATCCCCACAAAACTGTTGTAGTCCTTGCAAATCACACCCATGGTTTTCATAAGTGTCTGCATTTAATTAGCCTCAGATTAGAAACCTGCAGCACTGCTGTAAAGCAAATACTTAGATAGTAGTGAAGGATCAGAATAAAGAAGGAGGGTTTTTTTCCCCCTGAAGGGAATCATTCACAGCTGCAGTAGCAAGAAGAGACACTTTAAAGGGATTATACTATAGACAGTAACGATCTTTATTAGTGCTGTCTGGAAAAGTTGCCACACTCAGATATTAAAAATACCCCTCAAGGCTACACAGCTATGGAACTTTCCTCACTTTTCATATGTAAAACAAAAACATTAGCCACATAAAAAACAACCTGAGGAAAATGTTGACTGGTAAACGTATTTTCCATGCTCAACAGAACATGCATTAAAAGAAGCTTATTTTGTTTTTGAAAAAAAAAAAAAAAAGTATATCTTTCAGGTTTTGGGAAATTACTTGAGCTTTCAGCAAAAATGAATAATTGTCTTGTGTAAGAAAATGTCTATGCTATTAAAAATTTTTCACTGAAGCTGTCTATGTTCCCCAGATTCTATATTTAAGTGCAAAAAGGGACATTTTCAAAGTTGAGGATAGAACTACACACCTAGCTGGTGCTATAAAGTCCCTTGTGCTTTTGAAGTGCAACCTGAAAGAGACTCAAAGAAGAAGCAGGCTGATTTTTGGAGGTGAAATTATTGGAGCATCTTTAGAAAAAGTAACTAGGGTAACATTTGTGTGGCCATGAGGCGAACCAGGCTGGGAATGTGATCCGACTGAGTGACGCCCCCATGGCAATATCATGGAAAATGTCATTTCTCAGTCTGGCCATGCCCTGAGCAGAGATCCTCATGCACAATCTTGCAGAGATTTCCTCCGTGGAGGAACAGTTTCAGCAGCCCTTGCCCCTCTGTGCCCACCTACCCCTGAAATGTGTCAGTGCCTGTTTTTGTGAGGCTGCATGGTGAACCAGATGGAGGAGCTGATCTGCAAAATGAGCGGTTTTATTTTCAGCCACATTACTTCCTTGATGCAGCACAACCACAGCAAGGGCTGCACTGGAAGAGCTCAAGGTACACTTGGTCAAGAAGAACCAATGGAGGGAGGGAGATGAGGGCAGCACAGATGCTTTCCTGCCAGTGGAGACAGCAGGAGGCAGACCATGAGAATTCTGGGTATAAACAGCCAAAAAAGGTAACAGTACGAAAGCATGATTTTCCTAAAGCTCTGTACACTGCTGACAACTAAAATGAGCAAAAAATAGGCACTGAGTCCACAAGTCAACCTGCAATACCTAACTCACAAGAGTGAAAGATGCCACTAAGTGTAAGGCAGCAGGCAAGTGTTTTGAAATGAAACAGGAGAGAGAAATCATTGTATTCAAAACCAGAGATGGATCACCTGACGGCAAAGTCAGCCAGCTGGATACCGGTGTGAGGGACTATCTTGCTAGGTAGGTGTTCTGGTGAAAGAGGATTACTTCATGGGTTTCATATGGCGAGCAGTGGAAGGGGAGGCAGTACTTGCTGATCTGCACTTTTAATCAGGTTTTTTTAGGAGGAATAGGCATTGAGTTAAAGCAAATTTTTCTGGCACCCAAAAAACCTCAAATGTAAAAACCTGTTAGAGAGATGGGTGGGCAAAAAAGCTGTGTTTCAAAGACTGTCTCAAGCTGTGGCTCCACAGGCATTTCGTGAGCAGAGAGCTGACCCCATCGCCATCCTTCCCCACTGCTTCAGCTCCCTACTGCCTGTTCAGGCCTCTGAGCAAATGCTGAGAACCAGACTGGGGGAACTGAATCAGGTGCTAAAAACCTTTACTGAAAACGAGAGTTTGAGGTTTTATTGCCAGATGAATTTCTTGACACGGATCACGGTATAGCTGCTGAACAGCTGTGCTGTCACAAATCACAGGAGGTACAAGGGTAGGAGGGAGGCTGCTTTTTAACATTTTAAACACTGAAACATGTTTAAATCTGTTTACTTGTTTACTTACACTAATATGTTTAAAACTTATTAAATGTGTGAGTTTAATACTGCTTCAGACTAGGAAACCCCAGCACTTGAAGCTCATCCTTTCTTAATGGAAGCACCATTCCCCCAGCAACTGGTTTGCGACTGGAACTTTATAAGCAAACTGTAGAAATTACAACATAAATTAGGATGATTCCACCCAAACCAGTGAGATTCACCTGATTTACTTCAGCTGAGGATGCAGTCCAGCAGCAGCACTCTGACCAGACGAAACAGCAGGATTTATTGGTCAGTAACCTAGGTTCTTCTCCACAGGAAGCTAATTCTCACAGCATCTTCCTCCTGCCCTTCTCCTTTTCCTTCCCTCCCACACCATTGCCCTCAGCCTCTACTACTGGGTAGAGGAATGATTCTGATTAATTTACTGGCAGAAGTTTTCTGCCTGGGAAGATTGGGCATAATGCAGCTCTGCAGCAATACTCTCCTTCCTTTCCCTCCATCTCTACTTGTCGTTTTTCTCAGAAAAGTTGAATATTATCTATATGGCACAAAATAGATGTGTTAGCTTTTAACATTTTGTTTGTTTGTTTCTTTTTCATTGTTTCTTTTCTGTTCACTTCAGGCAATATCTTCCCTCCTTTGACCCAGTTCTCTTCCTTACTTGTTTTGGCTGACCCGTATTGAGTATCACAGATGTTTTTGTAATTGTATTCCCTATTGCATGAGTGCCAAAATACAGAGGCAGTTACCTCTTCTACTTCTGTGGCCTTGAAATCTATGTAAATGGCACAGAAGTTGTTATTTTTCATTTTCTGTCTCCCTCTTCTTCTTTGGCTGATTTAGAAAATACCAAAAAGCATCAGGTGCAGAAGTTTTCAGCCAAACCTAATTAAAAGGAATTTTTCAACATGAAAATTAACAAGTTTAGGTTTCCATTCCACGTGACCCACTGCCTCATCTTAACAAGAATTCCCTGTTGTAACAGCAAATGTTAATTTTAGCAATTTCAACTTGCTTTTTGGCCAGAAATGGACAAAGTGCTGGGATACTTTTTCTGTTCATCTGGCTCTTTCCCTTATTCCTTTCCAAGTGTTTCTTTGCTGCTTGAACATCTTCTCCAGAGGATAAGTGTTTTCACCTGGAATCAGCGTAATTTCCATATCTGAGTCCCAGCCACTGGCCCTTCTCTGCCGCTACCACCTCTGAACGCCTTGTCCCACCAGAGATTAAGAATGTCACTTCTGTAGCTCTTACTCATGGACCACAGCAGATTTGCTTTGTCTCCATTTTTTTTTCTACTGTCTCTTTTGCTCATTTTTGCTGGCAAGAGCTGCTCACTACTCACCTGTGAAAATGCTCCCCCTTAGCATAAGCAATTTTAATGACAGGGGTTTTGTGAACACGGTTGTTACTCTCAAGAAGCATGTAAAGGGATAATTAAAGAACCTCTTTGCAGTGGTGGATCAGAGTGACCGTGGGAGCAGGTGGTGTGTAAGCAGTCTACATCGATGAAGCACAGTAATGTTTCACACCCAACTCAGCTGCAGCTAAGCCAACAGTAATGGTCCTGGAGCTTTGTATCTTTGAACTAGCTGCAAGATCAGATTCCTTTGATCTCCTTCATCTTCCCTGAAGAACAGCTTGTCCTTAAACTCCTAGAACTGGAACTACTTGGAAGATTAAAGGCAATTTAAATACTTAAAGATGAGTAACTAAAATACCAAGAGAACTCCCCAAAGGACTTGTTGATAGAAAGAGGATCCTGCCACTGGGCTCCAGATGACTCTATATCTATGTCTGTTTTGTCATTCAGGCATGATGCGTCCGTGGGTACCAAAGTAACAGCTATTGAACGTATCATTGCTTTCACCTTCACTTCCTTTTCTGTGAAGATCTGCAAATATATTTGCTGCTGTAATTCTGTGGCATTGTTTAAATGACTTAATAAAAAAGTGTTAGATTTTTTTGTGATTGCATTGCTCAGTGGAACAGCTACATAATTTTAGTTCAAGAGTAGTTTCATATCTATGGTCCAGGTTTTGGCAAAATACTAATATATACCTTCAGGAAGTGCAGTCTGAAGGATAAAATGCAAGGTGTAAAAGGTGTTAAGAAAAGGTCATTATTTCCAGCTGGAGCCAAACACCATAGATCCCTTATGTCTTACTCAAAGTGCTGGCTATGGCAAAAAGTATAACATTATATCTATCCATGCAAAAACATGAGCCTAAATGGAGACACAAATATTTTTCTTGCAATTTCTTTATCTGTTTGTTCACTGAAAATATTTTTGAAAGATAGAAGAAAAGTAGAAGATGGGAAAAGATGTATGAATCTCTAAAAAATATGCAGAAATAATATCAAATTTTCATAATCAACATATGAATGGGCCATTTTCTTCAATTACCTCCTTCGTCTTCTCAGCTTAAAGTTTCTTCTGTTGTTAGTAATGGATTGATATGGGCTTCCGCTTAAGAATCATTTTATCATGGCTTAACATTCAAATGATTATGCTTTAAAAAGCCACCTTTTCTGCCCATAGAGGACCACTAGCTAAAAGCTTGTCCACTTGAGGAAAGCAGCATGCACTTTGACAACACTAACTGCTTCCTGTAGTATCGACAAGACTGAGTACTTACTAAGAAGGGTCAGGGAAGGAATCCACGTAGAGTAGCTTTTGCATTCTGACATTCCTGCCCCACACTGCTGCAGCTTAGCCTCCTTAGCTCTAATACAGTGCTTGAGTTCCATTACTGCACATTTTGTGAAAATTAATAGATCTGTTCTCCACAGAATAAAATGTGCTAACTCATGATGAATATGGCACTAATCTACATTCTGAGCTTTTAGGCTACATCTGTACTAGTAAGACCATTGCAATCTGGCTGGGAAAAGCCAACATCTATGGTAATAAATCAAATAAGTCTCCAGGACAAGGTTGCTGCTTGGGAACTGTGTACTGCGAACAAACTCTGGAGTGTTCTTAGTATCAAACCAAGCCCAGAAGCTGTTTGAGCTGGTTGTAACAGGCCAAATTTGTGCCAGAGAGCACTGGGACAATTTGCTAGCAACAGACAATCGCAGCCTGGGGTCCAGTTACTCTGGAGGTTACTAATGTTTACATTAGTCAATCACATTTACTGAAGCCATGGTTATAATAAAGCCATATGGCATGGTTCATTTTGGCTACTGATATCTATAAAGTCATCTCTTAAAGATGAATTCTCTAAAGCCTAAGTTTACACACAATTGTACTCTGCCCACATCTGTTTTTTGCTACAACATTTTCTTTCTGCAGTTAGGCATGTCATGAGAGAGGCAGGAAAAAGATCCCATTTTTATATTGTTCTTTCTGAGGTATATCACAGTAACTCAGTTCAGAAATAGGTATTTAACTGATTTATTTGCTATTCAAAGTGAAATGATGAATAATTTTGCAAAATGTGGAACTGTTTTTGAATAATGGTAAGTTTCTTACACATATACTCACACTCTGATTATTTAAATAGGGAATCCTACAGAAATTTTCATTATTTTTAAAACAAATTTTTTTCCAGCTTGACAAACCCCAGCTGATAGTAAATTAAGAAGAGTAGCAGTTAATGAAACTTCATTCTGGTTTGCTCTTGAATGACTCACTGTACTAATGCTGAAACTATCACCACCTTGCTACTCGCTATTTGCACTCGGTTTATAATTTCCAAATTGCATGCTATTTTTTGAACGGCTCCCAAACCCACAGAGCTGTCCAGATGGCCATGTGAATGCTTCCAGTGTCAATACTCATGCAAACATGCATTCACACCCTTATTTCTGATATTTTAGTTTGCATTGAACATTCTTCTGAACAAAAATTTGCTTTCACAAACATTTGGAGAACGCAAATGAAAGGAGCTCTGAACACTATAGAAGCTGATTCATGGTTTCTATTCAAATAAATGCTAGTGAAGCCTTCTGAAACAGCTATAATCATGAGCATATTCTTCCCCTCCCTATGACCCAGATTCGAAGAGGAAGGAAGTACATGGGTAACTTTAAACATGCAAATAGTGTCACTTGCGCACAGATTTACATATGCAATTATGTTTCTTGCTGACCCAGGAGCTGTATGATTCTTATTTGTGTTCACCTTTTTCTGAAATTTTATTGGAAATCTTAAGGAATAACATAAAAGCAGCACCTTGGCAAACATTAATGACCAATTTTAATTACATAATGCAAGGGAGAAAGAATAACACTAAAACAAAAGAAACAGAAGAACAAGAGGACAGATACAGAAGAAAAGTAGCCATGGAAAAAGTACGTAAAGCTAGTGTAAGAATATAAATTCAAAGTCAATGGTTACAAGGTTTAAAAGGCCAATCAATAAAGAAATTGCTTGAAGTAATTCCAGGGGTAGAATTGGTCAATGATAATAAACAAGATGAGGATCCTTCAAAAGGCTGCAGTGTTGCTAGGAAAAGAAAGTCTGTATGCAAGTTGAGGGAAATTAAAACACAAAAATCATGTGACTAAGAAGGAGTCACTGTAACATCACTCAACAACTGAATATCAGAACAATTTATTTGACTACTTTTCCAATAATCACATTACATTAATCTGAATGTATTTCCTTTAATTTCTTTATTATGCATCCATTCAGAGCTTCTTCCTTTAGGAGAAAAACAAAGATTAATTTCTAATAGGAGCCATGAAGAAGCTAAATGCTAAACATTTTCATTGTGTACATTTTATAACAGGGTGCTCAGAAATACACTGAACAAATCTTTGAAACAGATGTTTATATTTGCCTCTGAAGGAGTTTACAATAGTATTGGATTTCACATAATTTTGGATACAGAGTCAGTCAGCACAAATAGTTTAAGCAATTATTTGCAATGCTATTCTTCTCCAAGTCCTATAGATGCAAACCATTCAGCTCTCTGCTTCAAGTATGTTAGAGACAGCTGGCACAGAAATAGTAGGTAGATTACTCGGAAAGCAAACGTCTGTTTAAGACAGTGACGTTGTCCCTGGCTTGTTCTGCTGTCTATGCAACAATGCTCTAGGAAATCTGGGGATCTGATAATTAAGGGGTGAGAAAACTAACAAACAGAAGATAGCCCTTAGCTGAGGAAGTAAAAGAAATGGGAGAAATGCATGGGGGAGCACAAGGCTGGAGCTACAGTTTAAGGGAAGACAACTGAGTGGTAGATGATATACGAAAAATAAAGGAACTGGAGCTGAATTACGTCCTTTGGGATTAAAGGCAAGCAAACCTACCATTTTAAAGAATAAGTGTGATACCCACCTCTCAGTCTTTCTTGGGTCCCCTCTTAAACCAACACCAAAGAGTTGAACTTCGTTGGTAGCGAGTGGTTGCAAAAAAGGTAGAAGTTGAAAACACTTTTTTCCTTCATTTGTATTAGAAACTTTCATACTTATCCTTATGCTCCTGGTGTAAGTCCAATGGCCACAGCAACACCCCTACCCTTTCTTTTCTCCTCCAGAAATCCAGTAAATAGGCTCCATGATCTGGGGTGAAGATGCAAGTAGCAACCTTGCATGACATCAAGGGGAGGGTGATGTCTATGCAGCAACTGGATAGGTTAGGTTCCCCTTCCTGCTTTTTGATGAGACTTCACAGATGGCCAGTAATAAGATTACAGGGCTGTCTCCTGTGAGACTATGAGCACCGTCTTCTGTATGGCAATGTTTTAATGGTGTTAACTGCATCCTCTTTTCCAGTAAACCGTAAGTAATGAAGCGTATACTGAAGGCATGAATATTAAGACTATTCAGTCACTCACACATTTTTATCTTCCTCCACTAATAATCAGCAGCAAAGGGAAAAGAAGATGGAACCTGAATACATAGAAGAGAAGGAATAAAAATAACAGCAGCAATAATAACAACAATAGAATTAGAATTCAGTTGACGTCCATGTATGACCTAGAAGGAGAACTTATGTGAAGCAGCTAAGTGGGTGTGTTTTGCTTTGTTGGGATGTTATTTTCAGCATGCTCAAACAAAAAATAGAGGGACTGTCATATTTTCTTAAGCAAAATTTAAAAATTTTCAAAGCCACTAAAATAAGTAGAATACTCTGTAGTCACTTCAATACAGTTTAGCCATTGGTAGTTACTGTTGAGTGCATAGCTACGTGCTTCATATTCAAAAAATATTTATGGTAAAAAGTCCATATGTTTGTGAGAAAGGTATTAGTAACCTGTTTTTCCTCTGGAATCACTATTTCTTGATTGTGACAAAAAAGTACACTATAGACACTTGTGGAAATGTATTATAATCTACACTAAGACAATACGTTACTATGCATTGACAATCCCATGAGTGTTTTATTACCTCAAGTCAAGGACTGGACTTCAAATTACCTTATCTGGTCAGCTTAGTTTTGGGACTCTGAAACTGGTTTGAAGAGGTATAGACCTTTCGCAATTTTCCTTTTTTAAAATAAATCGCTTGGAGCAAGAATATGTGATCTGAGTGAGAGAAACGACGACTTGTACACAGGCCCCCTTAAGAAATAGTCTGAAGAGGCTCAGCCAAAGTTGCATTTGCTCTACTGTTTCCAGCCCAAGATTCTTACAGAAAGTCAGATGACATAAGTAGAAATCATCCAGAAAAATGAAATCATCATGGATCATGGAAAATCATCATGGAAAAATGAAAAGGAAACATGCAGAGAATAGTCTCTTTTGTCAGTCTCTGAAAATGGGATTGTACTGAAGAATAGTGCTATTGGTGAACCTAATCTGTAACCTGTACAGGTTTTCACTGAGATTTGGGGCAGTTTAGATCCCATATTATCCCTCTCCACCCCTGCAGGTGTTCCTCCAGCTTCGGAATAACCCACCTTTTAATTTTAGAAGACACTTTCGTCTTTCAACTGAATGCCAAGTAGTTCCCATTTATTGGCTGTGGAATAAGTGTTCAGCAAGAATCTGTTTCGAATACACATATTAATGCCATTAGTGCATCTTCTCATGAATGGATTCATAAGTATTTTAAGAAAAAAACACATGACCAGTATAAACAGAAGTTGGAACGGCTTTTCTGTCCTGTAGGTATGCTACGTTTGCCAGTATTGGGATTTTATTTTGTCTGATTTTGTTTATTTTATTTTACTTTTAAAGCCTTAGAGACTCAAAAATGGAATTTGTACCACAGCAAAAATTACTGTTCTGTGGCTTTTCACTGGTGGGAACAATAGAAGTGATAATACTAACAGATAGGCGTTTCCTCCTACAGTACTTCATAATCCAGGAAATTTACCTTGAAGCCAGAGGCACTGTGTCAGATCAGTTTATGTAGAATACAGTCAACCCACAGCACCATCTTCTGCCAAACACTTTCATCCTGAAAACAAAACCCAAGCAAGTGTGGACGACGTGAAGAAAACCAGAGGCAGCACAGATCAGCGGTAGGGCACCAAAAGGGAGTTAAGGGATTCCAGCATGTGCTCTGTCCCCGTTTATGCCACTCACGGATTGAGTAGCCTTCTGCGTGACCATGGACCTTTGCGTTTCCCTTTAGACTTCGTATTTGTGCATGAACTTAGACAAGAGCTAAACAAAGAGCGAACCCTGAATGAAGGCATTGAGAGCAGTCTCATACAGACCCTACATGGGCTTTGCCATGACCCTGGATATATGAGTTCTCCTCACACATTCATACGAGGTGTTTCACATTTCTTTCTGTCTTTCCAGTCTCTCAAGAACCAGTTAACAGACATCACCACACTTCCCAGCTATAAAAGCGAAGTGCCTGGAAACAGTTCATTGCTTTCTCCCAAACAGACCCTCGTAAAATAACCCAAGAGCCATTTGGCATCTAAATTAATTTCGGTGCTCCATACTTTAAATTCTTGCTGGTTACAATTACAATTTACTGTAACGGTGCAAGCCATAGGGCAAGCGAACCCCGGACTCTGCCAAACTGCAGGACACTGGTCTGACAAATAACAGGTTACCGCCTGCCCTGCCGCCACCTTTCTAATATAAACCAGGTCACCCTGGTTTTGTACCTGTCAGTGTCCTAAGTAAACGACGTTTCAGAGCCCTGCCTATCCCAAGGCTGCTGTATTTTAGCCCTTGCTAGTCCCAAAGGGTTAAATAGGAACCTGACAAGAAAACAGGAGCTGGGAAAGTTCAGTTATTGTTTGCAGGACAGAGATAACTAAGCAGACTACTTGTTTTAAAGAGTTTCTATTTTTGCCCTTGCTTCTAATTATCAGGAAAGAGGTACTAATGACCCGCCATTAAGAGTCCTAGGGAAAAAAAAAAAGAAAATACAATCATAGAATTTGTTTGAGTGAATAGGTGTGTTAAGCATTCACAGGAAGCTCTTTTGTGCAATTAAAAATAGCTACAAAGAAGATGGTTGATGCTTGGGAGTCATCTAGCAGGAACATCAAGCTCGGGGCGGGGGGGGGGGGGGGGGGGGCGGGGCGGTTAGAGTTAATGGGTTTTCTTATGTTTCAAAACCAGGGGTTGAGTCAAAACTGTTGTCTGAGCAATTAGCAGAGGGTGAGCTTTGCAGAAGTTCTCTAAAGGGTGTATGGGGCGGGAATAGAAAACAAGGTAAGAAGGGGTGAAGGAGAAACCAGAGGAAGGGGAAATAAATCAGAGACAGACAAAAGAGAGTGCAAATGAAAGCCTTCCCTGCAGTGCTGGAGAAGTCAGGGGGGTATGGTTTCTAAGTGAGCAAATAATCATAATGATAATGCCCAGATATTGCACTATAGATTTTCCTCCAAAAAGAATGTACTCCACATTTCCCCAAATTTCGATAATTACCCAGGGAAACCACTACCTTTTCCAGTACAATGATCTGCTATGGGCTTGTCAGTTTTGCTGGAAATATGCTTGATTGATTACGTATGAGCAGAGAGAGTCTATCTTCTGCAGCTTGAACAGAATTGGAAGATACAGACTTTCATATTCATAAACAACAAATCTATGAAACAGGCCTGATAAACCGAAGGCTAATGGTAGACATTCAGTGTAGCCTGCAAGGACTGCAAATGGCTCTGGGATTCTGTGCAAGAGGACTTACTTAGAAAGGAAAGGGAGGTACACTAACACAAGTCTGTTGAATTATAGGGAGTCTCGGAAGAAGAAGATGAACAACAAACAGAAGCGAGACCAAGCACATCTCTCCCTGAGCCCCAGTATCCTGTTGACTATCCTGGGGGTATTAGGGGTCAAGTTTCATTAGGAAAAAAGCAACAATAACTGGAAAAAAGGAGATCTAAGCAGTTAAAAATACCAATTTCACAATTTCAAAAAGAAGTGTTAACATCAGCAGTTAGACACAATGACTAGGAAAAAAAGGGCAGGGTGAACTGGGAGCCTTAATGACACAATCTTATAGAATGTAAATTAAATATATTGAAAATAACTGCAAAGTGATTAAAAGAAGAAAGTGGATAAAATAATTTAATTTTGAAGAGGATTTAGAAAATCAGAAAGTCAATATAATTTTGAAGTTGTGAATTTTCACTTAAAAAAAAATATATATACCTCTTGGAAATGTCAAAATGTGATTTTTAAAGGATTCTAGCCGAACTTGGTGGTGTGAGGGAAAACGGGGTCTTTATTAACAGCTGGAGTCTGGAAACCCTAGAAGTGCTGGTTTCCATGCTCTGAGTCTGTAGATTACAGGTCTTGTCTCCCAGCTCCTTCTTATGACTGGCAGCTAGAGTCATAATTGAAACCTCAAAATCCCAGAAAACCTACAATTCCCACTTGAGCCAGGAACCAAAGAGTCTGGGAGCTATTTAATCTCCAGCAGGCAGGTAGGCTACAGAGATGTTAGAAAGAGTTGTTGGCACATTTCAAAACCCTGCCTAGCCTATCACACCCTCACGGAAATCGAAATGTCTCTGCAAACATTTGAAATTTGATGAAACTTCATTCTCTGATGGAAAAATTCTTCCCTTTGAGAATTTCTGAACTGTCTGTTTAGCAGAGTTGAAACGCAGCGTATTCCAGCAATAAGACCTGAGAAATTAATAAAAAGGTTTTCTGCAGTACTTTCAGTGGTTTCTGAGCAAGCCCCTTGTAAGTCTGTTCTGCTCCTTTATCTCCACCTGAGATCGCCCATGCCTACTTAACAGCTTTATCCCAACTGCCCAGCTTCATCAGTTTGATAACAGCCAAGAAATTGTTTTGACACTCAGTGCTTTCTGTCAAAAACAAAACTTGTAACTGCAGCATTGACTTGTTGCCACTGTGGTATGCTGTTAAAAGACCCATTTTCACAATTAGCAAACCCTCACAGTTTGTGCAACTGCAAGACTGGATCACTTGGTCTGTGATTACTGGAAGACTATCTTCACCATATAAAAAAATCTCTAACAACTGAAGTGGCAGTGCTAACTGTACACACAATTTATGGTTCAACAATTAGCTTAGCAGGTTTGACAGTGCACTGCCAAGTGAAACAATTTTGGCCTTTAAAGCACACTTTTTTTTTTTTTGGTAGACATTTTCCAACCAGTTGTTCTCTTAAGGTCTTTCTAATTCTAACTATGTAAGAAACTCGTATTAGGACCAATGAGAGTCTTAAAAGCCCAGAGAATTTACTTCCTAGGATTATTTTTCAGATCCTTTCAAGCACAGTATTAGAAGAAATTTGAAATTGCTTCACTGTTGTCATGAGAAGATCAGACGAGATGTCCAGGCAGCTTATTTCACTGACATTTTACTTGCCATAATATTGGTGCATTTAGCAAAAAGAGCCAGCAAGTGTGTACCGGGAACTATCAAGGTTCCCTTTGGGTAGCCAGCTACGTGGGCACATGCTTAAGATAAGAAATATCAGCCTGGATCACCAGCTGGGTAAATCACAGTCATTTATTTGATTTCAAGTTACTCCTGGATTTGTTAGGGTTAAGATCAGAAGAGCAATTACGGTTCTGATTTTAGAAAGTTTTTTTCCTGTGTTTATCAGTGTAATAACAGAGCCCTGGCGTAGACTTCAAAGGCCTCTCAGTGTTTCTGTAAGGGAGGAAAGGATAATTATTGCAATTTGAAAGATGGTGACATGAAGACTTTTAGGGCATTTTACTTACATAAAGTGATGCCATTTTTCATAAATGCTCAAGGTCTGTCATCTGCCTGAGTAAATTTTTAGTGTTACTTCTAAATAGGGACTTAGCACATAAACTCTTGATTTGTGGGTCCCAGCTAGACTACTCCCTGGGTAGCCCAGGGGGAGCAGTGACCATATTGGGACCCAAGGAACCCGTGCTCTGAGAAGGGCACTTAGGGACAGAGAAGAACAGCAGTACAGGAATTTATTTTTCAGAAATAGAGTCATGGTTAGCCATCACACCTAAGATATACGAAACAGGACAAGTATCTTTAGCTGTCTGAATTTAAGTACCTTGAATGTGAGAAACAGCATGTGAATATCGATTATCTTGTTCACAGTTTTGTATTTAGGGGCTTGACCTCCACTGAAATCTCACTTTGGGCTGCTTTTGCGTATGAGGAATCTAACAAAATGTTAGCATGACTGTGTCCAGTGTAAGTCTCACAGAGTACCAGGGCTGAAGGGGTTAATATCTTAGCCTGAAGGAAGGGACTGAACTGCCTGTGTTCAGTACTATGCCATAGAAATACTCGTTCTGAAAGGGGGTGACCTGCTGAAGGTAAGGACAGAAGATGAGAGAGAGAAACCCACTGGGCTGTTGTTTAGAGGCTGCTGCTCTGGCCAGACTGCCAGGCAAGACTGCTGCATGAGGCAAGCAGAGGACAGATTTTTTGGGATCCAGGAGGATCACTCAAGAAGCAAATCCAGGGGTCTCCATGTGGAAAGAAGATTTGGGATACCAGCTATGAAAGCAAGCAGTGCAGCAGCTGGTAAGCCCATCAAAAAACCGGGGAACAGCAGAGATCTTGTAAGTCATCACAGAAATACTCCGTGTGACTTTTCGGAGCGGGAGAAAGGGGCAAGTCTGGACTGCAAAACACAGCTGCAGTCATCAATTTTGGCAGCAAGCCAGACGATAAAACAATGTTCTGTACTCAGAGAAAGAAAATAAATTACCACACCTCTTGGGTTTTGCTATGGGACCAAAGGACTTCTGCCCTTTTTATGATCTGTGTAATTGGTTGGTGTGAAGCAATATGGATAAATAACTGGGCAGTGTAGCAACACCAACAAATCCTTCCCTTAAGCAATACACATGCAAGATGCCCGTGTGACGTGAATCAGCTGGGGCATACATTCACTGACAAAGGGATTTCCTTCCAGAGTGACGGAAGCATTGCACAAAATGGAAAAAACTTGCCCAAAATAGTCATTTAAAAAGAGCTTGTGTAACAACAAATAAAATGTGAATTGAAGGGGTTTGATTATCAATTTAATATACATTCATAATATAATTCACAGCTGATTTAACAAAGTGTATCTCTTTCTCTTTGGATGGTGCCTTATGATTGCTGAAATGAATTAGGTCTTCATGCTGAGGGAATCCTTTGGAATTGAGCTTGTTATGCCGAGTAAAACATCCCCTTTCCCTGTTCTTTAGATATGCTGTTGTTAAGCATAAGGGCCAAAATAAGACTTGAGAAGGAGTTGTAAGAGCATGAAAGACTAAAAATTTACTTAAGCCTCCAAAACTTTATCATAAAAGTAGATGTTCATGTATTTTTATTAACATTGGAGATGTCCATGGTTACAAGAGTATAGAAAAGTTAAAATTTAAGATTTAAGAAAAATTGAACAAGTAAGACACCTTGTAATAACAGGGAAAAAGGTTTCAGTGTATTAGCCTGTCTTGGGGAAAAAAATTCTTAGTTGAGAAAAAAGAGTTACAAATAGTAGGTAACTTTTATGTTGGCTGTTCAAATTTACCTAGAGTTTCTTTTGCTCCAGAAAAAGAGCAAGGGATGGATGGTAAGCAATCCCACCTGCTGCTCATCTGCATGCATCACTATCCTAGCACGGATTTATAAATGATAAGCAAAAGTATCTCTCATGAGGAGAAAAAGTCATTGAACAATTTAGAATAGGAACATTTGAGATGATTATGCTCTCTTTGCAGATTCAGAAAAAAAACATAATTTGTCTAACTAGTCAATTGACATGAATTATTCACCATCATAGCATTGCTGGTGGCACATCTGCATGGAGGCTGTGTTGGGGTGATACTCTACCCCAGTCTAGCAATCTAGCAGGGCACATCAACATGGGTGCCGACCACTGCCCTGTGAACCCAGTGATCCTGCAAGCACACTAGAGCTGGTCTGCTTGCAGCCGGAGTAGTCATATCTTTCCCAGTCTTCTGCACCTCTGGCTCCAGTATTTGGAGCATAGACCTGCCTAAAACCAGAAAGTGGTATTTCCCTTTTGAAACTGCTTCCTATCTGAGCTGCAGTGGACTGCTGTAGTCCTCTCTTTGGTTCTGGTCAGGACTGGTCTTGTCCTGCTGGGCATCTGCAAGTCAGTCCATTTCCTCTTGAGCTTTGAACTCTCTCATGCAAACAGTCTTTTGTTACAATAACCCCATGAAGTGAGACTTGTTGATTTTTCTTTTCTTAGGTTTGTCACAGTGTATTGGGTTTGCGTGGCAAGGTTTTGGTAGCGGGGAGGGGTCGCTTCCATGAGAAGCTGCTAGAAGCTTCCCCTATGTCTGACAGAGCCAGTGCCAAGATGACCTCTGACAGAGCCGGCTCCAAGATGACCAACCCGCTGCTGGCCAAGGCCAAGCCCACCAGTGACAGTGGTAGCACCTCTGTGATAACGTATTTAAGAAGAGGGAAAAAAACCTGCGCAACTGCAGCTGTAGAGAAGAGTGAGAATGTGAGAGAAACAACTCTGCAGACACCCAGGTCAGTGAAGAAGAAGGGGGAGGAGGTGCTCCAGGCGCCAGAGAAGAGATTCCCCTGCAGCCCCTGGTGAAGACCATGGTGAGGCAGGCTGTCCCCTGCAGCCAATGGAGGTCCATGGTGGAGCAGATACCCACCTGCAGCCCATGGAGGTCCACGGTGGAGTAGATATCCACCTGCAGCCCATGGAGGACCCCACACCAGAGTAGGTGGATGTGTCTGAAGGAGGCTGTGACCCCATGGGAAGCCCACGCTGGACCAGGCTCCTGGCAGGACCTGTGGACCCATGGAGAGAGGAGCCCATGCTGGAGCAGGTTTGCTGGCAGGACCTGTGACCCTGTGGGGGACCCACATTGGAGCAGTCTGTTCCTGAAGGACTGCACCCCACGGGAAGGACCCACGCTGGAGAAGTTCGTGGAGGACTGTCTCCCGTGGGAGGGACCCCAGGCTGGAGCAGGGGAAGAGCGTGAGGAGTCCTCCCCTGAGGAGGAGGGAGCGGCAGAGACAAGGTGTGATGAACTGACCGCAACCCCCATTCCCCGTCCCCTGCGCTGCTGGGGGGAGGAGGGAGAGAAATCGGGAGTGAAGTTGAGCCCGGGAAGAAGGGAGGGGTGGGGGGAAGGTGTTTTTAAGATTTGGGTTTATTTCTCATTACCCTACTTTGATTTGATTGGCAATAAATTAAATTAATTTCCCCAGTCGAGTCTGTTTTGCCCATGACGGTAAGTGGTGAGTGATCTCCCTGCCCTTATCTCGACCCACGAGCCTGTTGTTGTATTTTCTCTCCCCTGTGCAGCTGAGGAGGGGAGCGACAGAGCGGCTTGGTGGGCACCTGGCATCCAGCCATGGTCAGCCCACCACACACAGGAAAGGCAGAGTAAAACAGCAGAACAGCATGCACAAACTATAACCTTTCTGCAACTTTGACTTCCCCCCCTCAAATATTTAACTCTTCTGTTTCTATTCATCAGTCTATTAAGCAACTCTTTATCACTTCATTTTCTTTCTGCATTCACCCCATGAGTGATGGATGTTATTTTTCATGGAGTAATTAAGATTTGCACTTCTTTCCTCCCAAAGGTATGATTTTCAGCACAAAAAAAAGCCTGTCTCACACAGGCTTAATCTTCCTTTTAAGTGAGGAAATGCTTTTGCAATTCTTTATTTATATGTGACTGTTTTTTCAGCTTCTAGGGAACATTGTATAAAGGGTTTGGCTTTAACTTGTTTTCTTGGACCTTAGTCTGCTCTATGGCCAGCACAGTTTGCTGGTTCAATAGTTGGAATGTTCCTGAATATGCTCTGTGAGTGAATATCATACAGTTTGATCATCAATTGTTAAGACTTTGGTTATATTTGCAAAAGGCTGAATCCCCCCTCACACAGGGGCTCTGTCCCTCTGTACTCAGGATTTCTTGCAGCCAAGATGTTAATGGAGCAGGTGAGTGGAGAAGACTTCAGGGAGTGCCTGATGGCACCATTTTTTGAGGGTCTCCTCCTCAAAACCAAAGCAAAGGGAGCAAATCTTCAACCAAACAGGAGTCCTGCTGGGTGGTGAGCACTAGGACATGATTTGCACCTTTATTCCAGGATGAAGATGACCTCAGGTTCTTGTATGGGCTCCTGAAGGACTAGCGTCCCAAGTCCTGTGGAGTCACTAGCCTGGCTTCAATGCAGTGAGGTTTGGCGAGGTGATCTTCAGTAAGGTCTTCTGGTCTCACCATAAGAAAGCCAAAATCATGAGGTGGGCTGTGAAATACTTGTGGTCCACTAATCCGATGCAGCCGGTGAGAGCTGAGTAAGGGCCTGATCATATACGCTAGCTTGTCACCATCTGCACATATAATTTCCTTGGTAGCTTATTGAACTTTTTCCTTCTTCCAGTAGTGGAAATGTGTGATCCATACTAAAGGCTAACTAGATGGAAAGCTTTGCTGGTAAGAAGACACTCACCCATTTACAATACCCTCCCCACCATGACTTCCCTCCACTCAGCAAAGCAGCTAAGAGAAAGTAACATGCACTGAAGGAGTTGTTAACCTCTGCGCCCTGTTCATTTATAATTCAAACAATAAAAAGCAATTAGGACCCTTAATTTAAAACAACTGACCCATCAAAATCCTAAGAGCATATTCTCAAGAATATTTCTTCTGAAGGGATGAGGAAATGTAATGACATGTTGCCAGACTCCTTGCTTTCAATGCTTCATTGTACTTGAGTGGACTGTGTGTACAGGACTGTTACAAAATTCATCTTGCGTACCAAAACAGATACACAAGTTTACTAGCAAGCAAGGCAACTACTGCCTCTATAGCTTCAAGTACCTGACTTAAAAATGAATAGCTGTGGATAAGAGTAGAAAGGGTGGGGGGGTGGAAGAGAAAAATAGGATTTTTTTGGAAGAGAAATTACAAATAGCCTAAAATTTGTCAGGTAGTTTTAAATCTTTGAGTGAGTTTTACTGAAATGTGGAAGAAAGATTAAAAGCAAGGAAACAAACAAACAAAACCATTGGTAATAGAAAAGTTTAAATGTAATTGCTCACATTCCAATGGAAATGGTTTAATTTAAGATGACATTTAAACAGTCCCCTCCACCCACACTGTTGGAAACTGAAATCCAAACACAACAGCATTATGTTAATACTGCAAGTGAAATTTAACACTGAACAAGAAGAGAAAGGTACGTTCTAATTTCAGTCAGAGAAATGAAGCACAAAAACTGTAAACAGAACATAAAGTGACTTAAACGTATAAATTACTTACTGTGAAAATACAAGAGCCATT
This sequence comes from Mycteria americana, assembly GCF_035582795.1. Lineage (NCBI taxonomy): Eukaryota > Metazoa > Chordata > Aves > Ciconiiformes > Ciconiidae > Mycteria > Mycteria americana. The sequence continues at coordinate 67,985,649 of NC_134396.1, forward strand.
AGTTAACACATGGAAGAGATTGTGCAGGAATATAAGTTACCGATGAAAGGAATATTAGACACCACACATTTCATCAATTTAAAAAAACCCTCATCCTCTAGAAAGGCTCGTGTGCTCCTTCCTCATTTAAATTGTGAGAGAGACAAACTTCCAATTCAAATCATAAAAAGCAGCAACATAAAATACTTTCCTATTCTGCATTGTCCACACAAAGTCCAGTTGTCACCCACTCTTCCGTTAGTAGACTCTATACTGGTAGAGGTAGTAACCCTGCGACAGATGACAGCAGGTATCTGGGCTGTGCAGGTTAACTTCAGAAAGGTGAACAAATGAGTGACACACAGTGTAACGATTCATTTGCTCTGACATGCTACTTCTAAAATGGCATGGTTAGAGAGAGCATGCAAGGAAATTACTTCTGGGAACCTCAGGTCAGTATCAGTGACTTTTTCTGAGACAGTATCTTAGCTTCCAGAATTGCTTTTAATCAGACCCTGACGCAGAGAAAACTCACTGCTGTTTTGTACAAATCACTGAAAGCATAGGAATGCCCCTATGCAAAATTTTGCATAAACAAAATAATAACATGGCATATTCTCCCCGGCTTTAACCTTTTCTCACATCCCCACCTAAGCTTTAGAGGCTAATTGCATTTTGTTGACTGTAGAGACTAAAAAAGAGCAGCAGAGGGGAAATGGAAGAGAGGTTGGAGATCCCTTTCCCTAATATGCTGTGCAAATGATGCAAGACCCACAGAATACCATTACTTCTCTCCTCCGGTATTGCTGTATTCCCAGTTGCTGCAGACTCTGCTCTGAAATCACTTGAAACTGCAGCTCAGAAGAAGTTATGCTGCTAATTCTGACACCTCTTCCCCTGAACTGCGCTCATGCTTTGTGGAAAGGACAGGTGAAATGAGTTCCTGGACCACTCACAGGTGAGACCTAACATCTGACAGATCAGCTTGTGTCCTACCTAACACTTACTTGACTTCAGTGGAACTACACATATACTGCTGTGCTTTCTTATAAACAAAGCATTCTTATCCAAAATCATAGATGGCCTGATTCTGCCCATTTTTTAAAATTATCTGACATAAAAAAAATCCAGAAACTATCACCTTTTTAAAACTGAAACTTTTTCCTGACCACCTAGCTCTCTCTGATATCTGCTCAGCCTCCACGACTATGGGTTCTAAAGGATAACTATCTTGATCATAAGTATTTTCACACCCCTGAGGTGAGGAAATGCTGTTATCTGCATTTCACAGGCAGAGGGTCTATGTCACACAGGAGTTGATGGAAGCGTCTCCTTTCTGAGCCTGGATTCTATGTTTTATATGCTATATTCTGAATACTGGGTGAAACTTGTATTTACGTATATTTGTCTCTGTTCTAAAATATGCTGCAGTTCTTGATTTATTTATGCTTATTTTCTTTCTCATTCTTGTTAGTGGTTTGAAAAGATTCAGCTCATGCATTGTGTGACTCATGGCCCATAATTCAATTTCCAACAGCCTTCCACTTGAATGGGAGACATACTTACTGGATTTTGTTGTTCGCATGAGTAACTTGGTACTGGTTTTGCTCTCTGACTAAAAAGGTACAATCTTTAGAATCAGTGTCATTCTGTCCATATGAGTCAAAATTTTTCTTCTATAAATATTCTATAACATCAGATGTTTTAATAAGCCCCCTTGAAAAATATTTCATAAACTAGGCATAGAAATGTCTGAATGTAAAAGAGGTAGAAATGGGAACAAGGTGACATAAAGCAAACTGTCCCACACATGTGAATCTTGACCTTTCAAGAATTCATGTACTTATATATGTGCTTGGGAGTAGTTTGCAAGACTGGGGCCTTAATGCTTTCTATAAGCTAATATTTATAAACATTTCTAAATACCTGCCTAGCTTCTGTCAGCCATTCTGGTCAATGACGGATATGCAAATAAACCATCACACTTTGTTATTTTAATAGAAGAATAAGCTTTGGTATGTTTTTCCATAGCAGCCACGGGTTATTGTAAAGGTAGGAAGCCTATGTGAAGAGGGGTCTCGGAGAACCTTCTCCAGAAGATGAATTTCACATCCATCCAACAGTTTCTTCTCTATCCATTGCCCTGGGAAGCATGAGAAATGCTGTCTACCAGCTCCCACTGTAGAACTGAATACTCGTTGCATTTTTTACCCACAGACTATGTGGAGTGCCGCTAGTCTTGTGTGCTAACAATCCTCTTAGGTCAGAATTAACTCTTGACATTTCTGTTATTTAAGGAAATTTTTAGACCATAACAGGTAGTTATGCTTTTGTACCATTGAATTCACTTTGGCCTAGGTGGGCATTTATTACTATCTGTCTTCAGAGGCATGCTAAAATTTCTATTACCCAGATAATTACCGAGTCATTATCCTAGGCAAATAATCCCCTAGCTAAAGGGGATGAGAAGGGTAGTACCTGTTCAAATTCTGAGAAGTAAACTTCATCATCTGAGCATTAAAATAAACACAAAAGTTAACCATTCAGAATTTGTAAATGAAGTCTAGAGATTTCTGTAGTAAACATCCTCTGAAGGTCTTGGTCATAGCCAAGTGCAGATATGAACTTTGTTAGCGGCTGAAGCTGATTGTTTCTAGTTATGTGAGAACAGAGTTATACAAAAAGGAGGTGAGGTTTTGGAGAGAAAATAAGTTTCTTGTTTTGCCAATGATTTTAACTGGAATAAACTTTCTTCTTTCTTTTAACTTCATTTTTCTGTTCTTGTTTATTAAGAATCCTCTCACAGGTGCTCAGATGTAATCAATTGATTTCTTCTCAGACATTTAGTGAGACTGCTAGTAAATTAGCTATACTTTTTAAGGGAAAAAAAAATGTTTGCCTTAGGCTTGCACTATATATGGCATCTCGATTAGCACTCAGATTAGTTTAGCTTTGTATTAAAAAGTTTTCTGTTGTTCGCTCATGCCATGGGTAGTCCCTGTGCCACATGTGCAGTGTACTTGAGTGTTTGGGTCAATGCTCATGAGGAGCTACAGAGTTCAGAGAAAAAAATAACATACCTTCAGCAAGACCACTAACTGAACTGACCAAAACCAGAATGCAAATTCTAAAACTTGTTTAATTCTATAGGGCTGCGAGGTAATTAATGGACTGTCTTCTTTTGGTAGCTCTGGAAACTGAGCACCACTTTGACAGTAAAGTCACAGCATCAGGGAAGTAAATCCTCTCTTCTCAGATGAGAGTCTGGTAGCTGATGAAAAGTAAATAAGCAGGGCCACCTAAGCAATGGGGATAATCTCACTAAATGAATGAGAAAGAATCGGCCCCCAGCTTTAGCAAGAAACCAAAGCACAAAATGTAATGAAATACAAATTTCTTTTGTTTTCCCTGATCTTGGACTTCTCATACATACCTGCTGTTATTTCAGTGTGCCCTTTACATCAGCCTCTGAGGATCCAAACACTTTGATTTAATCTCCTTCAGCTGGTGTTGTGCTAATCAACAACCATAGGTCTAATAGCTGCAGATGTTGTAACTCCCGCAGCACTGACCACTGACAAGAAGACAGGAGAAAACAGGAGCCCTGCGTCCAAAAATGTGGGGAGAGCTGGATGTCCCATTCCTACATGTCGTGCTCCAAAGGCAGATTCACTTCCTTGTTGAACGAATAGTAAAGATCCTGGTTCAGCAAATGCAATTTTTTTTTTTTTTGGTGAACCTTATTTACCATGTCATGACTTCATGGAACAAGCCACATCTTACAAAAAAGAGAAGGCTGCCCTGCTTACAGCCTGATGAACAGATTTTCACATTAGTGCTTACACAGTGCTTCACCTCAACAATATGTGCTGTTTTCCACTCAGGTTCTCCAAAGCCAAATGTTTTTGCGTACGTATGTATATATGCATGCATTTATTTAGACCTCTGTAACAACAGACTTTGAAAAGTTCTGTACTTGGTGATACCCAGAAATCATCAGAAGCCTATTTAAAAATAAAAAAAGAAAAGCCTGCATATGTGGTTTTCTCAGTATCTTGTCTAGACTATGCCTTGCCTTTCTTAACATCATTTTTAAAACAAAAACAGAAATAATGGCAGATTTTGAAAGAAAAGAAGAGTGGAAGGGCTCTTGCCTTGCAGAGAATGGAAGGAAAAAGAGGTGCAGGGGAAGGGAAAGGAGTGACAAGTATGTAACATTAATGTGAACAGAAATCTATTAGTGAAGTTACTTGCTACAAGGTTTATTAGTCTTGGAAGAATAGAGGGAAATTCAGTGTTGTTATTGCACAGCAATACCAGAGCCAGTTTTAAATGAGCAGAAAGGGTAAATTAGCTGGTGAGGAGCCCTGAAAAGCCTTTCTATGATGACTGATTATCTGAGAAATAAAAAACGTATACTGTGAAATGCTGTATCTTTATGTGGCTTCTTTGTCACTTTCTGATTATGTCTAGCTTTTTTTTCTTTTTTAAGAGACCGTAATGAAGGATGCAATCTGTTTGCTCATGGATACACTTGCAAATGCACAAAAACACTGTTTTGAGAAACTTCTCTTGTTCTCAAACACTCACATCAGGGAAGAAAAACTCATCATCTGTTTGTATACATACTGGGAATAAATGCATAAAAAAGGATGTAAATATGAATCTAACTAAATAGCTATAGAGAATTTGAAGAAATGTGTTCCTTCATGCCTGAGCAGTACACACTAGTTTTTAGTCATTGTGTTTCTAAATAATCAAGGCATCCTTCAGGGTGAATTTGCTTAGCCCATCTCTGCACTAAGAGAAATGAGATGCAGTGAATTTACATAGTTTGGTTTAGACTTTCTGAAAAGATCTGCACTGAGACGATTTCTTTGAGCAGCGTGCTATCAACTAGCTCACACGGTCAATCACTCCCCGACACGTTGAGCATGGTGTAGAGCTACAGGAGGGATCGCATTGCTCAAGTGGAGGATGTATCTGAATAATCACCTGCGAGCTGCTTGAGGGATCCTGTCAAGGAGCTGATGGGCTTAGAAAACAAGGTGCTCCCTACCCTGACAGCTGCCTTTCGAGCTGGTGATTCTGAGCGTCCCTGCCAGCAGTCCACGTGGGGAGGTGAAACCAAGTGAATTGTGACACCAAGTTCCTGCCTGCCCAAGCAAGTGCTGGGAGGCATTGATGGCACAGCATGTGGGGCTTGCCCTGCCACCACCACCTCAGCCATGGCCATGGAGCTGGGCTGGGAGAGGCTCATACAGCGCTCAGACCTCCTCTGAAGGCAGCAGTGTGGAAATCTCCAGTGGTGCTGAGATCTTGCATTGCATCACTGTGTTAAGGGTAAATTTTACACAGCCTTTGCGACTTAATGGATTTCATTTCCACAGTCATGAATCTGGTGCCTTCCACCAGCTCTGCATTCACTTTCAACTTAAATAAATTGGAGCAGGCAGCAGGGCAGGGGAAATTAAACTAGCAAAGGAAAAAAAAATTACTTAAACAGACTGGAACAGTTATTGCTGCCTGCTAGGAAAGGTTTTTCTAGTCTTTTATTACCACATACAATCCCTAGTCCCATGTGATTAACAAATTCATCTTGAAACACTGGTGTTGGTTGACTGCAGTTGAAAAATTAAGTGGTATCTTTAAATTCTTGCTCCTCATCTCATTTAAAGGAGGTATTTTGCAGCACTTGGATTCTAGCATATATAATCAGGCTGAACATTTCCTATCGCATCCAACACCTGGCAATCTCCTGTGTGCCGACTGTGCACAGTGCAATGATATGTCTAGAGGTAATTATTTCTATCACCCACATAAGGGCAAAAGATATGAGAGTCATCACATGCTTACCTTTTTTACAGTTTTCATTTTAACTTTAAATGCCTGGCTGGGTTGGTCTATACAGGGGGACATATTTTATTCTAGAAATTTGTTCCTTAAAATGAATGCTAGGGGAGACAAATATGAAAGAAAGGGGCCAAATCTGCTGTCTTTATTCAGAAGTCTCTGAAGCTTCAGTGAGTGGACGTCATTTGTTCTCTGCACTGAAGAAACTCATTGGGATCACTGCAATGGACAGACAAAGCAAGGATGAAGCAAATAGATTTTTTCCATGACATAAGGGAGGAGCCCAGAAAAAGGGTCCTAGAAATATTAGTCAATTAAAATTGAAAGCCAAATCCTTGCCCCCTTCTGCAGCTTTACAGGAGGAAAAAGCCTCAGCTGTGATTGTGTAAGGAGTCCCATAGGCCAGGTCCTGCAAAGAGAGCCATCACAGAACCTCCCAACAGCCCCTGCCGTAAGCTACCCTGTCCCTGGGAAGGGCCAGTCTATGTAGTAATTCCTCTGTCCCACGGAGGTGACGCAGGAAACCCATGGGAAACACAGTGTTTGCAGAGAAGACGATGCTGTGAGGCAGCCACAGTCACTGTGAGCATGCAAGAAGCTGTGGGCAGGTGGAAGGAACCATCTCTCTTTGGTAATGGGTAAGACTGCAGCAAGCAAGGCAGAAGCTTCATCTTATGAGAAGAAGCACATTGGTAGTTGAGTTAGCAAATGACACTGATGGTTCTCATCACCAGAGAGCTAGTAGAAGAATTTAGTGAAAGCTGTGCCAAAATGATCAAACCCTAGTCAGTCCTACCGTAGCACACAGAGGAACCACCACTGGCGACACTTTATAATCCTTTGTTTTGCCCTGCAGGTTCTGCAAGCTGGTTTCTTTGCTTTCCGATACTTCAACTAGATTTTAAAATTTTTCTCAAAGCTGTAGGAAAACCAGCAATACCTTTTGTTCTGCTTCAGGCATGTAAAGTCTGTTAAGAACATTGTTACTGCTAAGATCTCATATCAGATCATATACACGCCCACAGAGGTGAGCTTGGGAGCAATGGGCAGTGAGGAAGGACAGTAACAAGGAGAACCCCACTGGTGTTCATTCTACAGATTGAAAACTACTGGCTAGGACTTTCCTGTGTGCTTACTGGAAACAGCTAGCCTGAGGGACATGAAATGTGCACAGTGACGGATGATGTTCCATTTGTAGCTCTGCTCTGTGTTCTCAAAAAAACCTGGGGGTTTGCCTGCCCCAGGTGACTTCCATCCAGCCCTGAAAACGTCGCAAGCACTGGCTGTGATCAAAAGTCCTGCACAAACAGGACAAGTAGCAGGGCTGATGAAGCTGTACTTATGCCAAGATGGTCTGGCAGTCTCTAGTAGCAGAAAATAATATCAAACATACAATTTATTGTGCTTTGCAAGTGAGCCAAAAGGCTTTAATGTCACAGCTTGAGGTAAAATCATGCTCTACCCCTTGTCAGACATCAGAAATGGAGAACATGGGACCACATGGCAGATGAGGTTCTTCAAGGCCAGACCTGTGATCAGATGTTAGTCACTAATTTTCTTTTCTCAGCCCCTTTCAGCTCTCCGTACTGCCTTCCAGCCCAGTGTTACTTATGATTACTAACAGCTCCACAGCTGAGACAGAGTTATAAAACCACACATGAGGTACAAACATGTATTTCAAGCCCTATTTCAGGTGTGTCCCTAGCTGGTCCCTTATATTAACTGCAAAATTCTGCATTGTGAGCATTAGGTTTTGCATTAATATTTCAGCCATGAACCTGCAAAAATTAACCTCTGGAAAAAACTCACTTGCTTTCAATATTCAATAATTTTCCACACCAGGGAATAAGCTGAGATCAGCAGTTTCACTTCACTAGCAATATCTCTCCAGCTTTTAATTAACACTAATGGTTAGTCAACCTGTGTTCAGACCACTCCTAGAGATATACAAAAGGGTACTAAAAGATACACTGCGAATGATCCTCCATCAGCACAGTAAGTGAGAGTTTGCTCAAAAAATAAAAAGGTAAATAGCATTTAGATTCTACCTGTGTGAAAGACTAAAAACACCGTCTGCAGAGATGGCAGGATGCTGCCAGAACAGGATGCTTCATATAAAAATAGGCCTAAATAGAGCATCTGTCAGCTCTCTGCTGGCTTAAATGAAATGACTTGAGTTATCTCAGCTGTGTTCAGAGTGGGCAGTTACCCACATTCGAAAATAAAAATAAAAATACTACTTGTATTTGATGTTAGTAGGTGACAAGGAGTATTCCGAGTTCATCAGGGACACCAAGGACTGGTTAAGAAGAAATACTAAACACCATTTTCAATGGTTCCTCCAGAGCACATCTGAGCTGCAGCAAGGAGGTAAAGGAGTTTGTTGGTGTGTTGCCCTTGCAGGCTGCTCTGCAGGCAGAGGACGCAGATGTTTGATTGGCACCTTTCCCTGGTCAGCATATTCAGATAACTGTAAGGGATGAAAGACAGCAGGACCACTTGGCTGGGAAAGGAAACGGGGGACAAAGCTGGAGTAGATAATTTTGTCTGTTGGAATATGAAGGATTTTGGCTACACACAAGAAGACCGAGTCTCCATTCTCTACATAATTTTATTTTAATTGCAATACTTTGCTTTAAAATACTGAGCTTTATTGCCATTATTTTACGTGGCTGTTTCACAGTCTGAACCTTGTTTCTTTTACTATATTTGTTATTTTAAAATCTTTAAAACTTTTCAGTGAATAATTTGAGCAGTTATTTCCCAAGATTCTTTTCTTCAGCAACATTGTTTTACTCATACTTGAGGCAATCCTTTACATACTGCTATGACAGGTTAACTGTATCACCTTGAGTTAGTTCTGTTTCTGCAGAGGGAAACAGCAAGAGCGTGCTACTGGCGAATATGGGACTGGTTCAACACCAGCTTTAACTATTACTGGTAAGAGTAGTACCTGGAGTGCCTCTGATATCAAGCCAAGGGAGAGAAGCAAGCTAGCTAATCCTAATGCAGCATTGGGTCAATGTGGAGTTAAATAAATGGAAAAATCTGTGCATTTTTAAAATCACACATAACGATCTCAGTTTCCAATTTTAATACTTTATTTGTCCACCTAAAAACCAGACGGCATACCGTTAAACTTCTGAAACATTACTCAAAATGCTTGGGGGACCTTTTCTAGTTTCCAGTGCTGTGCAGCACGTGAAGTTGCACAAAAATGCAGTCCTGTTTGCTGGTGAAAAGCTGTGTTATCTGCAGAAGCATTAGACAGAAGAACCAGCCATTGACCACACTTAACACAGCATAATTCTAGGATATTCTAGAGCTGGTGGTGCTGAAACCATAAGGATGGTTATGTTGTGAAAAATATTTGAGGCAGGGATAGGAATCTGCTTTTGCACTTTGGTAGTTGAATCAAATTTGCAAATTTGGCATAGTAATATTTGAAGAGAACACTGAATTTTCTATGTATTTGTTTAGGAAAATATTCCTTCTGTTTTGCAGAGAAAATATTTTAAAATTTTCTCCTTAGTGCCCTTCAGCCTCCATCTGTAGATTTAAAATATTTTTAATCTGCTATTTTGGGAGTAATGATCATCATTTCATAAGAAATGTAGGATTTATTAAGCTAATTAATCCATTTAAGATGTTGCAGTTTGAGACATTATTTTCTAGCTGCTTGAATTTTTGGATAATAAAGCTCCAAAGCATTTTCTTGTTCAAGTGGAACAACTCGTGAGATGTGGGAGGAGAAGAAAGTCCAGGCAGGTGTAATCGGGCTGTTTTAATGTACAGGGAGTGCTCTCTTTAAGGATCTGGGGGAACCACTAGACCCTCTCTGTCAGAAAGCCAAGTGCAGGTGCCAGAAACCTCTTGAAGACTGATTCCCACCCAGGACACATTCAGTCCTGAAGGAAGGATTGTTCTCTATCAGGTAAAACAGATCAAAAGTCAAGATCATTGAATGCCTCCTGGGCTTACCCTAAGGAGGAAGGCAGGGCTTTCGGTTTGGCAGGAAGATGCCTAGAGATTTTTTATTGCTACTAGCTTTGCCTTTTTCTGTTTATTGTTTTGGTTTGGTTTGGTTTGGGTTTTTTTAATTGTGGTTGTTTGTTTATTTGTTGTTGTTTTGGGGGTTTTTTTGGATGGACAATAAGGTGGATTAAGCAATTTTGAACCAAAGTGGTTGTGGCACTTATTATCATAGCTTTCATGAGGTACAACCAATCTTCAGTCCCATACCTGTACAGTTTCTGTGGAAGGACTGGCAATAGCTTCACAGCTATGGTGACAGTGATTTACTTGTCAAAGAGACATGGAAGAGGTGGTAATGTATGAGCTGTGTCTGGCTGAGTTTTTATCCTGAGCCCGATCCACATTTTGTGAGGTGAAGGGATGGATCCCTGCTTTCCTCTGCAGTCTTGGGTTGGGCTAAGGAGTTATTCCTCAAGTTCAGGTACAGCTGGACATAAAAGGAGTTATGTGTGAAACCTGTGTAAGTACTGGGGACCGAAGAAGGGCAAGTACTCTTTACCGCTGTGGGTAGGAGCCCTGACGTTCAACCAGAGGAGCTGTCTTCTCCCAGAGGGACCCAAAGCCAGAAGGAGGGCAGGAGGGAGACCTTGGGGTTGCTGCATCATGCACGTCCCCTCAGGCAATTTGGCAGGATGGATTTGTTAGAAGCTTCAGGGAGATTTCATTCAGAAACACCCACTATGTTCTCATCCTGGTTGTCTCCATTTCTGTACTTCCGATCAGTCGCTCAGGTTTTTCGCTGCTGCCCCACCAGAATGATTCCTCTGTACCAAAATCATTCATCTCTGTTCTCTGACATTGTGATTTCTGGCCTCCCAGACTAGGGCTGGATTTGTTCATGAGGGAGGATTTTATTATGGAAGCATGATAAAACACAGCATTCCTGTGTGGTACATGGCATTTCTACCATCTGTATATTGTTGCTTGTTATACAGTGAGTTTTCTTCTGTTGTGAGAGGAAATAGCCTTTTAAAAAAAATTAGCCATATGACTAGTATCAATGGGCTTTTAGATAAAATGCCATGGGCTATTAATTTTATCTATAATTTCTACAATGGTTCTAAGTTTTATAATACAGAAGTAGATTGCAAAATGAAATGCATACAGACATGAGACCATTAGGTACTGCAAACTGTCATTTTTCATGTTAACAGACTATTTTGTCAGTGTTATGCAGAAGAAACGGTGATATATAAAGAAAAAAATCCTAACAGATCAGTCACCCTCTGTCCTTTTCTTTCTCTTTTTTTCCTTTGCATTTACATCTAGCGATCCTCCAAAGAACCTGGCTTCACTTTTAGCCCTCAAAAAAATCCCTGAGCTTCTCTTTTCTTCTGGAGTCTCCTTGCATACTACAGATCTGTCATCTTGCCTGATCTGTAAAGACTTCACAAATTTCCAAGTAACCGTTATAAGACTTGAGGAATGCTCTATGAAAGAAAAATTATGAGAACACAAGGATTACTTTGCTCTCAGGAGATGCCACTGAACTAAAATCAATCATATGAATTAAAGGCTTTTGACAAATAAATAATTCATACACACTAAATTAATTAATGAATTTCCAGGACAGGCTCAGCACATTTTCCCGGGTTAGCCATCAGCACATCAGCAGAGCCGTAGCAGCTCTGCCATCTTTGCTCCCTATAGTCATGATTCAGATTCGGAAACAGGATATGATTTGCATAGTACTTGAGCATCAGTGAAAGGATTTTTTTTTCTTTTTTAGTAGCCAAAATAAGGCTGTATACATTTTTCACTTTTTATTCTCCCCCCCCCTCCCCTTGCAATACACTGGGAGCAAAGCAACTGTTTCTTCATAAACACTCCAACTACTGTGTTGAATAGAGTTGACATTTACATAAATGGATTGCAGTGCAGTTGTTGAACATATACAGGGATGATTCTCTAATCCCATTTTAATTAGATGGATGTTGCAAGCATACAAAAATCACAAGCCTCGCTCCCTGTGGTGATGCCATACTGGCAAGGAATCAATCACCACGGCCCTGGTTGCCATGGAAACTGATAGCTCCTGCACCACCATCTAAGTGGTAAATGATTGGTGGTGCACTCGTAACGCAGGGAGAGCAATGAGTTTTTATATCCTGTCCAGCAGCTGTGCCAGAGAGTTAATTAAAAGCAGAGAACATGAAATAAATCTAAATCTGTGAAGAAATGAAATGTACAGTACAAATTGAATTCCCGTGTTGGACAGAAATTAATATGCAGTGCAAACCACAGAGCTGCCTGAATAAGCGGCAGCTATGAATCCTGGGAACTGGTACCTCTGTGGCAGCTAAAACCCAAAAGTGGAGAGAGCACCTCCTTATCTTATTACCTAAACAAGCGCTTCCTTCAGTGCTTGTGTTGACTGATGCATGCAAATTGCATCCTCAAATGTTAAAGGTTTGCACAAAAGCAGGAAGGACATAGCTTAAGTAAGATCTAATTAACAAACTTAGCAACTGCAGTTTATCAGCTGTGAACATGATGTAAGTAAATGTTTGTACTGCTGTACTCGAATTCGCCAGGCAACCTCTATGAAAGTCAATGTGTTTTTATTGATAAGCTGTGAATTTCAAATTCATATTTCAAACATCACAGGTACGGTAACAGTCCCTGAAATGCTTTTCTCACAATAAAATTAGTTCTGCATAAAATATTTTTTGGTAGAGTGGGATGCAGCTGACCAGGCATGAAATACCGAGCACGAAGGCTTGAGTCTCCCGCAGCCCAGAGTTCCCCTCCTCAGCACCGCCGTCCAGGAGGCAGATCTCAGTGAGCCGGTCTGCACAGCTCCCTTCTGGCATGAGGTTTAACCACTCGCACGTGACAAACACAGCGAGTGGGCAAACACACCACAGCTGAATTCACTCCACTGTGCAAAAGTGAAATTAAGCAGGAAAATGCTAACGATGAGGAAGTTTCATTCCAGCAGCAGATGCAAGCGTGTCTTGACCAGCCGTCTTTGAGGATGAGCAACAAAAATGACTTTAGCACTGACACAACTGAGGCTTTTTAGGTGCTTTGCATCTTTTATCAAACCTTTTATGTTCAGTGATTTCCCATGCTAGCCTACTGGGTAGCCTGGTTGGGATGAGCCCTGGTCAGTTTTTCCTCTTTTCCAGTCCCTCACTTACCTGCTCGTCAGTGAAGAGTCTTCCAGCTGATGTCAGCTCAACAAAAGTCTGAGGATTTTTCTCAGACCTCTGAAACTTCTTGAGAAAAGACAAAGCTGTTGGACCCATTTCTCAACAGGAAGCTTTGTATGGTATCCTACCACCATACTTTTCACATTCCTTATCATTTCTCCAAAACAAGTAAAATACTGATTGTCTCTAAAATCCCCTTCTTTTTGGCTTTCATCTGAAGATGAAAATATTGGTCCATTGCGATTTTAGTAGGTGTTTTACAGCTGTCCATGGAGGGCAGACACAAGTAAGAAACCTATCTCAGGCAGCAGTTATGACAATTTCCTAGCAACCTTCCACTGTGAAGCTAGATGTCAAAGAAACTCTTGTTTTTACCTTTCCAACAGTGCACTTCCTACTGCCTGTAATATCTTCTCCAGCAAAAGAAGCAAAATGGATCTCCTGGAAGACCACAAGTCTAGTAACTTGTGAAGTATTACAGTTTATTTTGTGCAGTTTAAGTAATGTGTTGCACAAATTATGTCATAAAAAGGTGCTGATGAAGACTACTCATGGTTTCTCTTAAGCCTTCTTGCCACTGTGTGTTCATAAGCCATAGGCATAAATGGAAGCAAAAGCCTTAACGAAGTCACCTTAATAAGAAGTTAATAAAACCTCTCAAACACATCTTCAGTGATTTTTTTGTCACTTTATGTAAGTTGCAAAAGAATAAAAATCCCTGCTTTGAAAAAAGACACTTTTCCCTAAAGCTTTTTTTTTCCAAATTAAAAGTAAAGATACAAGAGAGCAATTTGAAATTTAAGAGGAAATTTCTAGGCGTCTTGGACACCACATGCCATAAAAGGGTATTTTATACCAACTTGTGGTGGAATTTGGAAGGTTAATTTAAACATTATTATAGCAGAGGATCCATGCAATGGTCCTCAGGGGTTTAATCTTATGGTCTTTATGCATGACTGGTTGATATATAAGTCAATGATTTTGGGCAGGAATTGCCAGATTTTTAGTGGCCAAAATGAATGAGAGCTATAGTCACTGATGTTACACAGTTGAGAACCGATAGAGTGATAGACACTACTGCATACTTGAAAAATGAGTTCATGCCATGGAAAATCACATTGACTCTTAGCCTGGGAAGAATCCCTGTGGCATGTACAAAATAACGTGTAAAGAAAGGCTTAATTAGACTAAATTAGGTATTCACTCCCATACAGTAAAGAGGAAAAACAGGACACTTGTTAAGCCACTATAGTTCCAGCTAAATTAACTTCATATGTCCTGGGAAGAGTATATGGACGTTGCCCAGTTGTGTAGGCATGGAGTCAGGAAGGCCAAGACATGGCTGGAGCTGAATTTGGCAAGGGACGCCAAGAATAATAAGAAGGGCTTATGCAGGTATGTCAGCCAGAAAAGGAAGGTCAAAGAAAGCGTACCCCCCACTCCCTGGATGAACACGACTGGCAAACTGGTAACAACGGACGAAGAGAAGGCTGAGGAACTTAACAATTTTTTTGCCTCAGTCTTTACTGTCAGCCTCTCTTTCCACACCTCTTGAGTGGATGGACCTCAAGGCAGGGACTGGGGGAGTAGAGTCCCTCCCACTGTAAGAGAAGGTCAGGTTCGTGACCACCTGAGGAACCTGAACATATGTAAGTCTACGGGACCTGACAAGATGCATTCCAGAGTTCTGAGGGAACTGGCTGATGTAGCTGCCAAGCCACTCTCCATGATATTTGAAAAGCCATGGCAGTCAGGTGAAGTCCCTGGTGACTGGAAAAAGAGAAACATTGCATCCATTTTTAAAAAGGGTAGAGAGGATGGCCCTGGGAACTACCAACCTGTCAGCTTCATCTCTGTGCCTGGGAAGATCATGGAGCAGATCCTCCTAGAAGCTACGCTAAGGCATATGGAGGACACAGAGGTGATTCGAGACTTCACCAAGGGCAAGTCTTGCCTGACCAACCTAGTGGCCTTCTATGATGAAGTGACTACGTCGGTGGACAAGGGAAGAGCTACGGATGTCATCCATCTGGACTTTTGTAAGGCCTTTGACACAGTCCCCCACAACATCCTTCTCTCTAAATTGGAGAGATATGGATTTGATAGATGGACTGTTCGGTGGATAAGAAATTGGTTGGATGGTCTCATCCAGAGGGTAGTGGTCAACAGCTCAATGTCCAGATGGAGATCAGTGACAAGTGGTGTCCCTCAGGGGTCCTTATTGGGACCAGTATTATTTAATATCTTCAACAATGACATAGACAGTGGGATCAAGTGCACCCTCAGCAAGTTTGCAGATGACACCAAGTTCAGCAGTGTGGCTGACATGCCTGAGGGATGGGATGCCATCCAGAGGGACCTGAACAAGCTGGAGAAGTGAGCACATGTGAACTTCCTGAGGTTCAACAAGGCCAAATGCAAGGTCCTGCACCTGGGTCAGAGTAGCCCCTGCTATCAAGACAGGCTGGGGAATGAAGGGATTGAGAGCAGCCCTGCAGAGAAGGACTTGGGAGTACTGGTGGATGAAAAGCTGGACATGAGCTGGCAATGCGCGCTCACAGCCCAGAAAGCCAACCATATCCTGGCCTGCATCAACAGAAGCATGGCCAGCAGGTCGAGGGAGGTGACTCTGCCCCTCTACTCTGCTCTGGTGAGACCCCACCTGCAGTACTGCGTCCAGCTCTGGAGTCCTCAGCACAAGAAGGACATGGACCTGTTGGAGCGGGTCCAGAGGAGGGCCACAAAAATGATCCACAGAGGGCCACAGAGAGATGAAACACCTCTCCTATGAAGAAAGGCTGAGAGAGTTGGGGTTGTTCAGCTTGGAGAAGGCTCCAGGGACACCGTATTGTGGCCTTTCAATACTTAAAGGGGGCTTATCAGAAAGATGGGAACAGACTTTTTAGTAGGGCCTGTTGTCATAGGACAAGGGGTAATGGTTTTAAACTAAAAGAGGGTAGATTTAGACTAGATACAAGGAAGAAATTTTTTACAATGAGGATGGTGAGGCACTGGAACAGGTTGCCCAGAGAGGTGGTAGATGCCCCATCCCTGGAAACATTCAAGGCCAGGCTGGATGGGGCTCTGAGCAACCTGATCTAGTTGAAGATGCCCCTGCTCATTGCAGGGGGGGAGTGGACTAGATGACCTTTAAAGGTCCCTTCCAACCCAAACTATTCTATGATTCTATGACTCTATAATTAACTAGTTACTGACATAGTTTTAGTTGCACCTATTTTTGTCTGTGTAGTTGAAGAGATATCATACAGTGCATGCCAGTGATCAATTTTTGTTAACATGTACAGTAGCTTGGAGAGGAGTATTGGCCCACTGAGTCAACTATTTGACAAGTTACACCTGGAATTTGAGTACTAGTACTGTAAAGATATATTTTCTGAACCACTGGCAACTGCCAAAGACAATTGTTACTCACTGCCTTATTATATTATTATAGTGTAATTATATCATTATAGTCTTCTAATAACAGTGAATAGTGTGTTAAAAAAAAAGTTGGAGGATGCAAAAAAAATCTGTAAGTGGTAGTGTCCTGATACTACGTATACTGTATGAAATGAGTATGTATATGTTGGAGAAGATGATGTAACTTCATTGAGTAATTTCTAGTGAGGATGTATCAAGCTGTAGCGCTATATGTAGTACCGAATTTGCGTAGTACCGAGATGCGCATGCATCTGGGACAGAAGAAATTATTTTGAACTTGCTCCTGATTTACATATCTATGTATCTGTTGAGTTTAATGAGATTCGAACATGTAAAACAAAATGAAACCAGAGTAGGGCCTCAACATGAAAATTAGAGGTGATGAAAATTATCAGATACTAAGCAGCTGTTAATCAAAAGAACTGAATATTGAAGACAGTCTACTTGCTATAAGTTGGTTGTCAGTGAAATGAGGGCATCCAACAGTTCCATAACCTTTAACAAAAGCTTTGGATAGACGACATTACTGTTGATCATTATTATTGATTGGCATTGCAATGTTTGCTCTGTTGCACGAGTTCACGGGTTCTGGTGTCACCAAGGGTGGTCAGAGTCCAGCTTGCTCACCACTGCTTCTATTCCTGCTGAAGAGTGGTGGCATTGTTGGGCATATTTGGGGGGGGGGGGGGGGAAGGGAGGGGGGAGGGAGAGGATGGGTATGTGGTCTTTTTGCATGCATTTCTCCCCTTCCCTGAAGTGAGCTATCCCTTAAGAGGAAGCTTTCTTCCCACACTAAAACTACCCCAAATGTCAAAATTTCCACATCTGTTGATTGAAATAGCTATCTATTGAAGAAATGACACTTAAGTTTCTTGTCTTTGTTTAATATTACACTACCTATATGTCACTCTTTTGGATGTGTGCTATGCATTATAGTCTTGGACTAAGCTCAAAGCCTAGTTCTGATTGGTTTTGGGGGCTGTTTTATTAACATCTTCTCAGCACTGCTCCACTGCTGAGGGTGAAATTTTCAAAAGACTTTGAAGTAATGTAGTCTCCAAGCTCTCTGTCAGTGGGAAGTTGGCAACTAATTCACTTAAAAGCCTTTAAAATACCACTTTGTTCTCAAAAGTGCTATCAGTGGTGGATGGAAGGAAAAGTTGTGTTTTGCCAACATTAATGGTGAAATTACCTTTGCTTGTTCTTTTAGGAGGGATCGGTGTTTTGCCCTCTGTGTTCCTTAAGGCAAGGAATCTGCAGGAAAAAACCACAAGAGTTACAGAGGAGTAGGTTTCTGGTTTATATCCCCTTCTTCCTCGGCATTGACAAAATATTGTTACTTTCCAGATGCATTGCAATACAAATTAAACAGTAGGAGTAAAGTTGGGTTTATTTGCCTTAACAATCTTGGCTATCTATTGTGAATCTGCTAATTTAGAACTCCTAGTTTAGGGCTCCTGATCTACATCAATTCAGCCTTAACTGAGTGCTCCAAGCATGCTTCATTAGTCTTTAAGTAGTTAACATTGTGGGTTGTTTCATGGTATAGGTGAAGAAGAAAAGTTCACACTACTTATTTTCTTGTGTAGTAACATTTACCAATACTGACCTCTGCAGTGAAAACAAACATACTTAAGTTTTCTTTGCCAGTCCCATGCCAATACACTGGGCAATAAATAAAACCTTACAGAATCAGATTACAGCAACCACAATACAGAATTTTGTATTTTAAATGTAAAATTTTAACAGCATAAATAAAAAAACAGGACAACTGTTTCACCTATCAAATACTGGTATGTTACAACCACAACAGTTTCGTCACCTAAGTTTCGTCACAACAGTTTCGTCATCATTTATGTTGATAACACATTTGAATATAACAAAGAAGGTAGATGGTGGGTTCAAAATCATAGAATCATAGAATCATAGAACAGTTTGGGTTGGAAGGGACCTTTAAAGGTCATCTAGTCCAACCCTCCTGCAATGAGCAGGGACATCTTCAACTAGATCAGGTTGCTCAGAGCCCCATCCAACCTGACCTTGAATGTTTCCAGGGATGGGGCATCTACCACCTCTCTGGGCAACCTGTTCCAGTGCCTCACCACCCTCATTGTAAAAAATTTCTTCCTTATATCTAGTCTAAACCTACCCTCTTTTAGTTTAAAACCATTACCCCTTGTCCTATTGCTAAAGGCCCCACTAAAAAGTATGTCCCCATCTTATAAGCCTCCTTTAAGCACTGGAAGGCTGCTATAAGGTGTCCCCAGAGCCTTCTCTTCTCTAGGCTGAACAACTCCAACTCTCTCAGCCTTTCTTCATAGGAGAGGTGTTCCAGCCCTCTGATCATTTTTGTGGCCCTCCTCTGGATACATTCCAACAGGTCTATGTCTTTCCTGGGCAAGGAAAGGAAATGCTTTCTCAAAGAAAATATAACAAAGCTGTGAAACTCGTTGCCCTAATATGCTGTGGATGCTAACAGTTTATTTGCATTCAAAACCATTTGTGCTAGTTTATTGGGAAAAAGTCTGTTAAATGGATGTGTACCATCTCAGCATCAAAAAGTCACTAAGATTCAGCTCAGTGGAGGCAGGGACCATGCAACAGGAGTGCATCCTGCTTGCCCTCCTCTTATGCTCTTCCATAGACATACACCGCTGGCTCCTGCAAGAGACAGGGTCCAGGCCTTGGCAGAGCATTGGTCTAACTCAGGACAGCAGTTCTTATATTCTCGTTTAAGTGTAAGAAAGCTGACTGAGGTTTTTTTTCCTCTTTACATGTCCTTGAGCCCAGAGAGGAAAAATAATGTTTTAAAAGGTTTGGGAGCCTTTCTAACAAGAAAATACGTTAAATGTTGCAGATTTTCTGTAACATAAAAATATTCCTTCTGTAATCTCCTGTTCCTCCTTCCTCCCTCCCAGCTCCAACGCACAGCTGCCATACTTGCAGCATTTCAAAGGATGTTTTCAGGTCCTTTCAGGTTCTAGTTCCTGTTAAAAGAAAAAAAAAAAAAAAGAAAACCTAAATCAGAAGCAGTTTGACACCCCCAGTAGGAACTAAAACCTGAAAAAAGCTTCAGCCACCTGTGAAATGCCTCTGAATGCAGCAGCTGTGTGCTCAGAGGATGAGACAGCATTCACACTGCCTTCCTCATGTCATGAGTACACATATGGACGATGCACCGTATGGGTGTGTAGATCATTTCTGTATTTCCTCTCCATCTGAACAGTTTGGTCAGGTACATGAAAAACCCTCTCATTTTCCTTTCCTGAAATGGTAGTTACTGAAGTGGCTTACACAGAACTCAATGCATTGGTAACTGAAAAAGCAGGGTGTCGTGGTTTAACCCCAGCCAGCAGCTGAGCACCACACAGCTGCTCGCTCACTCCCCCCCCATGGGATGGGGGAGAGAATCAGAAGAGCAAAAGTGAGAAAACTCGTGGGTTGAGATAAAGACAGTTTAATAGGGAAAGCAAAAGCCACACACGCAAGCAAAGCAAAACAAGGAATTAATTCACTCCTTGCCATGGGCAGGCAGGTGTTCAGCCATCTCCAGGACAGTAGGGCTCCATCACGCTTAACGGTGATTTAGGAAGATAAACGCCATTATTCCAAACGTCCCCCTCTTTCTTCTTCCCCCAGCTTTATACACTGACCATGACACCATATGGTATGGAATAGCCCTTTGGTGAGTTGGGGTCAGCTGTCCCGGCTGTGTCCCCTCCCAGCTTCTTGTGCACCCTCAGCCTACTCACTCGTGGGGTGGGGTGAGAAGCAGAAAAGGCCTTGACTCTGTGTAAGCACTGCTCAGCAATAACGAAAACATGCCTGTATTATCAACACTGTTTCCAGCACAAATCCAAAACATAGCCCCATACTAGCTACTATAAAGAAAATTAACTCTATCCCAGCCAAAACCAGCACATTCTCCACCCCTTATTCCATACCATTTATGTCATGCTCAGGTCCCACATTATCCAGTACATCCTCATTAACCACCACCCCACTTCCCATCTTTTGATATAATACACAGATATCGTTCCCTTCATCTATGGACCACCCTTGTGAAATGTCCATAAAATGTCCATAAATGGCCACAAAATGTCCACTGACTTCATTTAGTCCATGACTTTGGGCTCCATCTGTTATGATGGTCACTCAGGACAGGAGAGGTGGTGTGTTGCGTGGAGTTACTGGGCACCAAAGCCAGCTCAGGGCAGGTCACTGCTGCACTTGCACTGCTTCTTGTAAGGCTTGTCCTCTGTTGGTTCAGGTGGTTCCTGCTATAGTAATTCCCATAACATGCAACTCAAATCCCAGGTTACAACAATTTAAAGGTATTTCCATTACAATCTCCACCCCTGGTCCCTTTGGACCAGACCATTGGGTTTAACATTGCAACGAACTCCTCCCCTTGCCCCTGCTCTGGCTTGTACTTATCCACTGACTGCAGTCCCTTAGATGTGTACCTGCTCCAAGCGGAGCCTTATCGACGTGCCACAGTCTCTCCAGGGGTATACCTGCTGTGGCGTAGACTTATCCACAGCTGCAGTCACTTTGAGATGCACCTGTTCCAGCGTGGCCTTCTCCATGGGCCACAATGCCTTTAGAGATATACCTGCTCCAGCATGGCCTTACCCACAGCCACAATCCCTTTAGAAGTAAACTTGCTCCAACATGGCCTTACCCATGGCAGCAGTCCTTCCAGGTGTGTACCTGCTCTGTGTGCTCCAGTATGACCTCATGCACAGCCACTGATGCTTCAAGGTGTACCTGCTGCAGCATGGACTTATCCACAACCACAGATGCTTTGAGCTGTACCTTCTCCAGCGTGGACTTATCCTTGGGCCACAGTCCCTTCAGAGGTATACCTGCTGCAGCACAGACATAACCATGGCCACAGACGTTTCAAGATATACCTGCTCTGGCATGGGCTTATCCATGGCCACAGACACTTCAGGGTGTCCTGCTCCCACATGGACTCATCCACAGGTCACAGTCCCTTCCACTCAAGTTCACACTGGAGTTCCAGCCTGTCCAGTGCAGCAGCACAGAAAGAGCAGCGATGCCCTGGCCATCTGCCAGCGCAGGCACATGGCCATTGCTGTTATCAACATGTTCCCCGGCACAGCAGGGTCAGGTGTACAGCAGCACAGCAGCACGGCAGGCAGCATAAGCAAAAAGCAGCCACTAACGAGCCCGAGACTCTACTAGACAGTAAGGCAAGCAAGCCCTATGGCAGGCACAGGAGCCTGTTCATTCATAGCTGAACAGCAATAACAGCTATAAATTCGATCTAGCACATTCCAATCAAACCTGATGTTATCTCAAAGCCTTTGAGCCCCACGTTGGGTGCCAAAAAGGACTGTCATGGTTTAACCCCAGCCAGCAGCTGAGCACCACACAGCCGCTCGCTCACTCCCCTGCCAGTGGGATGGGGAGAGAATCAGAAGAGTAAAAGTGAGAAAACTCGTGGGTTGAGATAAAGACAGTTTAATAGGGAAAGCGAAGCTGTGCACACAAGCAAAGCAAACCAAGGAATTCATTCACGCCTTCCCATGGGCGGGCAGGCGTTCAGCCATCTCCAGGAAAGCAGGGCTCCATCACAAGTAGTGGTTACATCATTCCGAACATCCCCCCTTCCTTCTTCTTCCCCCAGCTTTATATGCTGACCATGACACCATATGGTATGGACTATCCCTTTGGTCAGTTGGGGTCAGCTGTCCCGGCTGTGTCCCCTCCCAGCTTCTTGTGCACCCCCAGCCTCCTCGCTGGTGGGGTGGGGTGAGGAGCAGAAAAGGCCTTGACTCTGTGTAAGCACTGCTCAGCAATAACAAAAACATGCCTGTATTATCAACACTGTTTCCAGCACAAATCCAAAACGTAGCCCCATACTAGCTACTATGAAGAAAATTAACTCTATCCCAGCCAAAGCCAGCACACAGGGTCAGATGCTTCACTCCTAAAAATGGTGCAGCTCTGCTGTATTCAGCTGCTGAAGAGGAGTGGCAAGCACTCCTGTGTATACAACAGTACACTTGTGTGATAGGTAGATTGCTGAAAAGGGAAACTAACAAGGATGAAATAAGAATATAGCAAATACATAATGAAGGGAATGAGAGCAGCAGCAACATAGCCGTGCAATGGAATCTTTTCTCACCCCATTTTTACTACTACGTCAATGAGATTTCTTGTACAGGCACAATCACTGAGATTTGAATTAGCTTCTTAGCATTAGAGAAACCTTCAGGTTGAAACCATTCACAGTAAAGTTCACAGAAAATTCACATTCGGTTGCATGAAGCAAGGATGCCACATGGCACTGGCCAAGGTGAGGGTACCAAAACTGTGCCTTGCAGACAATGTCCATATTCATGGTTCAGCACAAACACTAAGATTAAGCCAGGCTGTGTATGTCTTTCATAATTCATGAGTCAGAAATCTCAAAGCAGCTGAAAATTCCCCCGTTATATTGATAGGTTATTCTCACTAAGCCACCGCATACACTTAGCCTCTTGAATGCACAGTACAGCACCAGCCCAGCTACGCACGTGGACATTAGCCCTTACAAGCTCTACTGAGTGCTTTTCTCTAGGGTGCTTTGACAGGTCTGTCAAAAGAAGGGCTCTAAACTATTCCCAACGAGAATTAATCAAATGGGGAAAGTAAATAGTGAGACAAACTAGCAGAAATTAATTTCCAGGCTTTTGAATGGGCATGTTCTCTATGCCTCCTAAATATAAATCCTAGAAAAGTTAACAGAAAGGCAAGGTAATAAAACTTCTATATTTTTAGACAATCAACATACCTGAAAAAGATAAAAGATTGCTCTGCTAACAACAGGATGTGTTAAAATCATATAGAAGAGATTATGCAGGCTACTTAGTTTTACAAGTTCAAAAAGTAATTTCTGCATAACTGTTCTGGTGCCATCCCCATTAAATTATGTATAGCTTTCCACAAGTGCCTCTAAAAGCCTTTTAAGAGCACACCTTTCAGGTTAGTCATTTTTCTTAATCAGTTTTCAGACAGCTGTAAGTCACTCTGACCTATGTAAAAAATTCTAGAAAGTGTGGAATTTTCTCTTGCTCCTGTTCAAAATCAGTTTAATTCCACTGAGTTCAGAAGATTTGTTCAGTTTAAAAGTAGTGGTAATGAGATCATAAACAGAATCATTGTTTTGTTATTTATTAAACTATTTGAAATGAAGCAAAGAGTCCATCCAAAAAACCATTTCCACATCAATGTGGAGGAGAAACTTTTTAGTGATGAAGGAAGGGAGGGGAAAGGGAATTTATTTTCTCTTCTGTTTAAAAATTGTTAGGATGTGTCCAGGTGCCCCCCGTTAATAAACAGTGAAAAATTTTAATGGCAAGCATTCAAAGAATGACTAGCAGGACAATCTCATGGGATATGTACATACCAAAAAAAAAAAAAGAGCAGGTCTTGAATACAAAGGACAGCAGTACTCTTTTCAGGGATCTGAAGTCAAACAGCAGTTCTAAAGGGAGAAAGAGAGACCATCATTTTCCATCACTTTTAATCCAGTTCCTGCTATTCTGTTTCAGAGAAAAGTCCAGAGCCCTTAGCCTCACAGATTAAGCTGCAAAGTAACAGTGATTAAATTAATAAACTTGTTTTAACAGCCCAAAGTGATGAGATGGTGCCAAAGTCTGCTTCCAGTTACACTTGTGGGGCCACAACAGAATTACAGAAAAATCATAACTCATATAAACTACTGTTGATGTTAGTTCACAGTTGATAGCTAACAGTTCATAGTGAATAAAGGTCAAACAGGAACAGTGTTTGACCTTTGGAAATTAGGCAGGCTTCTTTTGTAGACTTTCTGCTGCATGGTATGAGCTTTGGTCTGATTCATGGTTGTTTAGCTGATTAAATATGGACTTCTTCACAGATTTCTTACTTGCAGTAGTGAGGTTGTAGATGAAGAAAGATTCCATCCATTCAACTCTGGCAAAGAACTACAGAGAAAGAGAAAGAAATTGTATGGTAGTGATTTTCCTGGAAGTGCCAGGGACAACCCAAATCTTCTGCCATGTTACCTTTACATGGTATCTATCTTTTCATAGTTAACCTTTGCTAGCTATAGCTTGCAAGACTTTTCCCTTCAAAGTCACAAAAAAATGGGAGATTTTAAGAGCAAATGGCACAATTTCCTTGAGGACAAAAAACATGGCCTCTTACCTTTTTTTAAAACAACATAAAACATGGAATGAAAAAAGTCGGGATCACACTTGTTTGGACAAATTCCATCAAAATTCTGAACAGCAATTTTTTCCCCAGATTTATCCTTTGATTACTAAAAGTACCATTCAACATTTTTCTCTTTCATATAATTAGTGACAAACTGTGGGACAGGCAGTGTACATGAGCAGGAAAGTATACGATACCAAATTTGTATTTTTTTAACCTTTTATTAATTTTTTCCATTACATTCTTTTGCATTATGAATATTTACAGTGGGAGCAATATTAGGCAGTGTAACAGATGTAAAAATTGCTTCATGCCCCTTACCTGATAGAGATCAAACATAGCTGCATTGAATGAAGATGAAATTTTGCTGCCTGATGTGAGGTAAGGATCTGTTGAGTATCTTCTGTGTGCCTGCCAGGGATGTACCCAACTCGATTTGTTGTTGTTGCTGTTGGAACTGATTCCAGCTGGCAATGCACTCAGCAATGAGGTGCTCTGCTATTACCTTTTTAGAAGGGCCCACTAGCCTCCAAAAGCTATGAAGAAACTGAATCGCAGCATTTGAGACACGCTGCCAAGGTATCATATTTTAACAAATAACCATGCACCAGCCAGCGTGCAGAAACTGGCTGCATATGCTCTCAGAGCTGGTGGCAAATGACATGTAAAGCACTTTAGCTTTAATTTCTTTTGCTGAGGTTTTGCCTAATTCTTTCCCATTTTTATCTGCATAAGAACACATCTGCACTTTTAAATTTCCAGTTTCAAGCACACATTAGTTCCTTTTGGCCAAATTTTGTGGCAGCAGTTCAGCTGCATTTTGGAATCCTTAGCTCTATCAATGAGAGGTGAGTTCAGAAAATCTATCCCCTATTTTAGTTGCTTTGCTGGGAATTGCAAACTGCTAAGCTCTTCCATAAATCCTGTCCTTTATATTTTGCTTAAAGAAGATACAAATAGATAGTGGACTAGTTCTAATGGAGCCAGTAGCCTAAAGCTGTAATAGTCTAAAATAACCCCATGGAAGCCTATGATACTGTCACAGAAAAGTCTCCAGCTTCTCCAGCTGAATCAGGGACAGTTACTTCCTTTCACAGGTGCTTCTCAAAGCTCACATAGAATAAAATTTTCAGGATATTGCACCTGCACTGCTGGTATGACGTGATCATTGACTACAATTTAAATTTTTCAAGGTCAAATAAAAGTTTAGCTAGAAATTTACATCAGACAAAAAACTCCATTCTTAGTAGCAAGGTCTTTTAAAGCCTTTTCTAACTTTTGGCAGTGATATACTATAGGCTGCAGGCTCACTATGTCTCTTCAGCAGGTCATATATTTTCCTTTATGCTCAGCCGAGTGGAGCTAAGATCAATTTTTAAATCACATTGCTATATTATCCATCTTTACTGTTGCAGACAAGGTGGATAATTGTTTGCTGTTTTAGAGGTCCTTGAGTTACAAAACTAAATCTTTTTCCAAAATTCTATTGTAAGTCTCAAAATTACCATTGTTTGCTACTTACAGGGTATTTGTGTATGTCATTTCCACAGAGAGGCATATGCACAACCACCAACATACATATATACTCAAACTCAAATAATAAATTATTTCTTTTGTGCGAGTGGTTGCCTTCAAAAGCAAGGGAGAATTTGGTCACTCCTACAAACAACTATGAAAGGAAAATAACTATGAAAGGAAAATAACTATGAAAGGGAGATTTCTGTTTCTGTTAACTAAATGAAACTTATATTAAAATGCAATGAAGCTCCTTTGCATGAATATAAAGTACATTAATAATTCAGCTAAAGTAATGATGTTCCTGTGCTCCACTACATAGAATAGGTAAACTACAAAGCTGACCTAATTCTCAGGGACAGATCTTCTGCAAGGATATGCTTTGTGTATACCAAAACAGATTTGCTCTTTTGTTTTCTTTTCTATTAAATGACTGAATTTTTTATCACGACATTGTTTGCCCAGCAAGGTCACTGCTCTTTCTGGGTGTGAATATGGGACAGAATGCACACTCTCACACACCGACCTTTCTACAGGGACATTTTTGCTTTTTCTCCACAGAATGATGTTGTCAGTTTCCGCAGAGCTTTCCACCTTGGAGATAACTCTCTGGTACAGTGGTCCCCAGGAGGAACAATGGCCATTTACTGCTGGCCAGCAGCAGAAAATATGACCTCTGGGTGCCACCTCAGATCTTCTGCCAAATATCTATGGCAGACAGACAAGGTCCTAGCTAGTCCCTGCTCTCCTCATCCCTTTCCTTGTTGACTTGTCCTGGAAGCAACCAACCAAAACCAGCTCCGTTTCACTCTCCAGTCTATCTTCAGAGTCCAAAGAGACAGTTTAGTCCTTCAGATGGCTTGTGATGGCCTACCAAGGCATTCAGTACAAACCTCAAACCCGTCACTCTGGGAATGTCACAGGATGGTCAATATGATTTGTTTCACTTTCTTGTTTTATCTTACAGTTTGTTCAGCAAATTATTTTTGCTGATACTTAACCAGATGCAAGCTAGTTATAGAAATGGCTTGATGAATTTGGACAATTTTGATCAAATCAGTCAATCAGTTATTCTGTACTTGACTGGTTCTGTAAGATGTCATGGTTAAATATGCTTCAGCTCAACACCTAGTGAGAATTTACACATGCTGACTGGAAATTGTTTGATTAATTCTCAGATCACACACATAACTGGTATGGTATTGTTTCAGAGGCATCAGGCATTATGGACCCAGGTTACAACATATAAAGAAAGAGCAAATAACAAGTACTACCAGAATGAAAAGAAAACCACTCAAATACATAATGGCTTAGCAGGGCCCTCTGCCTTGGAGCATACTACAATGGATCCAGGCACTGGAGCAATATCGCTGATATCCTATAATCAATTCATAAACTTGGGAAAAAAAAGAAAAAAGTGACAAAACAAGAGCTGCAGTTACAATGTGCTTCTCAAATAAGAGAGAGATACATAGATATTAGAATCACTACCAAAATCTGACTTTCCTGTAACAAGAGGGACAAGCTAGGTGAAATTCTCAAATCATGCAGAGAAGGTGGCTGCTCTAACTTGGAGAAGGATTTCTTCCTGACCTGAAAATCTGTTTTTTTTCCTAAACATGAGCTTGTGAATAGGCCAGATAGGTTTGAGATTTTTAATGTTACTTAGATAATTTGTCACCTGATATCACCTATTCCCAAGCTTCAGAGGAGGTGATAGGAAAAGGAAATAAAATGTGCCTATATTTTTCTCCCATCAAGGAATAAATATCTCCTGACATTACAATGGAAAAATATCCCACAAGGCCCTTGCAGGTGACCACAGAAAGCACTAAATCAGTATCTCCATATGAGGTAAATATGGCACAAAAATAACAATTTGATGTCCTTTCTAACTCTTCTGCAGATATTGCCACACTGCAAAGTTAAGGACGAATATAACTGACATAATTGTC
Organism: Mycteria americana; assembly: GCF_035582795.1. NCBI lineage: Eukaryota > Metazoa > Chordata > Aves > Ciconiiformes > Ciconiidae > Mycteria > Mycteria americana. Next base: position 68,013,793 of record NC_134396.1, read on the forward strand.
CACTACAGGAATTTCCTCGTCAATGGAAAAAGGTATCAATGATATTTTTTGTGTAAGGCACAGAAAAGTAATGGAACATCACCAAATCTTTTTGGAGTTTCTAGTGATGTCAGTGGAGGAACAGAGAGAACAAAATCATTATCACATTGCTATATGGAATAGTCAAGTCTGTAGTGAAGTGGAATTTCATCATGCAAGGATCAAAATCGCAACCTTTTTTGGCATTTTTTAACAGAAACTAACATTGTGCAATTCATAATGTGTTGCAAAAAAAGCTCACATTATGCCCTGAATTTTGTTCTCAAGGTTTAACACATGCAATGCTTCTTCTCGTTTCCTTTAGTTGTAATGGATGTTGTACATCTTCAGCTCCTACCTCCCATTCAGGATACCCAGTTTTGGCTGTGTGTGAAGGTGTAAGAGAGATCTGAATAAGGACGACCATGTATTAGGACATAACTCAGGCTGTGTCAAGTTTATTTTAATCCCTCTCTAAAGAACCCCAATAAATCTGACCACTACTCAAGTTTAAGTACCAAGTTGAGCAGCCAAGGATGATGAAAATAAAGAGACCTAGAGCAGCTATAGTAACTCATTGACATTATGCCAAATATTCTGAGCCAAATTCATCCCTCGTGTAAGTACTTTGACTACAGTGGAGTTACACTAGAGAAGAATTTGTTCAGCATCCTCTGATTACAGGGAATTTCAGTTCTAAAACAGGAGATAAAACTGCTGACCCGAGTATAATGAAGAGACATGGAATGGCAGAGATCAAATAAATGAAGATGGAAACTCATTGACTTGTACTATCCTAAAAGTCAATCTGCCCTTGTAAAACTTTATTCAAACATTGCAGCAGATGAAAATACATATTCGGAGTTCTCAAAATCATCTGTACAAGAAGATAAAGTGTACATTCACTGAGGCTACAAACAATATTATTGAGATTAAATTGCAGCACAGGAAGAAAATGTGTTTTTCAGGCACAGCGCTGCAGGATCTACAAAGCAGCTATTACAGACTTCAGAGGAAGAAACGACACAATGGCACAAAGGAAAATCACTGGACCAGCTTCCTCCATGGGGCAATGTACTGAGTTGTGAGGACGTAGGCAGTCTGATCAGAATGTTTCCCCAGAAACTATTGTATTTAAGGATGGTTTTATACAGAAAATTCTCTTCAGTTTGCTTGTTCCTTGTTAATTTCCTTCTTTCCTTTCTTTCTCTTTCTTTCCTTTCTTTTTTTTCCTTTCTTTCTTTCTTTCTTTCTTCTTTCACTTTCTTTCTTTTTTTCTTTCTCTTTCTTTTTCTTTCTTTCTTGCTTGCTTGCCTTTTCTGTCTTTCTTTCTCTTTCTTTTTTCTTCTTTCTCTTTCTTTTTATTTCTTTCTTGTTTGTTTTTCTGTCTTTCTTTCTCTTTCTCCCTTTCTTTCTTTCTTTCTTTCTTTCTTTCTTTCTTTCTTTCTTTCTTTCTTTCTTTCTTTCTTTTTTCTTTTCCTGCCTGTCTTCCTTCCTTCTTTCCTTCTTTCCTTCCTTCTTTGTTTAATTTCACAGTATGTTGAAAAAACACTGAAAACCACCAAGGCAGAAGTTTCATGTTCCCGCTTTTGTGAGTGAAGTCAGTCTTGCTGTGTAAAATACATCAAGAAGCAATAAAATTTGAAAAGATGTATGAAGCACTTGGTATAAAAAATGAGATAACTCTTCCTGCTAAGAATAATTGAAGGGAATAGGCTTTCTTCCCATGTCCTGACACATTACATTCCAGAATCTAAAACTGCTTTTAGCTAACCACACTTTAACAATCTTCCATCTCTATGATCACCAGCATCCTCTTTTCTTTACAATCCCATAGATATGCAATAAGCAATAGCTAAATTGTTGCATATGAAACTGGCTATAGTCTCATGGCCCAAGGGAAAAAATGCCTCTTTTTCTTTGATGGACATCCTCCAATTGCATGAATTATGTTGCTTCCTAAGTGTAATCACAGATTAGCTTTCCTTTTTTACTATTAAATATAACTATATTATAAGATTTATTTGTGCCTTTTATTCAAAACTTATTTGAAAGAAAATTATGAATACTTGCATGGCACAGTAAATTTTCTACTTCAACATGATGTATATAACCACAGTAACATCTGTCCTCAGTGGTGCATCAGCATGCCTTACTGTTGGATAAATACTTCTTTTTTTAATGTTCCTTTGGACAGAACATGCAATAAAACTGCAAGGAGATATAGCAATTTTAGGATGAAAAGATTACAGACAAAATGAAAACTTCTTCACAATCTGATCGCTTTAAATCCTTTGTTATTCAATGTTAGACCTTTTAAAATGTGAGATCCAGCTGTAGATATCAAGACTGTCTATGGATTTGAGGGCACATTTTGCATTAAAGTAAACACAATTCTTGGAAATCTTGGTATACTTTATTTTGGTTAAGTAGCTTAATTTCCTTTTAATACTATTTGTTCCACGTTTTAACTGTTTCTTATATAAACAGTTCAGCTTGCTTACTTGATATTTTTCATTTGTTTACAGATACCACATATTCCATGGTTTGCTGAAATGCCAGCCACGTTTTCCCTCTCAACTTCTTCTGTTACTTATGACTTTACATAATTTTGTTTCCACTTCTGTTTTCTAGACCCTAATTATTTTATTGTGAATAATATATCAGTAGAGTCAAAAAGGTAAAAACCTGTTCTTGTTAGGGAATTAACTGTTTGCTCCCAAAGGCAAGCTTGAATAAAAAAAATTTCTAAGATTTTAAGGACTATTCTGATGACCATTAAGCGTCATTAAAACTACTGTTTTAGGTGCAAACTGAATGGGTATACATTGTGCTAGGAAGTATTAATAATGATGCTTGGCAAGCAGAAGTCTATCAATAAAATGAAGTTAAGCACAGCTATTGCTGTGCTTATAATACCATGTATACTCCCATATAAACTAAGCTTCTCAGGATTTCAAACAATGACGTGAGTGTCATTGCACAGCACTATCATTTTATCATGGGTACAAGTCATTCACTCACTTTGAGAAGTATACTATTTCAACTCAAAGACTGTCTTTGGACAGTGACTAGGGTACAAACTGCTGTTCAGCCAGAGATTATCAAGAAGTCTTCCTATCCAGAAATTTCTGAGAAGCAGAGTTAGCAAATTTATCATGTTGACCGTGTAAATCTGAAGTAATTTTGTTGTCTAGTAAGAGAATATTTTTTTGGAGACTGGCATTCAAGTGAAAAATGCTCATTTAAAATTGTATGCCATCTCATATTTGTTTTTAACCTGTTTATGGTTCCATTTAAAATTTAAGAGTGTGGTAACTGAAAGCCTCACAATAAAATACCTTTTTTCCCCACTGCTTACTTTATTAATTTTAAACATCTTTGTAGAACTGGTTTCAATGTTCCTCTTGTGTAGTGAACTCTCAGCTCTTCTTACTAATCTCAAATGTCTCTAGCAGATCCATAGAGGAAAAATGAAAACACAGGATTATAGAAAAGGATTATATGATTTTGAAATAAGCAAACTCATGAGGAGGTTTGGAAACTCAAAATAATTCTAAAAAGACAAGCTAAAAACAGTAGTTTTCAATATTTGTTTATTCTTCAAAGTGTGTGCATAACTTGAACATACAAAGAATCTCGATCCCTACCTCAAAGATATGGAAAGAGATTAAACAGTGCTCAATTGGAACCTAAAACATGAATTTCTTTCCTCATTTCAGTGCTACTCATGTATATTAAAGTTTTTGAATCAGTGGTTTCAGGATCTGTCAAACATTTTATGACTGCTATCCCACAAGAAACATTTTTCTTTTTTCCGTATCTGTGTAAGGAGTAAAGGGAGTAATAAGAATCATTTGCCTGTGTCAAGTAGCAGAAAGATTCATAGACATTCTTTTTTATACTGCAGAATCATATAAAGATGTGAAAAATGCATAAGCCTGCTCAGAGATGACTTGCTTCATAGCAAGGATGGTTACAGTAAATGCAACTGAGTCAAATTTCAACTGATGATAAAAAAATATTGAAACTGAATTAAATGTTCAGTTAAGCTGCCTCTGCCAGGGCTTGCTCTTTAAAGTTGAAATGGAATTAAAGACAAGGCTATCCAAACAGATCTTGCCAGTAATTCAGAAAATACTATACAGATGGAGACACAAATGTAGAAGCAGGCACAAACAGAAATAATTGGAAACTTCTGTTGGGGATGGGAAATAACCCAAGGTGGTCATGGGGGGTTGGCTACACCTTGTCTTTCCTAGAGGTTTCTACCAAATGAAGAGGACACTGATATTTCTGAGAAGACTTCATGAGACTCCTTTTGTGTAAACTGCTGGGGAGAAGTGGTAGATCGTCGTGTCTCTGAGCCATAAGCGCTCCCTTCCAGCTCACCCCTTGCTTGGGAGCAATGGTCTGCGCAGAACTCCCAGAAGGAAGAAGGGCTGAGACCAAATTTCGCCACTCAGATATCTCACTGGCAAATTTTAGTGTGTGACTATAGCATAGACTTCACTCTGAATATGGTTCATTTACTCTTCTAAAATTAACTGGCTGCCAGAAAGTCACAAAAACCAGACAGATGTCAGAAACAATATGATAACTTCAAATTTTGCTATTATTAAAGAGTGATAAAAGATGTTATACTCCACAAAGAGCCTCAAGTTTGACCTCTAAGACCCATTGCACTGTTCTCAGTGAAACATTGCAGCAATAAATGATTTCCCAGCACACATTTTTATCTGGCTGGGAAAGATGCTATACTGCACGAAGCAGGCTGGTCACTGTAGCGGAGTAACCAGCTCCCGTGCCGACTCCTTCTTGAACTGGGTCATTAGCTGTGAGCAGCTATGTCTGCCAACAGGTAACTCTTAGCAGAGCAAAACACCCTGACAGCAAGCTTTAACAGAGACATTTTAAAGATCCCAGAAATCATTTACTCAGAAGAGAAGCAATTTAATTAGTAATTTAAAAGATGCTTGAGAAAGACTTTCTCTGAACCAAACTGTCTATGCTGGGCATCCAGACAAGAAGCGAAATTTAATTTCTGCCTCCCTTGGAGAAAAGCAACTTGAGTTCAAAGATGATCTAGCTGTTGCAAACTGGAGCAGTATTAACAATCAGTTTATCCAGGTACAGAGGTGACTCTTCAGGATTCTGAAGCTAAGTAATAAATTTGCCACAAGTATAAAACATGTGTTTCATGTAGCATAAATTGTTCCATGTTAATTAGAATTTACTAGTAGCCAGGAACTGGTCAACTCATATTTCCTGGTGGAAACTGTTTCGTGGTGCATTAGGAGAAAGGTGATTCATTTCAACAAGCCAGTAAAGCCTGCAGGAAAAAAAAAAATATATATTTTATGGAAATATTTGGAAATATCTTTAAAACGCTATCCTAACTAAAAGTCATAGGTCTAGGCAAGACCTATGTGTGGGGGGGAATCCCCTAATTTAAGGGGGACCGTGTCATTCATCCTTGAGCACCTAGGACATCTTTTTTATTGATCTTCTATTGGTTTCAGCTGAACTGTAGGCCTAGGGATAAATCCTGGACTCCTAAAGAGAATGATCTGTGGAATGCCTGAATATGAGAAACTTCTTAAAACTGCCTTGGTACTAAAGAACTGGGAGATGTTTAGTGCTACGACTTTGTTTTTTTTTAATTTCTTTGATGGAGGAGATGGGAACTATCAATATCCATTGGAGAAAAGTGATAGAATCTATTCTAAAGAGTAATTGGTGGACAGATGGGTTGTCCTGGTTTTGGCTGGGGTAGAGTTAATTTTCTTCCTAGTAGCTGGTATAGTGCTGTGTTCTGGATTTAGTATGAGAATAATGTTGATAACACGATGATGTTTTAGTTGTTGCTAAGCAGTGCTTACCCTGGTCAAGGACTTTTTAGCTTCCCATGCTCTGCCAGGTGCACAAGAAGCTGGGAGGGGGCACAGTCAAACTGGCCCAAGGGCTATTCCATACCATATGGTGTCATGCCCAGTATATAAATTGCAGGGAGTTGGCTGGGTGGCAGCAGCAATTGCTGCTCAGGGACTGGCTGGGCATCGGTCAGTGAGTGGTGAGCGGCTGCAGCACTTGGGCTTTTTTGTTTTTTCCCCCCCCTGGGTTTTGTTCCTCTCTCTCTCTCTCTCATTGTTTTCCTTATTATTATTATTATTATTATTATTATTATTATTATTATTATATTTCCATTCTTAAACTGTTTTATCTCAGCCCACAAGTTTTCTTACTTTTGCTCTTCAGATTCTTGCTGCCATCCCACCAGCGGGGTGGGGAGATTGAGCAAGTGGCTGTGTGGTGCTTAGTTGCCGAATGAAACTAAACCACAACACCAGTAAGAACGTTATAATGACACTGATTATATATATATATATATATATATATGATATAATGATATTGAGAGGATGGATTGAGAGCAGCTCTGAAGAGAAGCACTTGGGGTGTTGGTTGATGAGAAGCTCAACATGACTTGGCAATGTGTGCTTGCATGCTTCTTTTGAGGCAACCATATCCTGGGCTGCATCAAAAGAAGCATGGCCAGCAGGTCAAGAGAGATGATTCTGCCCCTCTACTCCGCTCTGGTGAGACCCCACCTGAGTACTGCATTCAGCTCTGGGGTTCCCAACATAAGAAGGACATGGACCTCTTTGAGCGAGTCCAGAGGAGGGCCACAAAGAAGATCAGAGGCCTGGAGCACCTCCCCTATAAAGACAGGCTGAGAGAGTTGGGGCTGTTCAGCCTGGAGAGGACAAGGCTGCGGGGAGACCTTATAGCAGCCTTCCAGTACCTGACGGGGGCCTACAAGAAAGCTGGAGAGGGACTTTTTACAAGGGCATGTAGTGATAGGACAAGGGGTAATGGCTTTAAACTGAAAGAGGGTAGATTTACATTAGATATAAGGAAGAAATTCTTCACTATGAAGGTGGTGAGGCACTGGAACAGCTTGCCCATTGCCCAGAGAAGCTGTGGATGCCCCTTCCCTGGAAGTGTTCAAGGCCAGGCTGGATGGGGCTTTGAGCAACTTGGTCTAGTGGAACGTGTCCCTGCCTGTGGCAGGGGGGTTGGAACTAGATGACCTTTAAGATCCCTTCCAACCCAAATCATTCCATGATTCTATGATTCTATGACATTAAAAATACCGTGTTTGCTGAAGAAGTCACCTACAGTGTGGACAAGGAAATCTGGCTCATACATTCTGCCTAGTTTTAGGCCAAAAAACAGTCAGTTGGTATTCTTATCAAAGGCCCCGTCAGAGTCCCAGAAGGGATAGCAAAGAAGGGGGAAATGGAAATGGAAATGGAAATGGAAATGGAAATGGAAATGGAAATGGAAATGGAAATGGAAATGGAAATGAAGTGGGGAATGAAACAGAAGTCATCCTCATGCCACTGTACAGATCCATGATGTTTCTGAATCTTGAACAGTGAATAAGAAAGATTAAAAGGATATAATATAAAAGCTACAAAGAAAGGTGATAAGGACGATCAAAGACATAAAATGGTTTCTTAGAGGGACTAGACAAATAGTAAAACACAATGAGGAAGCTAATTATCAACTGGAAGATATAATAAAGCATGGAAGATCTCCTGAGAACTCTGGCTAGTCTCAGAGCTCTTACTTAATCTTCCAATCAGGGGAGTGCATTTCCATTAGATTATTTGAGAAAGACAACAGCATTTAAGACAGGTATTTTGATTCCCCACAATGAGACCTCAACCAACCAACAAAAATATTTTCTGTCTCTCCTATTGTTTTGGGAACCTCGTCAAGGCAGTTGGGTTAGCACTCATCACCTCATTGTCTGAATCCTTGTAATCTAATAACTGTAACTGAAAAAATATTTTAAAATTAGTAATGTATTTTAGATTTTGCTTTTACTCTACTCACAGAAGGCTCTCAGGCTATGGTCTTTTTGTAGATTTATTTGTTATCCAAAATTGTCTTATTAGCTTTCTGTAACTGCTTAAAAAGAGAATAAAAACCATTCAAAATCTCTGCTGCATTGATTAGTGGGCTCAAGTTAACATCTTTGGAAGAGTGTAACTCTTATAATGAGGTTTCCAAAGCAAGCTCCCTTAGATAATTTCCAAAACTATTGTACCCATGAATGGATTCACATGAGCACACAAAAGTACTTACATGAACGCCCGTAGAAATCAAACCCAACCAAAAGTGCAAATAAAGTGAAAGTTGTAATGTATGGCATGGAAAGAAGAGAGTACAGCATGGGAGTTTTTGCAGAGGATCAACATTTAGTTGCCTGTCTGAGATGTTTCTCAAAGTCTGTGCAAAACTGGAGCTCATGTCAGGTTGCATAAATCAGCTCCAGAAAACCCTGAGTGGTGTGAAAATCTTTAGGTTTAAGATAGTGAGTGAATTGTGTCAGCTTTGTTCTGACACTTGCTAGTGACTATAAAGAGAATTTTGGCTTTCTTTTCTTTCAAGCACATTCTGCCTCCTTCCCTATACCCCATCCTTTTTTCCCACTTTTAGCATTTCATGTGACAAATCACCCACTCTGCCATCAGCCTCCTTAAAGCTGTACAGAGGGAAAAATTTCTCTCATAAGTTGTGAAGCTAGGAAGTTTAATTCTACTTAACGTCCCTCCTCCAAAACTTAGCCTCATCAGATGGTTTTCCACCTCACCAGTGGAAAGTCCCTGGGGTTGGCTGTAAAGGAAACTGTTCTGCAAGCAACAGGTGACAAGCAGCCAAACCTTCATAAATGAATTCAGGCTGTCTTCACCAGTTCCTCTTTCTGAGTTGGGAGATGGTGAGCATTTTTAATACAGTGAAAAAAATCAGAGGTTTAAAAGTACTACATCCTTGAAGTTTAAGCCTTTTAATCCAATCAAAAACTGTAGGATGAAAGAGAGAGGAGTAGAGATGGTGGGACAGTTAAATAAAGGATACACAGAAGAACAGTTATTTCATAAGGCCAGTCCCCTGCCATGGGTCAAGGCTGCAGCACTTAGAAAACATGACATGATGCGTCATACACTGATGCTATTGATCACCAAAAAAAACAGAAATAAAACACAGTAACAGCCACAGACTTACCAAATGGCAACAACTGTCATTGACTCCTGGTATTTTTCTGACTGATGTGAGAGACACTTTTTTCCAGGTAATTTCTTCACTGCCAGTTTGATCTTGTGCTACAGCAGGTTGCCTGCAGCCTGTGTTTGCTAGTGCATTTCAGCATTGGTGACTGGATGGACATGTGTAACGGTTGTCAGCACAGATGCATCATCATTTACAAGCTCAAGAGACTGAAGAAAGTCCGTGTTTTGCTCTCTAAGGCTAAGATGACTTTTTACAACTGTCCCCTGGAGAAGCTGTGTCATGCAACTTTAGGGTAGATGACACAGGTGTCATCTGGAAGCATAAGGTTATCTGATCTGGAGCAGTCAGAAATGATTAATTTGAGTATTTGCACGTGGTCAATATTGTAACTGTTGAGGCTACTGACTGAACTCAATTTTTCTTCACTAAATTCCACTTCTTTTTACTCTATTGCCAATATATAGCAGGCCAACACCAGAACAGATTCACAGCCGAAGCTTTCTGCTGATTGGCATAGGACCCATTTTAAGTGTGCATCCTTTGCCATGCAGTAGACTTCACAGATAACTGAAGTTTTCCAACATTCAGCATAGGAATAAACTCATTGATCGCAGTCCAAGGTTTGAATGCTGTATGCACAGGTTTATTCCTCTCTATGCATCTTCTAGGTCAATTAACATATTTTTTCCCCTGCTTTTAATTTGGATCCATTCCTTTTTAAGAGTTGTTGAAGGGTACTAAGTATGTTCTTTGAACCTGCAACCTGAAATATTTTTCCTATACCTTCATGTATGTTGACAGTCTCTCAAATAATTGTTATTACAGCCAGGCATATTTTCTAGCATACCAATTATATTTCAAAGAAATAAGTTTTGAGGCTGACCAGACATATTCTTGAAAATACAGGAAATAGTTGTAGGAAAGAGAGAAAAAGAGAGGAAAGGGAGAGAAAGAAAGAGAATGAAAACAAATAAAAGAAGAAAGGATAAAATAACACAATTAAAAAAGGGAAGAGGGAGGGAGGAAGGGAGGGAGGGGAAGGGAAAAAAGGAGCATATTTTTTTAATATATCCAAACTGAAATGTTCTAAATTTTCATTTAAAAGAAAATTGGTTTGTTTTTGGAATGTTCTAAAATACACTTTCTAGGGCTTAGAAAGTAAACTGTCTCCCAACTAAAAATATTGGACTAAGGAAATTATAACTTGAGGAGCAATAAAAAGTAATTCTTCAGGCAGGGCAGAGAAGAGAAAACTCAGTTATTTTCACTTGTTTGGCTGCTAGCCTTTTAGGAACACTCTTTTTCTGTATTCATTCTTATATATCTATGCTGTAGACAGCATGTTTACAAAGCAGTCTGAATTTTTTCTTCCTTCCAATTAACCCCTGTGCCATAGAAGTTTCCAGTAATCTTTTTTCACATTCTCATTTAATCAGCTCACTCCCCACTGATTTGCTCTTCTGCCTTTGTCATTACAGTGCCTTCTGCAGCACGTCTCCTTTTGGTGAGCATGAATCTGCAAAAGAATTTCCCTCACTTTTCTGGGCAGTTTTTCACAAGTCTCTCTGCTTTCTCTTTCATCTTCTCCTGGGATGAGGGCCCTCTTCCTTCCAAAGTCCAGCGGGCTGAGATGGCCAGACAGCTTCTTTCCTCCAGCAACAGGGATCCTTTCTATAGCCCTTGTACTTTCCTGCAGGGCAACTCTCTGGAGACGTCTGCTACTTTATGTCTGTCACTGGATGGGTGTCCTCCTCCTGCCTCTGAGCAGGGAGCAGGGGGGTTCTGCTCTTGTCACAGGGAGAGCCTTTAAGACGTGGGGCAGCAGTGTGACAGGAGGCTTCACAAGGGGTTTATTATAGATGCACAAATTGGTGCCACGTACTTCCTAAGGATGATAAAGAAATGTGGGCAGTGAAATGGTGGCACTTTCCACAGGCTTTCCAAGGAGACAGGATGAGCTGAGGACAAGTGCCAGCGTGTCAGTGCAAGAACATCAGGGTTTTATTCATAAAGTTTTATAGCGATAAGGAGTTGTGAGTTCCAACATCTAATCTGAATATACGTAATATTGGGTGAAACATACCCTATTGAGACGTCCGCAGTGATCTGCTGCTATTACTTTTTCCAAGCGCAACAGCATCAAGAGCTCAAGTCTCAAGTTGTCCAGATTATACCATATACTAAATCTTGGGCAAAATCAAAAAAGTTTAACTGACATAACAATTCTTTGGTTATTAACCAATTATTTGGTTATTAAGGCTCTGGTACAGCACATGAGGAAAACTAGATTAAGAAGGAGTGATGCAATGGGGATCTGGGCATTGCGGTGGGGAGCAACGCTTGACTTGTGCAGCAGTGCCACGCATGTGTCACGGCTGTGAGGATGAAGCTACATGGGGGCAGCCGCTATACAAACATGCAGCAACACAGGATGGGTAAACATACTGCATTTACAAGAGCAAAGCAAAGGGTCATTTTATGAAAACAAAAAAAGCATTGTCTTGTAAATGGAATGAATAACCCAGGAAAAATGCTGAGGTAAAGCACTGATACAGTTAATAATTCCTGCAATTCTTACACTGAACAATAGCACTGCCTATCTCAGTTATTGATTTAAAAAATGCCATAGAAAATATTTTTCTGATCAAAAGTCTGGCAAATTGTCTGACAACACTGGCTATTTCACTTCTATTTTTATTTTTAATCTCTCCCTGTTCTTTCAGTTATACAGGGAGCAACACTGGTACTCTCTGCTCCGCAGAACACCAGGCTTTTAAAAGAGCACCCCCTGCACCATTTTAATTTCTGATACTGGATTTAGCATTGCAGTTGTGCTTTACAGGACCTGAAAAGAAAAAACAAGTTCAGCGGTGATAAAGAACCACATTATGTAGTGAAAGTTGCTAAAATTTTTACATTAACAAACCCTAACAGGATCCTTCGCTTCCTATTTATTTTTCTTTGAGAACGTGTAGTTTAATGGGAAACACTTCTACCTTATCGATTCCAGTATCTCATCTCACTGTGTACATTTAGATCACCAGTAAGATGAAAGCAGGACAGATGAAAAAAGGGAAGGCAATGGAGGAGCTGGAAGTAGGAAAATCAAGGCTTAAGCCCAGTCTGAGCTATTTGTGAATTACTTTCACAGACGTTTCAACATAAAACTCTTACTCAGTTAAGGACAAGTATCAGCATTTCTTTAGCTGGTGCAGTACTTTAATTTTATATCTCTTCGACTACCTCACAGTGCTATGATATGTCTGTAATAAAAGTAAAATATTTAATATCCTTATCCGCCTGCAAGAGCAGTATAATTTCCTAGCGCCTTCACAGTGCTCAAAAATAAAACAGTATCTTTTTCCTGCTCGTTAAAGCAGCGCTAATAAAGAATGGGTACTGTTTAGCAATATCTCCTGCTGGTTACCACGCACAAGTGATATTATTTCTCTGCAAGATGTCTGCCATGCTCACAAGAATGTTACTTATGTGTAAAATGGCTGACAAAGGCAGTAGGCTCAGAAGTGGCATTTGCTGCCTTGGAGCACGTTTTGCAGAATATGCATGCTGAGAAATGCTTCCTACATTTCCAACTTCCATAATTCTGGGCTGAGCGGGAGGTTTATCTCTCCTTAAAATGAGAAATGTGTCACTGACTGAGACATTTGCCTTTGTTCCTTTAAACATTGAATTAAGGTCATGATCTTAAAAAAGGTATTAATAAAGTAACTACATAATAGAGATGAGAGCTTAAATAATGCAGTGACTTTATAGCTGGAAATCAGTTTTGCACTCAGCACTAGCAGCCACAGATTCAATGGGGAAAAAAAGGTATGAAACTTAAAGGAAATCTTCAGAGCATGTAACTTCAGTTGTAATACTAAAGGGAGATGAAGCAGGCAACACTACAGAGAGTGAGAGCTTAGCTCTTCCTCCTTTGTCTCTATCCTCTGCTTGCTTCTGGTGTTAAATAATCCTCAGTCTGGTGGATGTGATATATTGGAGTAAAAAAGGTCAGTTTCGCTTTAAACCCTACAGCAGATATCATATGAAATGATCTGGTGGGAGTGTGCCACTGTGCACACAGATGCAAAAAGGGATCCGGACCATTATTTAGCTCATGGTAAAAAGTGTAGCTACTTACATAAGAAGCAACTCTTTAGAACCACAGAAAAAAATCCTGAAATAAGTGCGCTGGGGTTCAGACATCTGAGGGAATGGCATATAAAACGAAACATGAACAGGAATTTTAAAAGAACAGCATTAATTAATTGGGTAAGAGACATTTTCTAGTCTCAGACCATCAAACGGACTTCATTTTGTGCCTGTGCTTCAAATTACCTGAGAGACTTATCTCCTGAAGACAGACCTAATCGGAACAAATGGCAAAAGCTCTTGGGGTTTCAAAAGCTGATATGCAAAGATGGCTGGTATTCAAATGTTAGCCGCTACTGAGTGTACTGCACAAGGCGTTCAAAATACAAATTAACCCATTTACCACATTTTAGATAATCAAAGTAGCATGTTTTGCGTTTTAGAAAATTTCCCATACTTACTTAAGCCCTGCCTTAAAATCTACCAGCAGATTAAAAATTAGTCACTCAGGGTGCCACTAATGATTCTGGGAACTACACTTTCCTCTCGCCTTTTCTCCCTTTCACCATATGTAACTTAGTTATTACCTTTTCAGTATTTTCCAAGTTGGACCCAACTCTGAAATAATACACAACTCGCATAAACAGGATTAGATGCAGTAGTATCTGCTCTGGACAGATTTCTTAAATGAGACATGTCCGGTCTGCTGTGTGTCTCCACCACACTCTGAAGCTTGTTCTTCTACTTTTTGAGGAGAAGCAGACTCAAACTAAGTGTAAATGGAAACGTAAAAAAAGGCTGCTTGTAATTAATTACCTAACACTGAAAACTTGTTTTCAATGTAGTGCTATTTGCCAGGCTTGGACCATAAAACTGAGGAAATACACCTGTGAAATGCACTTACAACATTAGAAAAGCCTATGAAAGCAAGTAAACAAATAAACAAGCCAGTGCTTAGCAGCCAAAAGTTATATACGGGCCAACTTTGGCCACTAGTTTGGACTACTTAGTGCCATTCTTTCTGCAGAGCCAGAAGTTGTAGATTCAAGTCCCAGATTCTGAACAATGGTTCCTGTCCAAAACAGGTGATGTAGCAGTGCGTCCCAAAGTAGTGAGGGAGCAGTGAGCATGCATGAAGCTCCACCTAGGGAGGCATCATACGCCAGTGACATGTGACGGGTTGGGGTTAGACAGAAGACCAGCATGGGCAACCTTGTGGTGGGACCACACTACTACTGCAGACCACCTGATCAGGAAGAAGTAGATGATGCCTTCTTCAGATAACTGGAAGAAGCCTCATTTTGGCAGATCTTTGTCTTCATGGGTGACTTGAACCACTCCAATATCTGTGGGAAGGGAAACAGAAAATGAAACAAGCAGTCCAGGAGGTAGTGGAGTTCAATGTCCTGAGAGGAAGGAAGAGAGCAAAAATTAGGACTTACCCTCACTGGAGGAGGATCAGGTTAGGGAATATTTAAACAAACTGAATGGACACAAATTCATGGGGTGTGACGGGATGCACCCACAAGTGCATTTTGAGGAAACTCTTGATCACCTTTGGAAGCTCATGGTGATCAGGGAGGTTCCCAAGGACTGGGAGAAAGCAAATATCACTCCTGTTTCCAGGAATGAAAAGCAGAAAGAGAAGAAGAAAATTGAACAGCTGGGCTCAGGGGGTTTGTGACCAGTGGTACAAAGTCTCCAGCTGGAGAACTATCACCAATGGTGTATCCCACTGGTCAATAGTAGGACCAATACAGTTTAACCTCTTTGCTAGTGACCGGGATGCCAGGACAGACTGGACCATCAACAAGTTTGCAGATGACACAAAACTGGGAGGAGTGGGTGACAGGCTGGATGAGTGTGCTGCCTTCCAGAGGGACCTGGACAGGCTGGAGAAATGGGCCAACAGGAACCTCTTGAAGGTCAATAATGGGAAATGCCAAGTCCTGCACCTGGGAAGGAATGACCCTGGGTATCAGTACACACCAGGGGCCAGCTGGCTGGAAAACAGCTTGACAGAAAAGGACCTGGGGGTCCTTTTTTGCATGAGCCAGCAATTCTGGCTTTGTGCCCTTGCCTCAAAGAAGACCAATGCTATCCTGGGCTGCATTAGGAGAATTGTTGCCAGCAGGTCAAAGGAGGTGATCCTTCCCCTCTGCTCAGCTCTGGTGAGGTACATCTAGATTGCTGCACATCTGGGCTCCCCAGTACAAGAGAGACATGGACATATTGGAGCAAGTCCAGAGAAGGGCCGCAAAGACAATAGGGGACTGAAGCATGTCTTACACAAGGAGGGTGAGAGAGCTGAGGCTGTTCAGGCTGGAGAAAAGAAGGATATTTTATCAATGCATATAAATACCTGATGGCAGGGAGTGGTCCTGAGTGAATTGCTCTGGGTGACCCTGCTTTGAGCAGGGAGTTGGACTGGATGATCTCCAGAGGTGCCTGCCAGCCTCAGCAAATTGGTGATTTTGTGGCTCTGTGAAGATGGACTGCCAATTGCCATATTTATGTAAGATTTTAAAACAAAGTTGCTCAGAACTTTTAAAAATGTGTAAATAATCCCTTTGTTCTTGTAGATATGGTCTGTCTTAGTTGAAGAGTGACTCAGCACTTATTTACATGAAAGGGAGCACTTCTATTTCTTTAAAAGGTGCTGGAAACAAACCCTTCAAGGATTTATAATAAAAAACTTCTAAATTTTAAAAGGTTACTTTATTTGCTTTAAAATTATTCAAATTACCAGCTGCTTATTATCTGCAGTAACTTCAACCATTTGAAGTAGCTTGAAAAGTTACTGTTTGCACACATCTATATGTTGATTCTCTGGTGATTTTTAAAGGCAGCTGATATTAATGGTCACAAGTAATTAGTGCAAAACCTACTTATGCAAAAGGATCCTGATAGAAAACATAAAATCATGCAGAATGTGACTTCTCTCAGTTTTGTTTTGCACAGCAAGGCTTGGTCAGTTCTTTTTGTCTGCAACGTGAATGTGTTTGGCCTTACTTTTGATACCAAGATTTCCAGGTACAGACTTATGTTATTCCAGAATCTTGTATCATCTTTTCCACTTAGAAAACAAGGCATTTGGTCCTATCCCTGTGCTCTGAAGAGTGAAGAGAGGAGCACTCTTCCCCTCTTTCCTGAAAACCACTGTTCTCCCAAAGAAGAGCCCACTCAGGCTTTTTCTTCGAAGTCTGTCTATGGAAGAAATAAGAATGAGAACCAGGTATCTTCCTAGCATCTTCCTGAAATGTGGCTGAGAATGGGAGGAAGATCTTCCCCAATTGTGGTAGGGCCAGCTCCTCTTGGCAGCTCCTGGAGGAGCACTGCTGTAAACCTATGAACTCCCAACATGGGTTGAAACTGAAGAGTTGTAGGGATGAAAGTGTCATGCAGTGCCTGTGCTAATGTCCTCATAGCTCCTGTCTCTGTCTTCATTTTCCCTGTCAAGTGACACAGAAAAACCTAATTAGCCTGCAGAAAGAAGCGCTCTTACAGTCCTGCCATTAGAATTGCTACCTCAATCCCACAACTGCAAAGAAAATAGCATAGCCATTGAGTTGGTATGTGGTCCTCCTTGGCCAAGATCAAGCACACTATTTTGGTACCCAGTAACTGCTTCACAGAAGATCAACTTCATAGAAAGTGAGAAGTTCCATCTGGTTCTGACAAGCCAAAACATTGTGTACATTATAAGGCTGTTGGGGTGTAACTAAATCATGTCCTGAGTGCCCAGAGTTTTAAATTAGTATTTCTTTGACTTCTGTGGCCCATATAAACTTAAGATTATGTTAATAATAATTAGTAATTACTGACCTTTCCTATTTTTATCTTAAGAGCTACAAATTACATTTATCTTATCGGCACTAAATGCAAGACATTTCTGAGTTTATTACTAGCTCCTGGCTTTTCAAATCCTTGGGAACTCATTGTTCAATAGCATGTTAAAATTGTGGAAAAAAATGTGCCTCATTTTGGGCTCTAACTTATTTCTGTCCTTCAGGCAGATCCATTGTTATTGCATGTATTGTTTATAGACCATATCCATCATATTCATATCTTGGGATAAACAGGTACATTGCTCAGTGACTTTCGGTTATGTATGTATGGATTCTCCTGGACACCCATGTATATTGTTTTCTCGTTTTCCTATCCATAGTTAAAATACCTTACTTTCCTTAAGACTTGTTTTCATCTGGTTGTTTATAGAAAACTACCAGCTCATAACACTTGGGTAGGAAAGAAGTGCATTATACACAGTCAGTTCATGCCAAAGAATTAGAGTTAAAATTTTCCCCTCTTTTTTTCCTCCAGTCCTCATTGATTTGTGTCTCTTCCCCACATTCTGCTCAAAGTATTGTCTTTTTACTACATGCATGTGCAGATCTGATCGCACAAATCTGCTACTGGGGCATCCTACCCTATCTTAGCTTTTTAAAAAACAGGTAGCTTTTTAAAAAATAGGTAATGAAACAGTATGTTTCAGGATTCTTCTCAAGAAGAGGGGAGGCAACAGTAGGTTCACCTAGCACAAACTTTATTTCAGTGAACCTATAAAAGGAAAGCAACACCGAGATATTTTAATGCATAATTCACATGATATAATCCATTACTGTGTACTACAAGACTGGCCTCTCTTTTCCTTTCAGTTATTGACATTGTGTGTTACAGGCTGTGATAGTATGATAGCAAAATGGACAAACAGTTAGATGACCAACTACACCACAATGCAGAATAATTAGCAGACTTGCATAGGATTGCTTTTACCTCTTTTGTTGGGGATCAGCAAGGATCAGCTGCAATTTCACTGTAACAACTGTCTTCTAACCCAAAATCTCTGAAGAGCAAAAATACAAATCTGAATTGTCAGACAAGCTAATGAGCTGCTCCAAATTCCAGGCACAAACCCTGGCAAGCAGCCCTCGCCTGGCCTTGTAGGACACACAAGCACATCAGCTCACCAGGCTTTGTCACTCAGACACATACCTCCCAGAACCGCGCGGCACTGTAGACCCTAGGGCAACATTCACAAACACAGTATTCAAGTTTCTGTCCTCAAATAAGCTGTACCACAACCACTCTACAGCTTAGAGGACTGACATGGAAAGCCACAGCCCTCTGGGGTTTAAAGACACTGGTTTGATTGTTTTCATTGCTTTTCAGACCAGGATTACAAGAAGATACAAGCAGAAAAAAATGGTCACTTTTGAATGCATCAGGCAAACATAGCTGGTGGGTGGTGACCAACACTAAAACAAAAAAGAATGAAGCCAAAATAATTGTATGAGAAATTTAAGGTGAAAATGGCTGAAATATCAGTAGATCTCTGCAGTGTATCCTGGAAGCATCCAGAAGTAATCCTAAAGCAGAGTGTGTTCTGTAGCTTACAAAAAATGCTAATCTATTAGCATTTATTAATGAATTTTCATGAATCTGGGCTGCCATATTGAGGTATACGATATACTTTCCTATCACCCATGTGCAATCTTCACTTTATTAATGGCTTTCCCAGCCCGGGTTCTCATAGCTTAGACTGATCTCTCTTGATGCACTTCTGCTGTATTCAAGGACCTGATGGATGCACATCCCACAGGGTCTGTTAGCCCTTGATCTTGGGAGAACAGCAGCAGGCAGAGCCACCATTGAACCTGTTGGCTACTTCTCTCAAATTAAGTGATCCTCTTGCAAGACCTTTTCACCTCTACCTGAGCCCCTTTGTGTCCCCAGTTTCTTCCCCGTCCCCTTGGCCAGACCCAAACAATGCCATAGCGGGGACTGGCTGGGTATTGCACAAAGACAAGGAAAATACAGGGGGAAGTCTTGATCTTTGCCAGACTGTACATCAGGGCTGTACCATAGGAGAGTGAATCTTCCTCCACTGCAATGAGGGAGGGTTGGATGCTCTGGGTAACTCCCTCCCAGAGATGGTCACCTCGCAGTGGCTTTCAGATTGCTGCAGTGCCTAACGACAAAGCCAATTTTGAAAAACTCATAGAGGTTCCTGGCAGCTCGGACAGTTATCTAAACACATTTTCAAAAAATCACAGTCTTTGAAAGCATGAAGTTATCACTATAGAAATATTAGTGAGGGAATTATTAACTTTGAATTCACTGAAGGTTTTCAGTTGTATGTGTTAAGTGAGGCCTGGGGCCTTTCCAGTGAGGATAAAAAGGAATAATGAATTATTACCCTTCCTTGACTGAGTGTAGACCTTGTGGAAAAGCTTGCACGCTGTTATGTAAGAAAGGCTTGCAAGGTAATGCATATGCATAAGGAGTGTGAATGCAGACTTCGGGGGCAAACTTAATCATGATGGTTCCTCATTTTCTGAGTATGAGAATTCACAACCTTAGTAGTCTTCCAGTGTCAGTCGGACATGGGTAAGGACATTTATGGGTTCAAGACTATTGTCTGGAACTCTAAACATGGTAGTAAGTTAAAAATTGCTAAGATTTTTTTTTTTTAATTAGAAAACTGATTCAGTTAACTATTGAGTGAGTAATGTCTCAGTGCAGTTTACTAATTCAGGTGGGTGTTGTTCTTGCTGTCTTTGAGATGGGGAAACTCAAGCTATGAGAGTTTCATACAGCTATCTACTTCTGAAAGACCAAGTACAGTTAGGAATAAGTGTGTCTGTTTCAAATGCCAGAGCTCAGGGAACCATTCCTTGTGCAGGTGTTGGCTGGATCCCTAGTTTTATTTCTGCTCTAAAGAATGGGATTCTCAGTTGTGGGCAACTTTACTTTCCCTACACAGAAGATGTCTCATAACACTGAAATAATTTTTCTGAGAATTTTGAGTTCAATTAATTAATTTAACTTGAAATTAATTCTAAAATGGGTCCATTTGGAAGTATTTATCATCTTAGTATACTACTTTGTCTCACATTTTTTCTAAGGCAACAACTTTCAACCTGCAGTTGAAACTCATTTAGGGTCCTGTTTGCAGCACATACCTGTAGACACCAGATTTAAATTAAGGTAAATAACTAATTATGACTTCTAATTATTATTGCAGAATAATGTACAGGGTCAGGTTAATAGCTCTTGTCAGTTCTGAGTGAGGCTTATACTGATACCATGACATAATCAAATAAATAGGATTGAAGGTAGTATACTCTCTGTGGTCTCCAGAATAGGTTCATTGATGTTTAAAGAAATAATTCTTTCTCTCACTTTTTTTTTTGTTTTAGGGCTTTTTTGTTACTCATAGTAAAAGGATAGATCAGACCTCATACTTGAGATGCCTAAATGTGCTTTTAACTTATATAGGCTTAACTTAAGCACAACTTTAAGTCTGTTTCTGGAATAATTTAGAAATCCATTTGCCCAAAGTTTGCTGAAATGTTGGTAAGCATGAGTGCTCACAGAAATGCTTTGCTAAAATGCAGCTTAGTGGGAGGTGTCACTGCTGAACGTCACTCATTCATGAACACCTCATATGAGTAAAAGTTAAAGTGAACAAATGTTGTGAAGATAATGCAAAAAATGGGCCGGGAATTCATCAGTAGCTTAGTGGCTGCATAAGGAGGGTGCATGGTGTACTACACTATTTTCAACTTGCAATGCCTTTCTTTGATTACTGTATGTAAAGGCAGTCAGAAAGCATGCAACCTTTTGTATTTTTGAATACGCGTCCGCAGTGTGCCCAGGTGGCCAAGAAGGCCTATAGCATCCTGGCTTGTATCAAAAATAGCGTGGCCAGCAAGAGTAGGGAAGTGATTGTCCCCCTGTACTTGGCGCTTGTGAGGCCGCACCTCGAATGCTGTGTTCAGTTTTGGGCCCCCCACTACAAGAGAGACATTGAGGGGCTGGAGCGTGTCCAGAGAAGGGCAACGAAGGTGGTGAAGGGTCTGGAGCACAAGGCTGATGAGGAGCGGCTGGGGGAACTGGGGTTGTTTAGCCTGGAGAAAAGGAGGCTGAGGGGAGACCTTATCGCTCTCTACAGCTACCTGAAAGGAGGTTGTAGAGAGGTGGGGGTCGGTCTCTTCTCCCAGGTAACAAGCCATAGGACAAGAGGAAGTGTCCTCAAGTTGCGCCAGGGGAGGTCTAGACTGGATATTAGGAAAAATTACTTCACCAAAAGGGTGGTCAAGCATTGGAACAGGCTGCCCAGGGAAGTGGTGGAGTCACCATCCCTGGAAGCATTTAAAAGATGTGTAGATGTGGCACTTAGAGACATGGTGTAGTGGTGATCTTGGTAGTGTTAGATTTACGGTTGGACTTGATGATCTTAAAGGTCTTTTCCAACCTAAATGAT
This sequence comes from Mycteria americana, assembly GCF_035582795.1. Taxonomy (NCBI): domain Eukaryota; kingdom Metazoa; phylum Chordata; class Aves; order Ciconiiformes; family Ciconiidae; genus Mycteria; species Mycteria americana. Next base: position 68,035,256 of record NC_134396.1, read on the forward strand.
TCTGTGATTCTATCTAGGGCATATTTTTGTGTCATTGTCTTGTTTCCCACAGCAATTCATAGATTAACACCTTGTCAGAATGGGCATGCTAGGACCATCTCTTGCTGACAGTAAAATCTGGCTAAATCTGGGCTACTGAACGAGCCCATATTTTCTTCAGGAGAAGATATGAGACAATACAAGTTTTGGAGTCTCCTAGATGGAACATGGTTGTTTCTGAGACAGCACACTGGCAACAGCTGCCACCACCAGCTACTGCAACATGTTGTAACTCTGTTGTAGGAATACTTACAACATATTTATGAGTCACTTTATTCTTTAAACTTACTCATATTTCCTCTCAACATCAATTGCATTCTAACACAATTTTTTTCCCTATGAATTTTTCCCAGAAAGAAATTCTTATGTGTTGGCATTTGTTTTCATGCTGGTTTAGTTTGAAAAGCTGAACTACTGAGTATAAAGACCATGTTGCATGATGGCTAATGGAGAGAGCACAAAAAGGAATATGCATGATAATGGATGCAGGCTGATGGGAAACTGAGCTGCAGTCTTGCCAGGTGAAAAAGGGACAAAGTTTCGGTTCATACTGAGGCAACATTTCATTTTTATTTGCTTCTGGGAATTTCAGATGAGATCTTTCCTTGCAGGAATCTTGTGACAAAAGCAAAGAAAGTGCCTTGTTTAATATTTGTACTGTGGCCTCAAGCCACAAGCCATTGTTTACATACATAAAACCAAAAAGACAAAGAGGTTACTGGTGATGAAATATCTGCACTTATTTGGCATATTGCATTACATCCTTGCACCTTTTCTCATTGTCAGGAATGCAAAATTCCTCACTTAAAACTTTGGCATTACGTTATTCTTTCCCTCTGTCTCTCTTTCTCTTCTTCTTTCCATAAGACTGTTTCTCCCTCTCCTTTTCTCTTTCTTTTCCTTCTTCTCTTCTAGTAGGTCACTTGATACTTATTCTTCCTGTTTGGATTTATTACGGTGTCAATATCCAGCCCTAAACTAGAAATATGTAGAAAATAAAGTAAATTGTCTTGGCCCTGTCCCTGGCCTGCAGAGCTTTTATTATTTGCCTGATTTGTTATTATAGTTAATTGTATTACTACTTAGGCCTGCTAATACAGCACAAAAGCAAAATGAATTGATAGTAATGAGAAGCTTTTAGAGGCAATATTTAAGCAATAATGACCCCTGAGTCAAACATTTCCTGGCAGCTAATGACTGGCTGGAAGAGTAAAAGGTCGAAGACAAACCCAGGGGCTCTTAACCCAACCCACCATTAGCTGCCAGGAAACGCCTGACCCAGAGATCACTAATGCTATTATACATCATAAAAACATAAAGAAAATCTAATTACCTTCCTGCATGTTAGAAAGCTAAAAACTGAACATCAAGTTGCCATGGATTTGGTTCCTTGTTGCCAGCACTTGTGTTTTCCTAGGTGTTAATCACAACTGTAGTTATCAAAACAGAAATTAATAATAATTTATTTGGACTCAGTAATTTTATTTGGTGCTGATTGTTCACTCTGAGGTGTAAGCCCAGATAAGTCCCTTCTGCACCACACTAAATCATTGTAAATATTTAAATCATCGTAAATGTAAAGACTTCAGTTCAGTGGGATCTCAAAAGATAGGTTTTACTGTGACTACTTTTTATATCTTTAGACACCTTTGTGCTGATACAGGAACAGCAAACATTTGGAAAAGAACATAAGTAGCATTTTTAATGCCAGCCTCCACCCAGTGCAAGTTGGAAATAAACATTTTTACATCTTCCTTTGCTGAATAGATAGGGAAATGATCTGCGAGCCAGTTCAGTTCCTATTCTAGAATAAAAACAAAAAGTGTCTCTCACCATTTCATAACCTTGTGACTAATATTTTTTCTTTGATGTAGCTTCTCGCATTTCAGATGCCTCTGATTTTTTCCCTGAAATGCACCCTAAGAGTTTTGTTCCATTTTACATTAACCTTTAGATATGACTCTTCCTTTTCCCACTGCTTCTACCTCATCCATTTACTTCTCCTTGTTCTCTTTGTAAACAAATCTCACCTCTTTTGACAGCTGCCCTGGTATTATTTGAGACAAAGCTTTGGTTTATTATTTGTGAAGGGGAGTTGCTGCAGCAAAAGAATTCCCAGAGCATTGTGTTTTGGTGGGAACCACTGCTGGACAAGCAGAGAGCTGGAGCTATCACCTGCAAAATGGAAGGCAGGTTGAATAAAGAAGTAGTCTGTTTGGAAAATGTTACTCTCTTCCGCGCTGAATGACTGGGCATGACAGTATTTCTGCTGGGTGTTTTATCTAGAGTACAGGTTGCACAGCACAGCCATTGCCATTTTTTTGCTATAAAAACAAACACTTCCACCCATTCCACATCAGCTTCAGTGTGAAATTTCATGTGTCCTCCTTTTCTGAATATTTTCCAAAGGTTTTATTTTTGTACATATATATTTTTACCCTGGTGAGCTCAAAATTTGTTCTTGAGTAAATGTTTTTTTGAGATTTGTATATCCCCTGCTGATTTAAAATCCTAGAGAAAATAGAAGGTTAATAAATCAGAGAAAATCCAGGAGGGGGTATACAACTCAGATAGCACATGCTTACTTAGGTAAATACGGCAAGACTAGATTGAAATGAAGAAGCAATGTTATAATGTATAGGTTCACAGCTATAAAAGACAAAGAAACAAAGAGAAGTCTATCTATAGCCTTTTCCTACTTGACTCCCTATCCTTACAACCATATTTAGTAGTAGTGTGCAAACATAGCATTATGGAAATGTCTATTGACCAAAAACTGGTTGAGCCCAAAGATCCTGAAATTCTTGCATACCTGTCAATTTACAAAATCCACTGTATTTAAACCCAGTGGCCAGTTCTATTCTTGAGCATCTGGAAATGTATAGATGGATTCATTAGCAATTAGCAATGGTGAAGATGTTGCTACTCAGTGATTTTGTAGTAGAGATTTAACCTGTAATTCATTTAAAATGTTCCAACTGTCACAGAGAGCTACATGCAATGCATACTTTCCAACACGCTATATTTGCTCTAAAATGCAGCCAGAATTTTGGTTCTTCAGCACCACAGGGTACAGGGTGGAAACTCTCATATCACCTCGTTAGCCCCCATATGGATTTATAAATGTGTCACGCAAAGGGCCATTAACACAGAAAGCACAAATGATCTTTAAGTGCATGAATCATGTGAGCCAAAAGAGTGACTGCCCAAACTATTGCCTATCACAGGAGTTCAACCCCAAGGGCAAAACATGGCCCATAATCCACAACCTTTCTCCCCCCGCTTCTCTTTGCCACGATAATCTACTAAATCACATGCGCTAAGAGCACTATTAATAATTTCTTAACATGGTTCTCTCTTGAGCTGGTAAAACCAGGAAGAAACAGTTGTCTAGTGCTGTCTTTATTTTATATTCCAGTTTAATTTACTACCTATTCTGCTAACTCTTTTTAGATATGTGGGGAAACCACAGAACTCAGATCAAAAAGAATATTTTGCACACAGACTTAAAAGTCAAGTCTTATACAAAAGTCATTTCTTTGAACATGATGTTCTTTACTTATTTTGGATTAGTATAAAGGGCTGGAACTGAGTCCTGTTGATTTGAGATAGCTACTTTTGATCACTGTTGCTTAAATTGCAATGACATTTTCTCTAGTTCCATCTTCAAGGACACAAACCTTCTTCTTGCTTGGAATGACAGATTTTGTGTGAAAAATCACTAACACAAGGTGTCAATGCAAGGTCTGCTTAGTGCAGTGGGTTAATGAACTAGCTTTGTGCCTTGGGGGAGGATGAACTTGTAGCTAGTTTTGATCACAAATGGAATAAGAACTGGTAATTTTGAACTGGTCCTCTGTGTTTATCTGTGCAGTGCAACACCCACACTGCATTTCAGTAGGGACAGCTTGAAATTATTATTATGATTTATTTATTATTCAGCCAGTACCAGATCTCAGTCAGCACCTCAGCAGAGCTGTGTGCTGCACAAACCAGAACTATAAAACAAAAGGGAGTGCAGCCCAAAAGGGAGTGAGAGGCTCTCACCCAGGACAGAATGGGTGCAGAAATTGGCCAGGACATTATCCAGCACAGCAGACTACTTTACAGAGGTCCAGCCGGGCTTTTAGCCCTCTACTCTTGCGAGCGCCCAGCTGAGCATGCACAGTGTATAGCTTGCAGGTCTCTCAAGCCCTACTCTATCCCTGGGCACAGCGTATGGTCCAGGACAAGGGCCCTGCTGGCTCAGGGACCCTGGGAAAGCCAGACTCCTTCTCATGGCAGGCAGGAATTGCAGACATGCCAAGGTAGCCTCCTCTCTGTACGTGCAGCTCAGCTGTATGTCTTCCCTCTTCTCTTGTGGTATAAGACGTTTTGCGTGGGGTCGGGAAGGTGAGCCACCCCACAAGTAGAGCACTGAACCCACCAGGAGTTGGCAGGAGGTCTCTAGCTGGTGAGATGTTGATGGTCTGAGAGCAGCACTGGGTCCACAGCATCTCCATTTTCATGTTCCTGGTGAAGTTGCGCACTACGTCTGGACCTCACAAACTACCCTATTTGAACCTGCTGAAAAAACTTCACTGCTTAGCTTCACTCCTGACCAAGCTTACCTAAGCTGGAATTGAGCCTGAAATATACCTTTCCTTTGAAATAATGTTAGTTAAGCACTATACAACAATTTAAAGAAACCAGGATGATTGGAGAGCCTGGAAATATACAGATACCTCTCCGATACCAGCACACTAGCACTTATTTGAAACATCACTGATTGATAATCAAGTGCCTGAGAACTACTTTCACAGATCATATCCCTATTTTGATAGCTGTTGTACAAGCACAAAACAAAAAAGTATATTGATTCATCACTAGAGCACCTCCCCTAAGAAGACAGGCTGAGAGAGTTGGGGCTGTTCAGCCTGGAGAGGACAAGGCTGCGGGGAGACCTTACAGCAGCCTTCCAGTACCTGACGGGGGCCTACAAGAAAGCTGGAGAGGGACTTTTTACAAGGGCATGTAGTGATAGGACAAGGGGTAATGGCTTTAAACTGAAAGAGGGTAGATTTACATTAGATATAAGGATGAAATTCTTCACTATGAGGGTGGTGAGGCACTGGAACAGCTTGCCCGTTGCCCAGAGAAGCTGTGGATGCCCCATCCCTGGAAGTGTTCAAGGCCAGGCTGGATGGGGCTTTGAGCAACTTGGTCTAGTGGAAGGCATCCCTGCCCATGGCAGGGGGGTTGGAACTAGATGATCTTTTAAGTTCCCTTCCAACCCAAACCATTCTATGATTCTATGATAATATTTGGCAGTGTAAGAGCCAAAATGCTGCCCTTCTGGGTGAGAATATATGGCCCATAGCCTTGTCCCTGGGAGTAGCCAGAAGTGAGGGAAGTGTAAGAAAAGGTGTGAGTATGTAAAGTGATCTTTGTCCTGAAAGACTTTTTACAGATTATAATAACACAGGCGGAAACTGGGAGATGATACCAGACAGCAAGACAGGCAGTGATTTCAGATACCAAATGATCATATATCTGCTGTAAGCCTCAAAAGAAAGGACATTTTTTAGGAGGCTGAAAATGTCTTTCTAGAGACCAGCCCTTTTTCTTGTTCTAGGAGGAGAAGAAGGCTGACTTTACAGAACATAAAAGGTCCAATAAAGTAAAACCTATGCCCCCACTAGGGCTGGTGTAGGACTTCCACTCCCAGAGATGCTGTGTGTATGCAGAACACACATACCTCTGGTTCCTCTTTTGCTTCTCTTGTTTTCACTGTCTATAGATCCTATATGCTGAAAGACAGCTCAGAACTTTATTATATTGCAGAAGTCAAGCCATGCTCCTTGAACTTGTAGCAAAGCATGAGGAGATGTGCAGAGGTACTTCATCTCTGAGAGATCTCATTCTGCATATGCGTATGAAGTCTTTCTGTCTGGTAAACATACTGTTGTATATGAGGAATAGAAATGCTCAATAAAGCCCTTTACAAAAGAATAATTAAGGACTGGATGTTAAAAACCAGGCCAAAAACACCTTTTAGAGAACCTTAGCACTGAATTAACTTTCTATTCCTTTGGAGGCCAGCATAGATATCCAGATTTCAGACTACACTGGAGAAATTTTCTTGGTTTTGTTCAAAGAATAAAGATTGATCTTAACAAGGTACTTCCATTTCATCTATTTGCCAAAGTGAAAGGAAATATAACACCTGAGTTTTAGCATCAATCAGTGAATGTAACTACAGTTTAATACAAATGTTGCTTTTCATTAGTTTGTGCTATAATGACTTAATTTGATGTAAAAGCTGAAAAATCAAGAAACAAGGCTCCTGTAAGGCACCAGATATTCAACAGGAGTCCTCTTGAGGCTCACTGCTGTAAATATGCATGAAGAAGAAAGTTCCCACGTGCGGTATGTCGGAAAGCAGGAGCTAACTGAGTTAATAAAATGATCCCAATTTCATGGTATTGAAACTAGCATTGGAATAGAACTACCTACAGCCTAGTAAAGACCTTAGGGTGTCTGTTGCCTTAATATTTCTGTTATTTAAAGAAACCGGCAACAGAAACTTTAGGTTTTTAATAATACTGAACACTATGTGAAAATGAATGCAAACACTTGCAACTTCTAATTCAGCACCATAAAATAAGACATTCTTCTCCTTTTCTATCTTTTTGCCCCACATTTATTTCAAGCAGGATTTTCACTGCAAATGACATTTCCCCTTTGCTGTTACTATTCACTCGTTTAAATATGTATTTATGTCAGTGACAAAAGCATGCTAATGTATATTTCCTCTGCTCTTTTTTAGAGGGGATATTGTAGGGAAGTTTTCCACATGAAAGTTAATTCTCCATGCCTTATCATTTTCTAATCATGTTTACTTGAGTGCAAGTGCAAGACAAATTCAAAGTTCTGGTTTATTTGGATTCTCCACCCCTAGCAGTAGAAGATTTATTTCCTGGGACACAATTGGACATCTGCTGGAGAACTGCTTCACTTATTGGAGTTGCAGGTATGAAGTATTTCTTAAGGTAAGAGCTTTAAAGGATAAGGCAACTGTAGTTAATATGCTGTTAGTATGCAGTTAATACTTGCAATGTCATTGAAAGATGCCCTTGACAGACTTTTTTACAAGCATAGTAATGTTAGTTGCAACTGCTTTCTTTTTTTTTCCACCCTTATCAATATAGCAGTATGGACTTTGATACTGAAGCCTCTTGAAACTGCTCTTTCCTTCTTCTGGTCAAGAGTAATCTGTACTAGGATAACTGTGTCCATGCGGAATAAACTAGTTTAAGCTCAACAGTGGTGGAGCTTTGCACCCAGTTGGTGCTCCTGGACAAGACCCAAGTCTGCCTCTCAGAAGTGTTTTGTGGACAGTGAAGTTTGAATCAGTTTTCAAGTGATTTTGTCTTTTAGGTTTTCCTTTAAGAAACACTATGGCAACACTGAAACAAGATTCACTCACTAGGGTGTTTCTGAAGATGTTACAGCACTGCAAATAATGCTGGATACTGATGGCTTAGGCTGCAGGGTAAGTACAAGTGGAGGATTTGTGTTTTATTTTAATAGAGTGCTTAGAGAATTCATTATATTTAACTATTATTTTGGGGTCAGAGACAGTTTTGTACTTTATATTGCCCACAAGTGCAGCAGGACATTGAATGGGATCAACTGACATTTGAAACCCTATATAAATAGTAAGTAATGGGGAAACTGAGGCAAGGGACCAAACATGAATGGTAGGACAGACTTAAAAGAAATTTCAGAAAGCCCAGATGGCTACACTGAAAATTAACTTCACAGCAGGGAGACAATAGCTAATCCCCTTTTCAAATTTGTCAGTAAGCTGGCTGAGAACCTGGCCGTGGTTATTGGTCACAGGATAACAAAACATATTTCTTCAGGAGTAGTAAAATATCGGTATATGAATAGTATACACTGTAAACTAAAATATGAGTAAAACATTAAAATTATTAACCTTAGCAAACAGAAAAGAGTTTCACCAATAAAATCAAGTACACTGTCTCCCTTGCTGCTTGACTGCCCTTCAGGCAGCAACCAGCCACTTCGGGGAGGTTCCCAGTTGTTACCGATGCACTCAATCTTGAACTCTTTTGAGAGACTTGCCAGGATCTGCAAAACATGAAGTCTGTAAGGCTCCCCTGAAATCTGCTTTGAGTGCGTATCACAAACACTTGAGGGCTTGCAGGAGTCGGAAGTTGATCTTCAGAGAAAACTGGCTGTGCATCGGGGGGGCCTGGAGGAGGGTGTCCCTCCATCCGCACCCAGAGGCAAGGCAGCGCTGGCCACCCGCGGCCGGACAGCAACGGTGCCCTGGGAGTGGAGCCCTGCAGGGTAGCCGTGTCCACCCAGGAGGACAGGAGGGAAGGGCAGGCAACAAGGAGTATCCTGATCTGGGTATAGCAAGCCCATAGTGAAGGACTTCCATAGTGAAGGACTATGGAAAACAGGGGCAATATACCATTTAAACATATGCATTTCCATGCATATCTTGAGTGCCAGTGAGATGCTATGATGCACCCCGTCAGTCATCTGCAGATAATTTCTTTAGGGTGCAGAATAACCATCCCACACTTGCTTTGAACACCAGGTGACTCGGGTCCACCAATTACCCAGAGTATTTTGGTGGTAACCATGGCTACACCACAAGTTGAGTGTTTCAGTACCCACTCCTCTACATGCTTACCTTAAAGAAATGCAAGGTCGTTTCACAGTGCAGGTGGAATTCACTAAATTCAATATTGATATCAGAAAGTCTCTGAAAATAAAGAGCTCCCTCTCCCTATCTACTCAATTATCCTGAGAATGCCAGAGAATTCAACAGCCTCTGCTAAATAGAATGGAGTATTTGAATATAAAAGGAGAAACATAGTAAAACAAAACCAAAAACCAAACAACTTATCAAGCTGATAAATTCAGGATCCAAACGAGAAAACAAAGCCACTGATCAAAAAACTCTAGCACCTTCTTCTGCAGATCAGAGTCCTCGCAGGGGCCTCTCAACACTTCATGAAAGCAATCCTCTGCTCACAAATCAACTGAATTTCAAAGACTGAGGAGAAAAAGTGAATTTTAAAGCAGTCAGTAGGAAACAGACTTTGTTTCACAGTAAGAGCTCCACCAGAAGTGTTGTGCGGAGCTCCTGGCAGTCAGGAAGAGAGAAGTCTAGCTTAAGCATTTTGGGTGGACTACTATATGCTACCAAATCTCATGCAAGACAGGGAGTTGGTACAGAGGGCAATGCCTGACATATTGTGATCAACAGTGCATGAAAATTACGGTATAACCCGGATATAGGGGTTATACTCTAAAGCATGGGAAATATTGACAAGTATTTCAAACTACACAATTTTTCTTTCTGTTCTTCAGAGGATGGTATGAAACATCTGTCACTGAATCTATGCACCAAAGGAAATCAGTATAATTTAGGGCTGTATGTTTCCACCCCAGTAAGAGGACATGAGATGCTTTAGGGTTTGTTTGTTTGTTTGTTTGTATGTCAAATATGTTCTTTCCTAATGTTTTCCCTTCAGTTGTAAGATTTGTATAGAAATTGTGTGGAGACTGTCAGTCACTGTCAATATGTACCTAGGCTTTAGTCTCCAGATGTCATTTATATTATCAGAGCAAATCTGTACATATTGAATTGAAGTACTCCTATTTAGATGCATATGTCATTACTAGTCCGAGGTTTGGTAGTTGCCCTGGGGACAGCGTTTGGTCTTTTAAGTCTGGCTGGATCGTACTGCCGGTGTGAAAACAATTGTGTGTCAAGGACCACGAGGTCAATGTAATTTCTTCTGTGATCACAGGGAGTCTCATATTGCAGTATATCTTGTACCTGGAGAAATCTTTTTGCCTGTAAAGTTTTGCCACTGCTGATAAACACTAATGACAATTAGCTCTTCAAGGCAGTGAATTTGTGCAGAGATTTTTAAGTACATTGATAACTGTGAATTTCCTTATTGTACAGTTAAAGAAACTGAGGCACAGGTAAAGTAAATAATTTGTCCAGTGATAAGACCACTGTAACAAAGGAGATCAGGTAAGGAAAAGAACCTGCAATAAAAACATTCCTGACAGTATGACTCTCAGGTTCACATGTCAGTTGTGCTGCTCGCTGAACCACATATCTAACTCTTTAGTTAGGATATTTTATTAAAGGTATCGTATATTATGTGTGATACAGGCGAGTTAACAGAGCTCCATAAAATTTCCCTGAAAATTTAGCTGCTACTACATATACCACAAAATCATGATTGGTGACACGGCCCGTTGCAATTAAATGGCTTGAGCACAATACACTGTAACAGTTTATTTTTGGCTTTTATCATGTAACCCAGAGAGATGCAAAGACTATGTAAAGAAGCTACCACCCTCTGAAGGCTGCAGGAGGCTGAACCTCATTTGGTTGAAGGAGGAGCAGTGGTTCCATGGAGCACTGGCTGTCTCAGTTTTGCAAAAAGAAACTCAAGAGTAGGGATGTCAGTGTCACAGGGTGCAGCGGAGCAATGGTCAGGGCGGTCGGTCAGTTTGGTGGCCAGGATGCAGTCGGGGGGATCTGCTGGCCCTGATGCACCAGGAAAGGAGAAGGTGGGATCCGGACCAGGGTTTGGGTCTACCTTTATTTTACGCAGAACCTTGTGGCAGGCATTTGGGAGCTAAAGCCAATGTGAAATTACCAGCTATGTAAACATGCCTGGCAGCAGCAAAAGCTGGATGTAGGCAACTTCAAGCAGAATCAGGCCCCAAACCTCTCCACCCCTTCACCTGCTCCTACGGAGAGACTGCTTGTTTCTCTGCCTGCCCCGTGCCAGTCTCTTAACATTTAACAAACATCCCTTAATGCTTGCAGAGCACTTTGAAGATGGAAGGTGCTTTCTGAAGTGCTTAAGTGTCATGATTAGTAAGAAAAGTACTGAATTGCTGTGTCAAGCAGGCAAAGAAAGGACAGTTTTCCAAAAACGAATTGTACATTGATAATACCGTGGTAAAGTTCCTTGTCGAAAGTGAAAGAGAGCCCATACTACTGCACTGGTACTGTGATTAAAACTCAGGAGGATTTCATGGCCAGGTGCTCAATTCAAGATTTAAGGCTTTTGGCTGAAAGGTTTTATTCTGTAAAAGTCTAAAAAGATGAAAAAAAATTCTAGAAAACCTGTTAAAACAAAACTGTAAAGAGAGAATCTTGGTGGAGAATACACACATGTAGGCTTTTACTTATCTTTACTAAAATATTCCTCTGAGAAGCTGTTTCTGAAGAGTGGTACAGTAAGAAATTTGTAGTTTCACATCATTTTGATGTGAAACCAGGCAAAACTTGGCAGATATAAAAACATGGGTTTGTAGCATTTATATGCAAGTGTTTTGGTTTTTTTCTTGGCTTTTTCAGAGTGGCCTGGTTTGATAATAAAACTGTTTGAAATACTTTTCACAAAATAACCAGGGGAAAAGGTGAAATTATCCCTGAATTTTAGCTATACATTTTATTTAAATAATAAAAAAAAAAGTTATTCCATGCAACATTCCTCAGAGAGGGCAATAATCTCTTTTGGAGGCAGCATTGTCTTTTTGCTCTGTGTTTCTACAGAACCTTGTGAGGTTTTTACATATCCTGGTGAATCTCTTCAACTTGAAAGCAATAATTAAAAATGTGGAGCCTCTCAATCAGAGGAAGGTAGAGTTTGGAAATATCTCAGATTCACTCAAATGCAGGCTGAAATTCTGAGAATACCTGAGGGAGAAAGAAACCATTTTACTTCAGCTGTAGGCTAAAAGTCAAACAGGACTGCTGAATCCACCAAGTTATACCAAATTCACGGTTTTTCCCACCTTCTTTAGTTCGCACTACTTATAAAACTTTTCATTTAGAAAGTGATGATAAAAGTACTGGTAGCTCTATTCCTTGCTTGTGTTCAGGGAGTTGTTGGTAGCATTATGTGAAGAAAATACTTTTGCTCTTTTCCCATCAGTATAGGAACACAGCTGGGAGAATGGGTTAGATCCTCTTCTGACTTGCTGTCAACAGAATAGTTGGAAAACTGATGATCTCAGAATCCTTATTGCTGGTGAAACGTAAAGGGCAAACTTTCACTTTCAAGTTCTAAGACCTTTTCAGAGCCAGCTATCATAAAATGTTTTAATGTTACCTGTAAATGGCCCAAATTAAGAGATGACGAAGAGATAAATAAAATGCCCACAAGACCATATATTTTCAAAGTAGAATGGTGCTTTAAATTAATTCGTTCACTTTCTTTACAATATGAGTCTGACTCACATCCTAGATTCAGCCTTCTCCATCCCAAAGCCAAGTGATGTGTGAATATGAATTATTGAAACTTTTGTGTATTGCATTTTGGGTGTTTACAGTGTAATACACACAAGACAATATTATTCTCCAATGTGGGAAGCTGAGCAATTTCTGTTCTTGTTTATGCTTGTGCAAATATGAAAAGTAACGTAATTAGTTACATCATCCATTTCATCACCATTCCCTTAAATTTGTAATCCAGCTTCCTCATCAGGAATTTGGAAGAACATATCAATTCCATTTGTTCCATCTTGCTTAGCTACAAGCCACCACATGCTTATGAGATAGTGCAAACAACACCTGAAAGATCACATTGGAAATGTACTTTGTTTTCACAATTAGAAGAATCAAAAGCACTGAAGTCACTTCTATTTCTACATCCTTTGATTGTACTTTGCAACAGTTGTTATGCTACTAAGTTTGTCAGGAATTCAGATTTTATAAAAACGTATTTCCAAACAAAGCTTTATGGAGACTTTTTTATGAGTATGTTTTCTGTGACAATGCAGTAAAAAAAGTTTAAGTCAACTCACAATGGAGGTAAAACTTTCAAACTCTTCAGGAGGCTGTAGTGTAGACATGGAAAAGGTAAGAAAATTACTCATTTATAGTACAACACTAGTGGTTTCCATTTGGAAGCCTGCATTTGGATGAGGTAAATCCTATATCAAAGAGATGATACCATGGCCGAAAAAAAGTGTAATACATTTTAGGCAACTTCTTTTTAACTTCACCTTCTGTGTTTTTTCTTGCAGGCACTTCATTTCAGGAGCCAAGATGAATTTTTCTTCTGATAAACTGATGTGTACAAACTATGGTCTGCTTGGTTTGCTTTTTTTCTCATCCAAATAGATCCCAACTAAAGTTAAGAACAGCCATTCAGAAATCATGGCTTAGCCCCATTAAGCAGGTACCCTTGCTGATAAAGGGTCGGATTGCACAGTTAAATTGCATTATAAGTTCTTGCTTTGTCTGCCTTTAGCAACATCTGAAGGTCCAAAGTCAGCCTAAAAAGCTCAGAAAGGGAGAGAATACATACACATACTCATGATTCATGTTGCTATACTTCAAAAAAACCAAACCTTAATGAAAAAAAATCAAAACAGCTTACTCCAATGCAATAAAGCAGGGTATTTATGGAAATCAGACTCTTTCTGTTCTTGTTTGAGTCATCCAAACACCAGTGTCAACTTGACACTGTAATGAGTCAAAAAGCACATCTAACATCTATGAAGTAAGCTTCCACTTCAGCAGACAAAATCCTCTCAGTCTTTCTATGTTGCAACAAAGTGTTTTTGAAAACATAAAGGTATCTGACAGTCACTTTTGTTCAGTAGGAGGTAAAAGCTAAAGCATACCAAGAAAAGACCAGGATACAGCCTGTACCTTATTTGCATTTACCAGTGTAATACTTAAATGATGCACCAATTAGCTTTTAGGCATTCAGAACTTGATTTAACTTTCATTGACAAGAATAGTACAACTCTTGATTTCAGCAGAGGTGGGATATAAGTCTAAGCAAATGGAGATAACAAAAATTTGCATAGAGCAGGAAAGCCGTAAAATATCACGAAGAAAAAAGAAGTTATTGTGGTCAAGATAAGCAACTTGACTAACTAACTTGACTAACTTAACTAACTACAGCAACTCATCTATAGCAGGATAAGGCCTTGACAAGTTCTTTCAAGCTTCATGTAATTTGCGTCATCTCATTTGTTGCTTATCTCCCTTCTCTTTTCCTTTTCCCTGTATATTGCCATCTTTTCTTAGTTTATACAAACACACACTGCTACATATAGATTTTTCTGTTGTGGCTCGTCCAGTGATGGAACTGGGCAGACTCATGGCAGATCCAGGCATGCACAGGATTCTCAACACAGAGACCATCTGGTTGAGATGGTCAACCCGATGCCATCCAAGATGGCGTCGTGGCTGGCTGCTCACGCCGTGGTGGAGTCCATGCTCCGAGGGGCGGCCCCAGCTCGGCCTGGGGAGGGGGGCAGTGCTGGGGACGGTGCCCCTGCCCTAGCTGGCCTCATCCAAGTTGCTGTAGTGGGAACGGGGCAAGAACTCCCTGTCGCTCCTGTGGGACCAGGGTGATGTTCTGCTTCTCTCCTGCAGTGGCTGCCCGGGCTGCGGACAGCCAAATTCCAAATTTGGTACTGCATCTGATTCCAGGCACCATATTTGAAAAAAATATAGTGATAAGCTGGAAAGAGTTTGCAACAGGCTTAAAAAAAGAAAAGGTGGCAAAGGTTGAAAGAACACTAGATTTCATTTAATGTAAATAAAAAAAGACATGTAGGGTGGAAGAATAAGGCAATTTTGCCCAAATAAGTGCATCTTTTTAATAAAGAGAATCATGACCATTTGTTCGTCCTGTATGTCATTGGCAGCACAACAGATTTCAAATACAGATGATAGATTATAAGGAAAACTATGCTAGAGATTAGCAAAAGCTGTCAAACTCTCAGGGCAGGAACATTTTGGGTGATTTGCAGAACATCCTTCCCACTGGAATTTCTTTCTCACGAGCTTAGGCAAGCAATTTACCCATGGCCTACATCCATATTTGCTCAACAATAGGGAGTTGACTACCACAGTCTTTCTGACCTCTAAATGTGCATTTCTGTAAATCACATCACTCTCAAAGCCTAGACAGGGTAACAGCAATGGAGGGACAGTCAGGGCAACTTAGGGTTATACAAAGGGTCAGCTCAAGCTTTTCCTGTCCCCTGCACTCTACCATACCTCTCTTTGTTCACTCTACAGCAGCTGAGAAAGCCAACAATTTCCTTCCAGGTTTGTTGCATTTCTGGCTTTGAACTTGTTTGACAACTTCCCTTGCTTCTGAAGGGCAAACTGATATTTGACTTGACATTGTAATAATGTCACCTGGTTTGAAACCCATCTTTATGCTGCAAAGTAGAAACTTGACTTCACAATGTTGAAAGAGAGTACCAAGAGTCGGTTTGCTATTTCAGCTACGATTCCTTGCTATGCTGGAAGCAGACGTCCTCAGCCAGCCCACTCGTGTTTTGGAAAGACACAGGTATCTGAATGTGACACTTTATCAGCAAGGGTACCTGATGAATGGGGGTAAGCCATGATTTCTGAATGGCCATTCTTAACTTTAGTTGGGATCTATTTGGATGCGCTGTTTGCTTATACAAATCCCACAGGAATTCTTTATATTACCTCTAGTAAATCTGCCATCCTGCTTGAAATTCAAGGTAGGCACCTAAGTCACGTAGAGAGCTCCTGAGCCTCAGTAAGATGGCACTGTTCCCTGTGTCTGCAGACTGCTGCTTGTCATCAGATGGAGACCTACTCTCTACCGACATCTTCAGAAAATGTTTATTATTTGCATTGTCATGGTAAAGTAGTATTCATATGTAAGAACACAGGTGTATATTCTGCTGGGAAATAGAGTAGGAAAAATTTGAAATAGAGTGTGTGAGTGTGTCTGTGTGCACACTCATGTACGTGTAGAGAGACAGACACTCAGCCCAAGCTGCCCTGCTTCATATGAAAAAGGAAAAAAATCAGCTTTTGCTTAAGACTCGGGATTTGCTATTTTGGTTTACCTACTCCCACTTGCTTTCTTGCCAAGCTTAGATTAAATCAGAGATGAAAAGAATTGCAGGATTTTTATGATGATGGTGGGAAAATATGTTTGTATTTCTCAGTTAGGAATAGGGAAGATCATTGTGTTCATTCTGATGATGGTTCCCATCATGATTGAACAGGCTCTTTATTGTATATTTATGGCAACTCACTGCTATGCAGCATTTCATGACTTACGGATTGTTTAATGTTGATTAGAATGAGATTCAGAGCAAGATTTGGCATAATAAAATATTAATTACTATTCTTAATAAAATACAACTTTCCTAATATGTATTTGTCACTACATTTGTAGTGACTTTCTCTTTTTTTGTCACTTGAAATGCCTTTTCTGCTTGAAATTTTTTTTTTCAGGCAAAATAATTTGTGGGTTCTTACCATTCAGTTAACAGAAGACTTCATATGTGAACACTTTGCAGCCATATGAATATAAAAATATGTATGTGAGAGAGAAATCTCTACACAAACACACACACTCTTCAGTTAAAAAATATCTTACATGATTGTAATTAGATCTTGCAGCCAATTTTCGCTTGCTATCAAAAAGCACCATGGTATATGATCTTACTTACAAGAAAATACATGCTACTCTGGCCACAAAAGAGTGAACTAAAGCTGGAGCTTTCCCTATGACTCTCTAATATCCTCATTCTCGCTGGTTTATCAAACCTGTATCTTCTCTTTTCACAGAGGTTTTTATGTGTCTCCGTAATCCTTTTCCCAAATATTTCACAACTCATCACTGCCATCTTGTGGGAAACATCCTGCATCATTAGTTCTTCACAAAAAAAAAAGAAGAAAACTCATAAAATACAATTTATTTTCTGAAGACAACACTAGCAGTTAGCTGAAAACTACTACTTCATATAGAAATCAAAAGTCATAAGATTCATATATTTACCATGAAATTAAAAACTTACCATGAAATTTAAAAAAGAAAATACTAATTTCATAAACTTCTAAACACTTGCCAACCCCATCAAAACATTTTGTTCTCAAAGAGAACACTCTGTTATAAAACTTTAAAGGCAGAATATTAAGCATATACCAATATAACATAATATATACACATACAGCACATTAATATACTCCATAATTGAAGCAAAAGCTGTTTTGACATTTATGAAATGCTTTGACATAAGAAAACTGAAAATATGTTAAAAGGCTTTAATTTCTTGTCATTTTATTTTGTAAAAATGGGGAAAATTCCTACAAAACATTTCAATTTTTCACAAACTGCATTTTAACATGGAATTTTTTTTTCCCAAAGAAAGTTCCAGCATGTGCTAAAAATTGATAAGGCTGTTAATTCTAACAAAACAAAATTTATCAGATCATAATTTGAAAACGTACAATGTTTCACATCAATGTATAACATCTTTAAAAAGTGGTAGAAATGCTGTGGTGGGCAGACCATGGCTGGATGCCAAGTGCCCACCAAGCCGCTCTGTCGCTCCCCTCCTCAGCTGCACAGGGGAGAGAAAATACAACAACAGGCTCGTGGGTCGAGATAAGGGCAGGGAGATCACTCGCCAGTTACCATCACGGGCAAAACAGACTCGACTGGGGAAATTAATTTAATTTATTGCCAATCAAAAGTCAGAGTAGGGTAATGAGAAATAAACCCAAATCTTAAAAACACCTTCCCCCCACCCCTCCCTTCTTCCCGGGCTCAACTTCACTCCCGATTTCTCTCCCTCCTCCCCCCAGCAGCGCAGGGGACGGGGAATGGGGGTTGCGGTCAGTTCATCACACCTTGTCTCTGCCGCTCCCTCCTCCTCAGGGGAGGACTCCTCACGCTCTTCCCCTGCTCCAGCACGGAGGGAGGAGCTTGCTCCAGCACGGGCTTCCCACAGACTCACAACCTCCTTCAGAAGCATCCACCAGCTCCGGTGTGGGGTCCTCCATGGGCTGCAGGTGGGTATCTGCTCCACCGTGGACCTCCATGGGCTGCAGGTGGGTATCTGCTCCACCATTAACCTCCATGGGCTGCAGGGGACAGCCTGCCTCACCATGGTCTGCACCAGGGGCTGCAGGGGAATCTCTGCTCTGGCACCGGGAGCACCTCCTCCCCCTCCTTCTTCACCGACCTGGGTGTCTGCAGGGTTGTTTCCCTCACATATTCTCACTCCTCTCTTTGGTTGTAACTGCTGTGGCACAGCAACTTTTCCCCCTTCTTAAACACATTATCACAGAGGTGCTACCACCGTCACTGATGGGCTCGGCCTTGGACAGCGGTGGGACCGTCTTGGCGCCGGCTGGCATTGGCTCTATTGGACATAGGGGAAGCTTCTGGCAGCTTCTCACAGAAGCAAACCCTGTATCCCCCCCCCCTTCCAAAACCTGGCCACACAAACCCAATACAATTGCAAAAATACATCATGCTCTAATAAAAATGACCTTCCTTGTTGTCACCTCTTCCAAGATGTGCATGATCACGAATATTTTCTAGACCATGCAGATAGAGGAAAGAGAATATGTTTGTTTCAAGGTCAACAGTTGCAGTATAATGGACTGGCTGCCCCCTCACATAATGCAAGAGTTATTGTACCCACGCTATGGCATAATATAATTCTAGGTTGTGTTATATGATGTACTGGTGTGCTTAATGAATGTTCCAGATGTACTGGTACCTACCACAACCTTGGAGAGTCTGTGTTGCAATGGCGCTTACAGTGATTTTCTTTCACAATAAGAGTTTATTGGCAATAACCAATAACCTCGTCAGGCTGTCTCCTAATAAGCAACATTAAGGGATAGTCTTCTGTTAGGAATTTGCTGGATTATGCTCTTTAGACACACCAGCCTTTTCATGGGTAACACTTTTTCTTTTTTATACTACTACTTTTCCTGTCTTATCAGGATGTCTCTGAATGCAGACACATTGTTCCTTCTGGAGCCTGAGATGGGACATCCAAGGCCTTTAATGGGACTTTAATGCCCCCCTCCCAGGCATCATAACAGTCAAGCTTCACCTGGAAAGAGATGCCTAAGTCTTTCTAGTACAGTGTCCTTAAAACATCACCTAAACAAAGGAGAACTAGATTTAACATAAATCCAGAGCCCCACAAAGTTGATGAAGTCCTTATATAGGTTCTGGTCTGCTGAGAGAATGGCAAGATTTGATAGCAGAACTGAGAGCACATGAAATCCTTGGACACACACTGTCAGGCACTGCAGTGCCTACAGCAGTCACAGAAGAGAAGGAAACCAGGCAATTCCCCTTTCCAAATCCTGGAGTCAGTTCTCCAGCCAAAGCAGCCACAAGGATTGTTCTGCCTAAGAGGCTCTCTGAAAGATGCTAACACCTCCGAACCAGAAGGGTAAACAGATTCCCCGTGGTTAAAGTTCTGCAAACTTCTTGCTTCACATCTTCAAAATGGATCCAGTGATGCAAACACTCAAATTTCTGTAGTATTAACTACAGCTGATGCCTTGTGTGTCTGAAAAGGCAACCCAGACTGTAATCTGAGCAGGAAATGCACTAGTATATTATTTATCTTCCCTGCCTCCTGCAGCTGAGAAAAACAGGGTTGGATCAGAACAAAGACTACATTAAAATCACGAAAGTTGAAGAACTGTGAGATGAATTAGCTTGTGAAGTCCAGAAACAAAAACATGTAGGAATGAACAGGGAATCAGGCAGTGTTCGATGATACATAGGAATACATAGGAACACATGCTACCATGTGGATTTCTGGATTATAAACACACTCTCCAGACTAATGTCTGTGCATTATGTGACCATATTGAGCAGAGAGGAAAGCCTTGAATTAGAGCTATTTTAGAGTTCCTGGGAGGATCTACCAACACATCAATTATTTCTTGTTATTTATGGAATTATAGGAGAAACATCCCTTACCAGTCTGGTTGTATTACTGATCTCATCAGGATGTTTGGAACCCATATTCCAGGTATCTTTCACAACACATTGCACTAAATTATCAAAATGAGTTGCTTGGATGAAATACTGGTATGACTGTAGTTGTGATGGACAATCATAACTATGTGGCTTAAGTACAACCTGTTTTGAGGGAGGCCAATCCCAGTGCTATGCAGAAATTGTCACTTCTTTTAACATTCTTTAATATTTACCTATGTATTTATTTGCAAAGAAGTAAAACTTAAAAGTCACACAAACTAAAAAAAAATCAAAGCGTAACATCCAAACATAAAATACGACTAAACATTTTAGATAGAACAAGGGGGTTTTTAATACTTTTTTGAAGCTTCACCACCCAACTGGAAAGCTGATGTTTTGCCCGGGTTTGGAAAAGTAACACATTTATTGTGAAACAGAAACTCCAGTGACTGCCCAGCTCCATTTGTTTATTTCAGAGTAGTAGTACTAAAGGACAACAACAGTCCCACACAAGCCACAATATAACTTCAAATTGTTTTGGCAACCATTCAGCCCCAGAGAGGGCACCTCAGCCTGGGCTGCACCTACATTAAAAGGTGCCCTGCTGGCTGTAGGGCCTGTTCCCACATGCCTGTTCTGCTGGCTAAGAGAAGCCAACCTGGAAGTCCAGAATGGCTTTGCTTCCAGGGAGGACGCTGTGGCAACATACTGAATCTAGAGGGAACAAGCAGAGAGGTATGTATCCTTAGCTAAAAGCTGCTGTCTCACCTATGGGGACTGTTTCCAGGGAAATACCAGTGCAGGCTCTGAGCTGAACCTTTCCTGCTTCATACACTTTAATGTAAATACAGCAGGGTCACAGACTTTCTGCCATGGCAGCTGCAGCCTGGTGTCTATTCTGCACTGGAGATTGTGGGACTGTTGGATTTTGGAAGAAGTTCTTTGCGAGTCAGGAGCCATGAAGAGCACTTCTGGTCATTGTCTTGCGATTAGTAGACAGAGTAGAGCGCAAGGAAAGCAACAGCTAAGCAGTGTGCCACAGACTCTGCCCTATTGAGAAAATGAGATGAAGCCACTGTCTGAGGGCACTGAAGGACACAAATGCTCAGAAGAAGTGAGTAGATGTCACCACTGGACACGGAGTTCACTGAAGGCTCTCGCAGCAAAGAGGGGGGTAGGTCTCGTGCAAAAGAGGGGGTAGGTCTCTACAGGAGGGGATAGGCAGACGGAAAAGTCATTCAGACCTTCTCTCGGTTAACAGCGAGGTTTGATTAGCTCAGCTGTCTTATGTAATTTTACTCTTTCTACCCAGCTGCCAGTTGGTCCGAAGTTTGGGAGAACAGGGAGACATTGGAAAGGTTGCATGCTGTGTCCTGAAAGGAGCAGATTTTTTGGAGTGCATTCTCCCCTTTAAGCATGCATCAAAAACAAGCTTAACAAGCAGAGCTTTCTGGCTGAATACTTTTGCAACTGTTGCTGCAAGCTGCACTGAAACTGTAGAAATGCTGCAAGCAGTCTACGGTGTTGTCATTGAATTTTTTCCCATTATAGGAGCAGACTCAACAGTGTTCTCTGGCTGGCTGGCTCTCTGCAAATATCTTAAACACAGGTTAACTGGTCTGAAAGTCTGGGTTAGCAGTTGACTGATTTAGTCAAAATACCTATTGCCTTCATCTTAGGTACAGCAGATACTCCAGTCATGTGATTTAGTCATGCTTAATGTACAACAAATACAGAAGTCTTTCCAGTAGATGCACAAAGAGAGCAAAATCAAAGTGACCTTTTATCTTGGCCTCTCTCCCTCATGCACAAAAGTGAGTTTTCAGCAGTCTGTGCAGCATTTTGCTAGCTTGTCCACTTTGCAAACAGAGGCCTCTCCTTTGAATCAGAAGTGTATTTAAGTCAAAAGAAAATATTCAAATCCTTATGGCTGCGGTGCACGGTGGCTTTTGGATGTGAACTGCACAGAGAGCTACACTAGAATATGTAAGATTTCTGGATTTTCTGCCATGAGAACATGGGCAGAAGCACCCAGGAAGCTGATGGAAAGGGTGTCATTTGAGGAACGTCAAAGATAAGACAAGATAGTAAGTGGAGGAAGCAACAGTAAATTTGGAATCCCTCACATGCCTTTGAGTCTTGAATTACACCCTTTACTATACACTGTCTTTGCTCCTGAATGGAGGTGGGTAGAAACTAGTAGTTCCTCATTGCACAAGATATTTTTAAGATTATAAAACCCACCCTTTCTTCTTTTCCACACACTTTTCTGTGTACATTTAACAGTATGATCAGAAAAAGGAGCAAACAGGCATTAATGTGCAATTTCCTCATCTATCTTCTTGCACATTCTTCACAAATGCCCTTTACAGTCACTTCCTTTCTGGCCCACTGCGTATGTATTTATAAAACGTGGAAAAAATCCTGGAATGTACTTGTTGTATAGAGCTTTAGTTTTTGATAAACTGTCGCTTCCTGGGAAAAGAAAAAAAATCAACTTTTATTTGGAAAATTGCCCAACTGTTCTAGCTGTGTCAGAAATACAAACAATGAAAGGAAGAGTAGGAACAGATAATGTCTTTGCCTCCTTCCCTCCAAGCTTCTCTCTGAGCTTGAATAAAAATGTAATATTCACCATCAGAAAAGGACAGAGATCATTTCCTTCTACTTACGTACAAGACAGACATCGGAGTTTACTTCTGCAAGTCTCCACACCTTTACCATTCTCTCACCAGTAACTGCTGTGGTTATGGCACAGCATGTTGGAAGTAGCTGTCTAAAAGCTAAGCTAGTCAAATAATTAGCTAATAAAAGAGCCAGTTTACAAAGAGCTACCCAAGGCCAGAGAGCAACTCAGACAAATGATCTGTTCACAGGCACATGTTACAGCGTGTTTCTCTGCTACTGCTGAACGAGCGTTCACCAACTACTCACAGCTACTGGCAGGGTGGGCTGTATGGTGGCAGACACTGGGGTATTGCTCTACCAGCGTTGTGGTTTGGCCCCAGTCGGCAACTGAGCACCACGCAGCCGCTCGCTCACCTTCTCCGCCCCCCCGGTGGGATGGGGGAGAGAATCGGAAGAGCAAAAGTAAGAAAACTTGCGGGTTGAGATAAGAACAGTTTAATAATTGGAACAACAACAAAATAGAAATAATAATAAATTGTAATGAGAAGGAAAACAACAAGAGAGCGAGAGAGGAACAAAACCCAAGGGAAATAAAAAACAAATGCTGCAACCGCTCACCACCCGCCGACCGACACCCAGCCCATCCCCGAGCAGCAATCGCTGCCCCCAGCCAACCCCCCCGTTTCTATACTGGGCATGACGCCATATGGTATGGAATAGCCCTTTGGCCAGTTTGGCTGTGCCCCCTCCCAGCTTCTTGTGCACCTGGCAGAGCATGGGGAGCTGAAAAGTCCTTGACCAGTGTAAGCACTGCTTAGCAACAACTAAAACATCAGCGTGTTATCAATATTATTCTCATACTAAAATCCAAAACACAGCACTATACCAGCTACTGGGAAGAGAATTAACTCTATCCCAGCCGAAACCAGGACACCAGTAAACCACCATCACCAGTGTGGCAACATGGATGCAACTGCTTGGTGTACTCCTGCATGCATGTGTTCTTTGATATGTCCCGCAACTAAGTCCGCATGTCAAGAGTTAGACGTTTGGAAAAAAGTGAAGGGAACAGTGCTAAAGATTAGACTTGCAAATCTCAAAGTACAAGGTGTCAGTCTAGTCATGTTAAAACATCCGCTTAGAATAACTCACACAGTAACTGTAGCATATTATAGAGAGGAATCATGAATATGCAATCAGAAAACAGTTTCAGAGCCTGATCACCATCTCTGTCAATTACAGCCGTCACTTTCTGTAATGTTGCCTTGTCATTTTGACAGTGATTATACCTTTACATGATGTATTGCAGATATTACGCTTCAGTTGTTTACAAATAGAACTGTATCTTACACTTTCACTATAAGAGTAGGACGTTTTAAGTAAGGAAAACACTTCTCATAATAATTCTTCCACCTAAGTCAGTCATGCACAACTGCAAGAGTTGCAGCTGCGAAAATCTGCATGACGTGATCAACCCTAACAAAGCCAAGTCATTCTGGAGGTTTGCAGTCAGTGTCCAAAGTCAGTGTGTGTGGTTTTTCAAGTGATAATGCTCATAGCAGAATATTTTGCTCCAAGTAAGCAAGTTGTTTTTAAATAAACCATTAACTTCATAAGCTTGTAAAAACAATTGTTTTTAAATACAGCAAGCTATAAACATTAGATGTCTGACTAAACATTTTATAGAGGTCCTGTGTGCAATGTTTGTATTTATAAACAGATTTGTTCATGATGCTATACGTTAACTGTTCAGTATTTCACAATGATCTAAGACAATGCAAGACTTCTCCTTTACAGACAACTTAAGAAAATTGTAGAATCATCATAACAAATGAGGCTTTTAGAAATCTTTGTTCAATAACTACTTACAGGACTATTATATATTCTAATAGTAAATATATCTGTCTATCCTTATCATTTGTTTTTTTTGGGCATGGAGATTAGAAAATATGAGGGACACATATCTCAGTTGTCAATAATTATTACAGTGCAAATATCCTCCCAAATTCTAGTTAGAGTGGACTTTCAGAGATCAGACTGTAGCCCATACCAGCTAATTTAAAGTAAATACAATAAAAGATTGAGATTGTTTTCTATGCAATTGTTATAAACTCCTGTATTATTTTTTCTGCATTTGTTGTCTCTTCAATATGAAATCAGGAATCTTATATTGGTGATGACTTCAGACAGTTACATGTAGATATAGTATCAGATCTATTCCAGGTATTAAATCTTGAATCAGGGGCTTTAGACATTGTTCTAGTAATGATGTATTGGAGATGGTATGAGTAACCATATGATAAACATTGCTGTAAGAAATGCACATAACTCTGGACCAGTTATCTTTTCAGTGATAACTTTTAGTCTCCAAATTTGACAGCAGAACTGCTCAGCAAGCAATTAGAGCTTCCACATAAAAATTCTGAATTAAATATTTATTAACTAGCTGGTAAAAAACATTTCAGAGCATTTTGCCTTAGAATTTTTACATACTTTTCATTGTTTTCCATCAGCACAGCTGAAAAACAACAGTGGAACAGGGCAGGGAGGAAAATAAACCCTGAGTGAAATATGAATTTATTAAACCTACTGGGAATCTACATGGCCAGTGACAGAAATCTGTCCATACAGACCCAACACTGAACAAATCATGTCAATATTTGTCATCTCTACCGGTTTCTCCCATGTGGCACTATTTGCATGATACCGTTTAACTAGCAGCAGTCAGAAAAAAGCACAAAACAATACTTATTTCTGGACTCCAGAACACTAACAGTTCACTCAGTTCCTCTATACTTGTTATGAGTAAAATATTTGCACCTATAGGAAGCTTTTGGTTCACCAGGAAGTTTAATGCTGGTGGTCTTGCCAGTATTCAGGCTTATTTGTCCTGGCATTTTTCTGCACAACGTAAAGACAATGACCGCAAAACCTGGTGTCAGCATTGTTAGTATTGCTAGCCAAAGTACTCCCAAATAGCTGTGACAAACAGATGTGGTGAAAGCGGTTAATAACATATTACCACCCCTCTTCTGGGTCAATTTAATCATTCAGAGATACTTTCCAAACAGAATATAGCCAATTAAAAGCACAAACAGTTAGTTAGTGGCTACAGTACACCAAAGGCACACAGGAGGAAACACACACTGTTCCTTCTAGCCCCTCTAATCCTGAAAAAATGAAGTGCAGTTACAGAATCACACTGAAGAGATTCAGAGTAAGTACAGCAATAGTAGTATGGTTGTCGTGGATGCCACAGGTTTACCAGGAAATGTCAAGAGGAAGTTGCTTACCACGGTGCGGCTCAATTCGCTTGAATACTGTTTGCACAGTGAGTATTACATGTTCTTTCCATGGAAAATGCCTCTTAAGATTACTTCAGATTTTTAAGTGTTTGTTTGCCAAATGTCATTTCAGGTAGCTTTGCTTTTTATTTTGACAGATATAGTAGCAACAAACTGTTTTGTAGAAATATTTTCTTCCAGTACTGGTTTTCCTGTCTCTTTAGGGCTTATCACCACCTTCTCTTGCATCAGTTTGCACAGCCGCTTTTAGCTCCACACACAGAGACAGAATCACAGAATCACAGAATCACAGAATCATATAGGTTGGAAAGACCTTTAAGATCATCGAGTCCAACCATAAACCTAACACTGCCAAAACCACCACTACACCATGTCCCTAAGCACCTCAACCAAACATCCTTTAAATACCTCCAGGGATGGCAACTCAACCACTTCCCTGGGCAGCCTGGTCCAATGCTTGATAACCCTCTCGGTGAAGAAAAATTTCCTAATATCCAGTCTAAACCTCCCCTGGCGCAACTTGAGGCCATTTCCTCTTGTCCTATCACTTGTTACCTGGGAGAAGAGACCGACCCCCACCTCTCTACAGCCTCCTTTCAGGTAGTTGTAGAGAGTGATAAGGTCTCCCCTCAGCCTCCTTTTCTCCAGGCTAAACAACCCCAGTTCCCTCAGCCGCTCCTCATCAGACTTGTGCTCCAGACCCTTCACCAGCTTCGTTGCCCTTCTCTGGACACGCTCCAGCACCTCAATGTCTCTCTTGTAGTGGGGGACCCAAAACTGAACACAGCATTCGAGGTGCGGCCTCACCAGTGCTGAGTACAGGGGCACGATCACTTCCCTAGTCCTGCTGGCCACGCTATTTTTGATACAAGCCAGGATGCCATTGGCTTTCTTGGCCGCCTGGGCACACCACTGGCTCATATTCAGGCGGCTGTCAACCAACACCCCCAGGTCCTTCTCTGCCAGGCAGCTTTCCAGCCACTCTTCCCCAAGCCTGTAGCGTTGCATGGGGTTGCTGTGGCCCAAGTGCAGGACTTTGCACTTGGCCTTGTGAAACCTCATACAATTTACCTCGGCCCATCGATCCAGCCTGTCCAGGTCCCTCTGCAGAGCCTTCCTACCCTCCAGCAGATCAACACTCCCACACAACTTGGTGTCGTCTGCAAACTAACTGAGGGTGCACTCGATCCCTTCATCCAGATCATTGATAAAGATATTAAACAGGACTGGCCCCAACACCGAGCCCTGGGGAACACCACTTGTGACCGGCCGCCAACTGGAGTAAACTCCCTTCACCACCACTCTTTGGGCCCGGCCATCCAGCCACTTCTTTACCCAGCGAAGAGTACACCCGTCCAAGCCATGAGCAGCCAGTTTCTCCAGGAGAATGCTGTGGGAAACCGTGTCAAAGGCTTTACTGAAGTCTAGATAGACAACATCCACAGCCTTCCCCTCATCCACTAGGCGGGTCACCTTGTCCTAGAAGGAGATCAGGTTGGTCAAGCAGGACCTGCCTTTCCTGAACCCATGCTGGCTGGGCTTGATCCCTTGGTTATTCTCTACATGCCGTGTGATAGCACTCAGGATGATCTGCTCCATCAGCTTCCCCGGCACTGAGGTCAGGCTGACAGGCCTGTAGTTCCCCGGGTCCTCCTTCCGGCCCTTCTTGAAGATGGGTGTCACATTCGCTAATCTCCAGTCAGCAGGGACCTCCCCAGTTAGCCAGGACTGCTGGTAAATGATGGAAAGGGGCTTGGTGAGCACTTCTGCCAGCTCCTTCAGTACTCTCGGGTGGATCTCATCAGGCCCCATAGACTTGTGAGTGTCTAAGTGGTGCAGCAGGTCACTCACCATTTCCCCCTGGATTATGGGGGCTCCATTCTGGTCCCCGTCCCTATCTTCCAACTCCAGGGGCTGGGTACCCAGAGAACAGTCGGCCCTGCTAATAAAGACTGAGGCAAAGAAGGCATTAAGTACCTCAGCCTTTTCCTCATCCTTGGTCACTGTGTTTCCTCCCCTGTCTACTAGGGGCTGGAGATTCTCCTTAGCTCTCCTTTTGCTGCTAATGTATTTGAAGAAGTGTTTTTTGTTGTCTTTTATAGCAGCAGCCAGACTGAGCTCTAGCTCAGCTTTGGCCCTTCTAGTTTTCTCCCTGCACAACCTCGCTACACCTTTGTAGTCCTCCTGAGTTGCCTGCCCCTTCTTCCAGAGGTCGTAGACTCTCCTCTTTTTCCTGAGTTCGAGCCAAAGCTCTCTAGTCAGCCAGGCCGGTCTTCTTCCTCACCGGCTCGTCTTTCGGCACCTGGGGACAGCCTGCTCTTGTGCCTTTAGGACTTCTTCCTTAAAGAATGTCCAGCCTTCCTGGACTCCTTTGCCCATAAGGGCTGCCTCCCAGGGGACTCTGTTGACCAGTCTCCTAAACAGGCCGAAATCCGCCCTCC
The DNA here is from genome assembly GCF_035582795.1 of Mycteria americana. NCBI lineage: Eukaryota > Metazoa > Chordata > Aves > Ciconiiformes > Ciconiidae > Mycteria > Mycteria americana. The sequence continues at coordinate 68,063,492 of NC_134396.1, forward strand.
GGAAGTCCAAGGTGGCAGTTTTGCTGACCCCCCCTCGCCGCTTCTCCACGTATCAAGAACTCTATCATTTCATGATCGCTCTGCCCAAGACAGCCTCCAACCATCACATCGCTCACAAGTCCTTCTCTGTTGGTGAACAAGAGGCCCAGCGGGGCACCTTCCCTAGTTGGCTCCCTCACCAGCTGCGTCAGGAAGTTATCTGCCACACACTCCAGGAACCTCCTAGACTGTTTCTTCTCTGCTGTATTGTATTTCCAGCAGACATCTGGTATGTTGAAGTCCCCCACAAGAACAAGGTCTAGCGATCGTGATGCTTCTCCCAGCTGCTTATAGAATAGTTCATCTGTCTCCTCATCCTGGCTGGGTGCTCTGTAACAGACTCCCACCACAATATCTGCCTTGTTGGCCTTTCCCCTGATTCTTACCCATAAACACTCCACCCTATCGTCACCATCATTGAGCTCTAAACTATCCAGACGCTCCCTGACATATAGGGCTACCCCACCACCTCTCCTGCCTCGCCTGTCCCTCCTGAAGAGTTTATAGCCATCCATCGCTGCACTCCAGTTGTGCGAGTCACCCCACCACGTTTCCGTGATGGCAACCATATCATAGTTTTCCTGATGTACAGTGGCTTCCAGCTCCTCCTGCTTGTTGCCCATGCTGCGTGCATTGGTGTGGAGGCACTTCAGCTGGGCTGCCGTCTGTGTCTCCTTCACAGAAGAACACCCCTTGTGTGCTTTGAGGTGTTTCACTGGCATTTCCCTCTTGGCTCCTATTGCCTCAGTATCCCCTGGCTCAACTCCGCTCGACTTCGGCTGTGCCCAAGCGTACCCCGCACATCTCGAGGACTCAGGCCGAGTGTCCTCGCTGGCACCCGCTCCCTCTAACCGTGGCACGTCGTCCCTCAGCTTCTCTCGGGCAAGCCTGATATTATCCCCCTCCCCCCTTCGAGTCTAGTTTAAAGCTCTGTCAATGAGCCCTGCAAGTTCCTGAGCAAAGATTCTCTTTCCCCTTTGAGAAAGATGAATCCCATCAGATGCCAGCAAACCCGGTGCGGCGTA